>NC_052674.1:16783943-17120389 GCF_016802725.1 Solenopsis invicta | reverse complement strand
TAAAGAACACCAAGCATATGTCTTACCATACTCTGCACTTCGCTCAGATTCAGTGCAGCATGTTAACAAATAATGAATAACATAAACAACTAGATGCAAAAACATATTGGCAAAAATCATTTCTTATTAATACATACCATTCTCCTTATCTTCAATCTCCTTGCGCTCTTCTTCAGCCACCAATTCATCAAGATCCTTCTTCTTTTTCTTCTTTTTCTTTGTCTTTGAAAAGTCCATATCTAAATCAAAATCATCATCCACTACCATTTCTTCGATCTGTTGCTCCACAGGTTCCTATAAAGTGAACAAGATTCGCAAAAATTTAAAATATGCTCTAATCAAATTAACCAGATAAAAAGAGAACAATGTCGTATAAATTTCTGACAATACTTTCAGCAGCTATCAATGTTCGTGATACAATGAATCAAACGAACATTAGTATAAATATATGCGATTAATAGGTCATGTTAAAATTTAGAGTATGTTAAGTAAATAAAAATATGATTTGTTAAGACGTGCAGTTTCTTTTTGGGAATTAATACCAATTTCTTTGTTCCTTAATGTGCAACAGAAACTTATCTCTTATTATAAATTGGTTCCGGATCAAGAATTTTTATGTTATTCCAATCAAAAGCATGTTTATGTTTTGTTATATATTCGATGATTACTAAATATTTTGACTCGTTCGTTCTTATATTATTTCCACGTTCTTAAATTTTAGTTCCGAGTTGTCTCTTCGTTTGTCTAACGTAAAAAGCAATATTTGCATCTTATTTTATGTATTTATAGACTACATTGTTATTCAACATACATTCAGATGTATCTTGTGTACTTTGACAAATTTGTAATTTGTTAATATATATATATATATATTAACAAATTAATATAGTCGGAGATATATATATCCGACATAAAGTTCAGATGTTTCCCTGATTATTATAGTTGCTCTTTCCGTTATATCAAGTGTTCGGTAAAGAAAGATTTTTAACCTTATAGCGTTGGATAAATGTAAACTATAAATTATTTAATAAGAACTATTTCTCTCTCCCAAATACAATTTTTAAAATATTGTAAATTAAAATATTTCTATCACATTTAAGCTACGGTCCATTTGACGCTACAAATGCTTCAAAGCATTCTTTGATTGGTCGTAAAATTCTTTGTTCCCAATAGTCAATCAAACGCCTTAAAGCATTTATAGCAAAAGAACCGCAGTCTTAATAAGAAATATAAATAAACATTTTAAGATTTAACCATTATAAGACAAATTAGAAACTTAATAACAAACTTCACAACTTTAGAATGATTTCTTCAATTGAACTTCATTTTTTATTTATAGGGAATCATAGACAAACTTAATAGATAATTACTAATAACGCGTTGAATATTGCTCAAAATACAAGCTATAATTCTCTTTTCAATAAATTACTATTATACTTTATACCTAAAGATTTTCTTATTCGTATGTAACCACCACCTTTCTTGCAAAATTCCTCAGAATTCACTTCCATTATACAACAGTTTTTATATTTAAAAAATTAATATATTAATAAATTAATGTATTAATGTAATGTTTAAAATTCAATTTTATAAATTAATTAATTTTAATTTATTTTTTAATTAAAAAAATTTTTTTCATTCAATTTTTTTCTTGTGTTTGCGATTTTTGTTTATAAGTAAATAATAACAAATATTGCTATAATTCCTAAATACATTTTATTCGGAAAATTATGTTAACACATTTCTCATCTGGTTAATCCCACTGACAACTTTAAGAAGCTATAACTTTAGTTCAAATTAATATTTTCCAACAATCTTTTTTTTTTAAATAAAAGTTTAAAATCTTAGAAATGTGACTGCATAATCGGCATTGCCGAAAAATAATTTATTGTGAAGTTATAAAGGAAAAACATTTGAAAATCCACTTTTCCTATAAAAAATTATATCTTTGCAACAAAAAAATTTTTTAAGGATTTTAACCTTTAAACACGTAAGTGAGTCTGAAAGACCTCATATGAAGTTTCGAATGCTTGCTATGTGAAGACGGAATGAGATAGAAGGTTTGGACCAAGACGTAAAAAAAGTTTGTAATCTCCTCTTTCGATTGATATGGTTGATCAACTTTTTTGGTCAACTAGAATTCGAACGGCACAGCAGCAAAGTTTTGTTAAAGTCAATGCGACTCATATAGTGTGTAAGTGAAACTTTTTTTGTGAATATTTTATATAAAAATGCTGAACAAACTACGTTCGAACAGGTTGGTTCGCGGATGTTACTTGTATATACTCTGTCTAAAGTTGGAATACTATAAAATCAGAAAAGGAGTTTTTCCGAAATATATCATAAAACATCAATTTTCAATTTTAAATCAATTTTAATCAAAAATACTTCATATTCGCCTTATTACATAAGTACATTTTTTAATAGAAATGGTGGCAATGACATTTTTTTTTTTTTTGACAGTATGAAGCTTTAAAACGCCGTATTGTAAAGTCCTTAAAAGTTTTTTGTTGTAAAGATATAATTTTTTTTTAAGTGGCTTTTTAGATGCCTAAAAATACCTCATATTCTCCATGTTATATAATTATACTTTTGAAAAGGAATGATTTTGCCAAATTTTATTTTGAAAGTTTGACTCTTTAGCTTTAAAACGCCGTATTTGAAAGTCCTTAAAAGTTTTTTTGTTGTAAAGATATGATTTTTTGAAGAAAAAGTGGATTTTTGACCAATTTCTCATTTTTGCTTAATGGTTTTTCCTTTATAACTTCACAATAAATTATTTTACAGCAATGTCGATGGTGCAGTCACATTCGTAAGATTCTGATTTCATAAAAAAAAAAATTGTAGAAAAATATTGATTGTAATCAAAGTCATAGCTTCTCAAAGTTGAAAAAGTCTCCCAGACCTGACAATGTGTTTACGTATTTGACAAGATCAGTGTGTTTAAGGGCGTTTTAATCGGGCGTCAAAATACGGCGTTTTAAAGCTAAACAGTCATACATTTAAAAAAATTGTCATTGTCATTCCTTTTAAAAAATATAATATGTAACAAGAATATGAGATATTTTTGATTAACTCAAAGTGTCTAAAATTGAAAATTGTGTTTCACGATATATTTCAAATTTTGTACAAAAGTCCTCTTCCCCACAGTATTATACAGGGTGTTCCAAAAATACGTGGAAAATCTTCGGGAGCATATCCCTCGCGTCAAAACAAGACAAAAAAATTCCCATAACCATGTATTCGCAAATGCGCTATTTCCAAGATACAGAGCGCCGAAGGTAAAACATAAGAAAAAAAGGCCACTCAGACAATGGCTGCGTTCAGCAGAACCCAACAGTTTTGCAACCGTTTTATAATTATCTGCTAAACGATCCTAAACGCACTCAATCTTTCAACATGTTTAGTCAGCAGTCGCCATGATTTTCAGCAAACTAAAAGTACGCTGAGTAATAAGCAAAACGTGATTAGTAAGTAAAATGGTGACGTCCAGTGCATTACTGTTCAAAGCACAATACACATGTAATACTATTTACAACGCTGAATTAATTTTCTAATCCATTAATGTTAACTTAATTCAATTAAAAGAATTTTATCTTACTTATATTTTATTTATATTTTTCTGTTATATGTTATACACCGTATTCCGTAAAGATTAAGTTCGGTGTATTTACGTATGTGTATTGTCAAATACGTTAGCTGACATTAAAGCGTTCAACAGAACTCAACACTTTACAACTCAGCAATAAACCGTTGAGCAGCCGCTGAATTCTGCTGAACGCAGCCAATAGCAACATGTTCGCTCACTGTGAGGTAATTTCACTCACTGTGAGGATCTCTTATTTAGTTTATGTTAATCTGTCTGGCTGTTTATTCGTATTTGTTTGAAAAATGGAACGTTACACTAACAAAGAAAACACTCCAAGAATTTTCAAACGAGTTAGGCAATCAATTTGGATATTTCAAAGATGTATCGAGAGGAGTGGTAGCCACTTTGAACATTTACTGTAAAATAATTAAATTTTTTGTACTAATTAATAATAAATAAAAATTATATCACATTTTGTGGATTTTATCTTCGACACCCTGTATCTCGGAAATAGTGCATTTGCGGATACATGGTTATGGGAGTTTTTGTCTTGTTTTGACGCGAGAAATGCCCCCAAAAATTTTCCACGTATTTTTGGAATACCCTGTATAGAATTCTAGCTTTAGACAAAGTATATGCGAGTAACATACGCAAATGGACCTGTTTTGTCCAGCTTTTTTATATAAGATAAAAAGTTACACTCACATATTATAGGGATTCCATTGATCACAACAAAACTTCGCTGTCATGTCGTTTGAACTGTAGTTGATCAAAAAAGTTGATTAACCATATCAATCAAAAGAAAAGATTTCAAACTTTTTTCACATCCTGATCACATCCAAACCTCCTATCTCATTTGTCTTCACACAACATTGAAATTTCACAGGCGGTCTCCCAAACCCCCTTGTGTTTAAAGAAATTAAAGAATAATAAAGGGATTTAATCAAAATTTTAATCAAAATGCATATTTTAAAATTGTTTAGTATTTTAAAGAGTTTACATGTTAGTGTTTCAATGGAAAAAAAAAAAGAAAACTGTTATACATTACATACAATTATATGTACAAAGAGTTTACTGTTCCTCATTTACATATTTACATGTAAATTTTTTCAAATACTGATTGGCTTTAACAAATATATGTTGATCAAAATTTCGTCCTTTAATACCTTTTAATGTGTGTTGCTATTTATAAATTATTAGTTATAATTAAAAATCACAAAAATTAATAAATATGTCAAGACATACACTTTTCCGTAATTTTAATATTAAATTGCACAAAACTTATTAATATCAAGCTAATATTATCAAACTAATTTTATTAGAAAAGTCCAATTTGCTGCTTAATGTGATGAAGCAGTCAAGATGCAACTCTGATTTACTACGTTTACACATCGTCATTAATCAGATTTAGTAACATTCGCAGTTATAAAATTGGCCAATTACTGTCATTCCCGAGGTCATTCCATTCTTCAAAGGAATACTTATAATTGGACAATTTTATAACTATCGATGCTTAAACCCAATTAATGGTGACGTGTAAACGTAGTAACTGCGCAAGAGTATAACTCTTGTATTTCTATGGTACAAACAAACAAGTACTAACAATGTTCTTTCCAATGCCGTTAATCGTTTTTCGATTCTTGTAAGACGGTTTAATTCCTTCTCAAACAGCACACAATATTTACAATAAACATCTATAAATGTTTATGAAAATATTTTTATAGTATTAGACTGAATATCATCTGTTCATAATTATCATAATATTTATGATAAATATTTATCATAAATATTGTATAAATATTTATGATAAATATTGTATAAAATATTATTAAAATAGATTAAATATTTTCTACATTTATCATAATATTTATGAACTGTTGAATCTAAAAGAGAAGATCCAACCATCACAGATTTTGTCAAACTTGAAATATGTTGTAGTATATTCCTCACTATTGCACAGTATAACTGTTGTCAATGCGAATAATTTATAAGAAATTATCGTTTAAAGTTTACCTTGTACCTATTATATTGAACCAATAGAGGTCATTATTATATATAGAGGTCATTGTATTTGTTACATGCGTTTGGTGTAGAGTGATGTGCATGTTTTTACGATAAATATCCAAAAATATGCAATAATGCAAAACTAATTACTTTAGAGTAATTTAATTTTTTTTTGTTAATTTTCAATATTTTATTTTTAGATTATATTTATATCTCCTTCTATTATCTAAATTTGTATTATATTAATAAATTTTATTATTTTATTTATTTTACAAATAATTTTTTTTTTACTTCCATCTCTAGTAAAAATCTGAATTTTTTAAATATTGGTTAAAAGTATAAAAAAATTTAATTAAAAAATATTTTTGTAAAATAATTTTTTTAAAATAACGATTTATTTTATTTGATTGCATAATAAAAAAACTTATGAAAAAAATAGTTATACACAGCAGGATCTGAACTGGAAACCTCTAGCATCATACATAAAAAATAACTTTTGATTATAAATTCCAGCATTGTACACTTTACTCACTCAGCTCCGAAATTTGCTGCCAGTACTGAAAATATACAGTATATGTAACAAACTATAGATTTTCAGTACTGGCTCTGAATTTCAAAACGCAGACTATGTTTAATGTATGGTAATGACCTCTATTGCCTCACAAGGAGATGCCTGCGAAACACAGAATTAGATGAGCCTTAGTTTATAATAGAGCCTTAGTAAACATACATGATATTAAATTCTTATATTATTTTTTTATACAATGTTTATGGTGTATAGTCAATTTGTGTTTCCAATGTTTTTACGTAAATTTTCACCCACAACATTATACAGCAATGTCAGAATTGTATAATGAATAAAAATAAATAAATAAACTTGAATAAATATGCAAACTTTCTGATTATTACATTTTGTTACATGTAACAAATAATATATAACGATTAATATTTTGCTAAGAATAATAAAAATTGTTTTCAATTTATAAATATAGCTATTATTGAAAAAAAATGACACTACAAAGTTTCGAACACCTCTCTTCACGCAGCCGCCGAGGACAAAATAGAATGCGTGCACCTTAAGTCTTCTTGGCCACCGCGCTTCATGCTTTAATCTACCGCACAATAGTACTTAATGTACCGCGCGGCGAATGCCAAACTTTACATACAAATCTCTCTAAAACGAAGGCCCATGCACGCAAACGCTCTGACACTTCTTATACTCTCGACCTCCCCTTTCGAATAAACTAAAGCTCATCTAATTCCATGTTTCGCAGATTGCAGCATCTCCTTGTCAGTATAATAGGCACACAATAAACTTTAAACAATAATTTCTTGTAAACTATTGCGCATTGGTAACAGTTATATTAGAAGTGTATAGCAAATAGTAGTGTGAGAGATAAATTACAACATATTTGAAGTTTGGCAAAATCTGTGATGTTACACAAGGAGGTGTGGCATCACACCTCCCCATGTAACATCACAGATTTTGCCAAACTTCAAACATGTTGTAATTTTTCCCTCACAAAGTTGGATAAGATTGGGTCTCCTCTTGTTAAATCTTGCATGATGCTACAGTACAGAAAAATTCATCTTGTCCCATTTTTCTATACTAGATTTTCCATGCTAGATTCAATTCATGATCAATATTATTTCCTTATAAATAGTTGATTTCAAAATATTAAAAAATTGTGATAAAATTTGGTGGCCCATTTTTTTGCAGGTGAGTATAGATTTTAGAATGTTGGAAACAAATCCGTAAATGAAATTATTCTATTGCATTATTTTTTAGTTATTTTAGCTCAAAAATTTCCAAAAGTAATATTTTTGGCAACTTTAAAGTCAATTTTCTCAAATATGTGAGTGATAGAGCAATTTTATTTGCGAATTTGTTTTCACTGACAAAGAATCTACAAAAATCATCTAATCTAGTTGTAGTCTAAAAAAGTTTAAATTTGTCACACAGTGTTAGCTATAAATATTTTGTAAATATTGTATGCTGTCTGAGTTGTGACAGGGTTACGCTGAAAATGAAAAGCACTGTATCTCCATATCGTTGGCATTCAAAAAAGAATCATTTGTATTTGTTTATACTTTTTTTGTTTTCATTTATATTCGTTTTTCGATATCTTATAAAATTGCCTATGAGGGGTACATTAAAATTAAAAAATGTGTTTCCAAGCCTAACCTTTTGTAGTACAAATAAAAACAAAACAGGTAAAAGGTTACAAATGATTTTCAAATGGCATAAACAAAATTTAAAAATCTTGTATTTGGATGCTGACCATTTTTCCACTCCTCTGTACTATTTACTCTTTGATATAAATACAAAACAAGCGGTACAAACAAGTAAAAATAAAACACAAATGAACTAGAATAATCATTATTATTTATTATAAAGTTGGGCGACAAATTCACGTTGTCAAAGTTTTGTGTCCAATATATTCAAATTTCATTAATATTGGATTAATAATCAGCAAGCTTTTACTTGTTTTGTTATTGAGTTTTTATACAAGATCAGTTTCTCTATTGAAAAACGAGCGTATATTTAGAAAGGGTATTTAATGATTATAACTGGCAACAAAACACGGTGTTACAATCCACAAACAATAATTATCTGTATAAAAGAGCCAAGACAAACCAAGATCATTAAAAGTGCGTAAAAAAACCAAAGGTGAAAACAATACCCAATATATTTTTTTAATTCCAATCCTTTAAGAAATCACTTCAAAATCTCTAAATAAAACTTGACTTCACAGTTTGGCCTAAAGACACAAATTCCTGATAAATCAGATCTTAGGAATTAAAAAATGATTTTTGTTAACACATTTTCAATGATCTTAGTTTGGCTCGATTCATCTATGCAAACTATGATTGTTTTTCTTTGTGGATTGTACATGATACATCTTGTATGAGTTGTAAGAACGAAAAATTATGCAAGTGCCTGTAAGATGACAAAAGGTTATAAAACAATACAATTACATAATTGATTTTAGATATTTTTTAAACATGACCAATAGTATGTTTATATTATATTTAATTATAAAATGAATATTTACTGTTTTTTTTAATTTATCAAAAAATCTTATTAAAAAAATACAATAAAAAATAATTAAGTAGCTAATATATAAAAAAAAAGTGTTAGGATGGGGGGATGGAAAAGGAATGGCAAGAGATGATGGAAGAGGTTTTAGGTGAGAGGGGGGAGGGAGAGGTTTAAATGAAGAAACTGGAGGAGATGAGGGAGGGAAGGGGGTGGCTGAGTATAAATGAGAGTGTGGAAGGAAGAGAGGAAAATGCGGCGGAAACGGAGGTCCAGAGAATGAGTGTCGAAGTATGAATGGATGAGTGATCTTTCTCTCTCTCTCATGCGTTGTAAAGGATGCGAGAAATAAAATGTTGTAACTATGTAAGCGGAGCGAAGGTCCGCAGTGTACTCCGTAAGAAATAAAGTACATTTATATATATATATATATATATATATATATATGTTAAAATTATTCAATATAATTTCCAAAAAACGTTTTCTACCTCTTTCTTTGTATCAGGCAAAGCTGCTTCCAATTCATCTAAGTTAAATGCCTTCTTCTTTTTTTTCTTTTTTTTGCCAAAGTTTTCCAAGTCCAATGCCTCATCATCTTCAACAATTGCAGGCTCTGGTTCCTGATTCTCTTTGTCAATAATGTTTTCTGGTGCATCACCACCACTACCTCCTTCATTGAAAGCTGCATCAATATCAAAAGTAGTCTTCTTCTTCTTTTTCTTTTTCTTCAGAGTTGGATCAAATACCTAGTTATTTTTTACAAAAAGAAATGAATTAAAAAAGATTGTACTAATTAATAAACACAAAATCATAAATTAAAGTATTAACACTTAACACACATCTTGAGATTTCTGTAGTCTGCATAATTATTTTCTTTCTAATACATTGTCAGCTATAATCAGTTATAATATCCTAAACAAATCACTTACGTTTAAAAAATATTAAAAATCATTTAGCTGATACGTTAAGATATATAAAAATGCTCATTAAATCCTCAAAAAGTCTTAGGGCCAGTTTCACAACCTTCAGTTAACTTAATCGGCTGATTTTTCTATCGGAATTGACCAATCGCATTTGTCGTTAAGTAAAATTGGCCAAAAATAACCAATCACGGTTGACACTTAACCGTCAGTTAATTTAACCGGAGGTTGTGAAACTGGCCCTTAATAATTAGTATTTTAAAGTAAAAAAAAAGTGTTAAATAGATGTTATAAGTTTTTATAAAATGTTTCTTATTGTTTATTAAATAATTTTTAAAAATATATTAAATTTTTTACATGTTAATTTTTTCTACTACACAAAATTGACTTTTAAAATTTATTAAATATATTTTAAACCTATGTTGTTTAAAATTTATGTAGTACATAACCATACAAAATAATTTTTAATACATCTTTTTTAATACCTAATTATATAAATAATTTTAAAAAATATATGCAAGTCAATGAATAAATTTTGTATAATATGTATATTTTAAGTAATTGTATAATATGTATATTTTAAGTAATGAAAATTTTATTATTGACACAAATAATCCATGCTATGTAATAAGAAAAACAAAAATGTTTTAAATGTTAATAAAGATATATGTAGCTCACTTTTTGTTATAAAATTATTTTACAATTTGAAAGATTATTAGTAGGGATTTTGAGATTGAGATTATTTCTTTTGCTTTCTAAGCATTCTTACGTACAATTCCTTCTAAATGTTGAAAAGAAGCAAGACTTTAACAGAAGTTTATTTCAACAGAAAAAATTGAAGTAGAACAGCACAGCATGTCATATCACGTATATTTATGTTCAACTTGAGCATTCTTGTATTTTACGTACCGAATCTTCTTCCGTCATTTTTCTGATTGTAAAGCGTCCTCGTTTCGAATAAAGAATATTTTTTGTTCACCGCAAACTTAAGCGACATAAAGCATATGAGAAAATTGAACGAAATGATTTCAACCTCCAGTGCCACACGCTACTCCGAAAAGATTGCATCAGACAATTTGATGGCATGGTGACTTTGCTGCAGAGGGTCCAACCTCCTAAAAAGAAAAGAACAAATTTCAGCGGTGACATAGGTCTGTTCGTATTGATTGCATTCTTGCACTCACAAACACTTTTGAGTGCAATAGATTTTATAACGTTTTCACTGGGGCTGTCGAATTAACTCGGATCAATTTCGAAAAAACTATTTGATTGCTAATCGTTTGCTAGTGTTTTTTTTGTTTTGTTTGCATATTAATTAGTTTAGATAATAAATCAAAATTGAAATTTGAACAAGTTTTATTAGGTGAAATTGCGATTGGACCTTTTATCTCATGATTATTTTGTGAATATTTTGGTATCAAATCGTTTGCTAGTCGTTTACTAGTTCCGTATATATAAGTATTATTCTTATTACATAGATAAATCGCATTATAATTTATTTATTAGGGCCACTTTCACCAACGTCGATTAACTCAATCGCTTATTAGTCTATCGGAATTGACCAATCGCATTTGTCGTTTTTACTTAACGACAAATACGATTGGTTAATTCCAATAGACTAATCAGCGATTAAGTTAATCGGCGTTGGGGCAAGTAAGGGTGACACTCTTTTGGACACAGCATGATTGGACACCAACCAATCATCTTGACTTATCTAACCAAACCAACGGAAAAACTCTAGGAATCAGCCGCTGTGAGTGGTGGTGTCCAATCGTGCGGTGTCCAATCGTGCGCACCCCTGCAAGTGACCCTTAATAAATGTGAATTGTATAGTAACTTTAGCCCTAGTTCCTTTTTAGGTGACCCAATGCGCATGCGCCAGTTTTGTTCTCCAGGGTGGTATACCTGCAATTGCATGAAAATCCGGCGTAATTGTATATAACCTTAAAATTTACAACAGACAACAGATAGTGGTAGCCCAAATAGCACAAAATATTTATAAAACATTTACTAAATATTTATAATATTTATTTTAATATTTTATAAACATTTATCATAAACATTTAATAAATGTTTTCATGGTCGTAAATAGGACTGATCATAAATATTTATCATAAACGTTTCAAAAATATTTATGATAAATATTATGAGAAATATTTTGAAAATGTTTATTAATTATTATTGTTACTTATGTAAATAAATTTACTATTATTTTTGTAGTAATAACATTATTTTATTAGTGGAAAATAAATTACTGAACGTCTTGTTACAACGAAAGATAATAACGAAGTGAAGATCATAATTATAAATAAGACATGCATCATTACATAGCAACTAATTATAATTTGTTTTTACGATTATTATGATCGTACATTCATGCAGTATTTACATTTATAGCGTTTTCGATTGGGAAAAAGTTAGTGCGCACCAGTGCGCACACAGTTCACGCCAACATTGGACAAGTTCCATGAGTTGCACTGAATAGTGCAAATGCAAAAGAACACGCTCAAATTTTCAGTGCAAGTGTCACTTGAGTTAATTATAATAGATCAAGCAAAAAAGAAAAAAGTAACCTTGAAAAAGTAATCTCAGTGCTCAGTAAGTAATGATTTTTACTATATGTAATTAAATAGTATATAATCATTAAAAAAATGCTATTATATTATATCAAGTAATTAATTATATTTTAAAAAAGGTATAAAATCGATATACTTGTATAAAAGATATAACACTTACGGTGTCATTATCCATTTTTTTCCCACATGCTACATAATTTACAGTTTTTGGAATCATTCTTCTAGTTCGGAAGATTGCAATTATTTCTTCTTCCTCGCTTGAACTAGAAGAAGATTCCAAAAATGTTTCCAAAATATTAAAAAGATCCAAATCCGGATTGCTCATTTTTTCAAATTTGAAATTTAGTTCGTTATTGCTTACAATAATGCATTGATGCTTGCATGCATTCAGTGCACTGATCTGGCACGATCAAAATAGGCTTGTTTTCTATTCCTGCACTAGACTGCACTGGAACGTTCCATCTTGCTTTCACTAGCTTTCAAATATATATCTATTTCATTTTAAGTGCACACTAATTCAGAGAGTTCAGGAACAGAAAACAAACGGTATATCTCGTGCCACTTAGTGCGCACTGAGTGCGCACTATGCGAGTGTCGTGCGTTCAAACGAACACGTGACACTAGCCAAGTGCGCATTGGCACTGCCAATCGAACACGCGCCTGACACTGAGTGCAGCCAGTGCATCCCAATCGAAAACGCTATTAGTCGTACAAAGTGTGTTCTAACTGCAACATTTACTTATGATCTTAATTTCAATAAGCATGCTACGGTCAATTCTACATTCCTCCACTTTGTAAATTAAGGTCGCAAGAAAAGAAATGTTTTAACTATCTTTCAAACCCATATCTTCATTGCAATAATTTATTTTGTTTTGCATTACCGCTTTAGTGAGCGCGTCTACTATCATACTTTCGGACGGTATATAGTCTAGATCTATAATCTTATTTACGATTAATTCTTTTACAAACTTATATTTTGTGTCTATATGTTTTGTTTTCGCATGAAAATTGTTCGTGTGTAATAGCTTTATCGCACTTTGATTGTCTGAAAAAAGTTTAATTTTTTCACTTACATATTTATTATTAATTTCGTTCATTAACCTTCTTAACCATATTAATTCTTGACTTGCTATTGCTATCGCGATATATTTTGATTCGGTTGTTGACAGGGAAACTGATTGCTGCTTTTTGAAAGACCAAAAGATTGTATTTTTTCCCAATAAGAAAACGTAATTATTAAGCCCGTATCATTTTTATCACTACGCATTGAAAATTGAAGATTGAAGATTAAAGATTGAGCTTTGGCCAATCAAAATAAAAGGAGTTAAAATTTCCTTATTTTGATTGGTCAAATTTCAATCTTTAATCTTCAATCTCAATCTTCAATGCGTAGTCTGATACGGGCTTTAGTTAATTGCCTGGGGGTCGATAAAACTTTTTTCCTAAGGCGGAAACATGAAAAGTGAAAAATTTCTCCATTAACTTCAATGGTAAAGATTTTCACTTTTCACGTTTCCGCTCTAGAGAAAAAGTTTCATGATCGACCCCCTGGTGTCTTTAGTATTGTTCGTTTTGTCTGTCCTGGGTCTAGTTCAGAGCAGGGGGTCTATCATGTAACATTTTCCCTAGGGCGGAAACGTGAAAAGTGAAAAGTTTCACGTGAACTGCACGATCATGTACGATTCCACGGAATCATGTAACTCACTCATGAGCGGAAATATGAACTTTTTCACGTGAACTTTTTCGCCATCAGCCGTGATGGCGAAAAGGTGAAAATTTAGGGAATTAATAAATTGTATGTATTTTGAAATAAGAATGAAAGTGTGGTAACAGTGTGGTAACAGTTTGAAGACGTATTATTGAAAAGGTTAACCTTTTTGGTATTGCATTGCGTTGATAGGATAAAGTAATACATACATAAATAAAAATAATGCTTTTGTGATGTAATTAGGTTTGATATTTATATTTGACAAATTGATATTTTGATAATTATATAGAATGAGGTTTCATCAAATGCAAATTTAGATAAAAATATACTTTAAACGCGTTTTGATACTCAATGATATAAGAAAGGTGCGAAAACTTGTGAAATAGAATATTAATTTATCATGTAAGTGTTTATAACTTATAAATTTGGAAAATATATGTGTGAGCGGAGAATTCAGTTTTGATCAAGGTCCATATTCTAAATTATTCAATATTTTTTAATTAAACAAAGTTAAATTTAATGACTAATGAAATTAATTTACTTTAAAATTTGCACACATAAAAAACTAATTAAAATTAATTTTGAAAAACAATGTTTAAATTAAATTACAATGTAATTTTGAGTATTAGATTACTACATAATAAAATAGTTGTTACAATATACGGATCATTAAAAATAAATGTAATATATATTATATTTGTAAATTAAGTTTATGCAATATAAGAAATATTGCTATTTATTTATGAATATTTTTTTTACAATTTTTTTTATATAACCAAATTTTTACAGTAAAAGTTATACTGTAAAAGCAGATAGAAACCTTTTTCACGATCGCTTGATAGTTGCAATGACAGAGCCTCTAATAGTGAATTTCGGAACGCAAACTAAATTTCCGTGCATTATTCATACATAATCGCTGTGCGTGAAAAGATTCACGTGAACTCTCTATGAGTGAAAAATGAAAAATGAAAAGTGAAAAGTGAAACGTGAAAAGTGAAAAGTGAAAAGTGAAACGTGAGAAGTTCCACGTGAAATTACATGATTGATCCCCAGATCTGAATAGACCTGGGGCCGTATTCTGGGTGTTTACGATAACTAATCGGATCTCGGATTGGATTGAACAATGGTACTCAACGTAGGTATAGAAAATTTCCCTAGGCTAATCGGATTGACGATTGCTGTCTCAAATGTAATCCGATTGATGACGAAAGCGTGAAGACCGAGAAGCATGCTTGAAAAGTCTCTTTATTTTTTTAAATAATAACACAAAAAATCAAAGATAAAGTTAAAAAGAATGATTTGAATTTAGATTTATTGTAATTTTTTTGTCTAAACATTGGATTTCGTTTAAATTTCTGTTTGTAAAAATTAATTAATCTATTCTAAAGTTTGTGGTTATATCGGAAACAAATCAAAATTAATAAAACAATTATTAATTATTAGGTACATATTAAAGCATATAATATTTCAAGCATATCATATAGAATTCCTGTTTATTATAAACTCAGTAAAAATAACTTTGAAATTATTCAACTACATTATACATTAATCAATATTAATTTATATGTTAAAAATCAATAATGTCTTTGAAAATGTTTTTTTTATTCTTTTTCAGATCGTAAATAAACTTCAACTCCTAGAATAAATAAAAATTACTGGAAAATGGATTGACATGAAAAGGGCATTATTGAACATTATCAATTTGTGCTAACTTAAAATTTGTAAAATCTGCTATTCTTTGTTAGTTGTTCATTAGAGAGTAATAATATAAGAACGGAATATACATAAATAAAATTAAAATAATTGTATGCATATACGATGCGTATATTACATTTTTATATTATTACTCTCTAATAAACAACTAATAAAGAAAAGTAGATTTTACAAATTTTAAGTTAGCACAAATTGATACTGTTCAATAATGCCCTCTTCATATAAATCCATTTTCCAGTAATTTTTATTTATTCATGGAATTGAAGTTTATTTACGATGTGGAAAAGAATAAAAAAAACATTTTTAGAAACATTATTGATTTTTAACATATAAATTAATATTGATTAATGTGTAATGTAGTTGAATGATTTCAAAGTTATTTTTACTAAGTATATAAGCTATTTTTACTAAGTTTATAATAAACAGGAATTTTATATGATATGCTTAAAATATTATATGCTTTAATTTGTACCTAACAATTAATAATTGTTTTATTAATTTTGATTTGTTTCCGATATAACCACAAACTTTAGAATAGATTAATTAATTTTTACAAATAGAAATTTAAACGAAATTTAGTGTTTAAACAAAAAATATTACAATAAATCTAAATTCAAATCATTCTTTTTAACTTTATGTTTGATTTTTTGTGTGACTATTTAAAAAAATAAAGAAACTTATAGCGTTTTTCATTGGGAAAACTAGTGCGCACTGAGTGTGCACTCGCCGCTGGCAATTGGACGTTTCGGTTCGCGCGATGACGGTGCCAACGGAAACACCCAATTACCTGCAGCAAGTGCACATTCAGTGCGCACTAGTTTTCTCAATGAAAAACGCTATTACTTTTCAAGCATGCTTCTGCGTCTCCACGCTTTCGTCATCAATCGGATCACATTTGAGACAGAGAACGTCAATCCGAATAGCCTAGGGAAATTTTCTATACTTACGTTGAGTACCATTGTTCAATCCAATCCGAGATCCGATTAGTTATCGTAAACACCCTCTGTAACACTTAACGACAGCTAGGGATATCGTTACGTGTCGTCGCGCAGCTTTTCTACCATGTATAATATCTGCGCAACGACGCTGTAACGATACCGAATTGTCGCTAAGGAGTTACAGAATTCCGCTACTGGGTATGTTGGGTTAAGATAGAAGAATTCCCGAAATGGATCGTAGAACAGGAAGTGGATTACTGATATTGCTCTGAACGACTCTGAAGTGAACTCGGTTCTACTCGGACGGCTGTAAAAAGAACACGATAGCGTAACCTAATCTGACTGAATATAATCCCCGTGAAAATTTTTTTCAGAATTTTTTATATAATTTTTCAGAATATTTGTATAATTGTATAACTTTTTCAAACTTTTTATACAAATTAGAATATTTTTTAGAAATACTAGAAAGTTTTATATTTCTTCTCAGAATTTTTCATATATACTAATTATAAAATATCCTAAAATTTTTCTAAAGATTTTTTGTTTTATAATTTTTGATGAAATGTTATAAAGTCTCAGAGTTAAAAATATTTTTTTTAAATTATAGGATTATTAATTAATGATTTAATGATTTAATTTTTAACTTTAACTAATTATTTTTAAATTTATTATACAAATTATAATTTTGTAATTTAATATAAAAGTTTTTTAAAATTAATTTTTAATTTAACTCAAGTTAATTTACTCTTAACGTAACTTTTAACTAGTTAGTTTTTTGTTTATATAACTTTTAACGCTAACTAAATTAATTTTATATACATATAAACCATTAACTTTAACTTAATTTAGTTTAAAAAATGTATTAACTTACCCAACTCTGCACTTTTCACACGCTTTATTTACGTTCTGATGCTCCAATTTACACTCCCGCTTGCTTTACGCTATCATTTGCGCCACGGCAATAAACGTTTATATATTTCAAAACACGCGGTTGTTTATTGTATAACCTGAATGGAACCGACTTGAACTGTCGTTTCGCGGTGGAGCATTACAGGGAAACTCTGAGTGGACCTGAATAGTTCTCAACAGCTCTAACGGCAGGTAATAAAACAGAATCAAGTTTTCACCCCAATTGCCCTCTATATCACTTCCGTCTAAAAGAACACTATCAAGTCGCTGGGTTCGTTCAGAGCAACTCCAAGCAGCTCCCGAGAGACAAAACGAACAATACTTTTATCGCCTGTCCAATTCGCGTCGCAATAGCCACATTAGACAAGTTAAATCCATCAAATTCTAATCTAAAATTATCTGTTTCTTATAGGCCTAGTTTACACCGAGCACTTGATACGCGTACTAACTCGTAACTTTCTATTAATTTATCTTACTTTCGACAATGCGTGTATACATGATACATATATTTATAGCGTTTTTCATTAGGCCTGTTCGTGTTGCTGCCCTTTTTGAATTAATTTCTTTGTCGTCTCTCTCTTTCTTACGATCGAATATATATTTATCTCATCTCGAGTGCAAAAATTTTTGGGGATTTCAAGCAACTCGAACAAACCTATTGAGAAAACTAGTGCGCACTGAATGTGCACTTGCTGCAGGTAATTGGGCGTTTCCGTTGGCACCGTCATCGCGTGAACCGAAACGTCCAATTGCCAGCGGCGAGTGCACACTCAGTGCGCACTAGTTTTCCCAATGAAAAACGCTATTAATTATCTCGATTTATATTGTACCAACTTAATATACTATTTTTTTAATTTATTGCCAAAATTAAGATAATTTAATAGAAAATTACTAGTTAGAACGCGTATCAAGTGCTCGGTGTAAACTAGGGCAAAGTTGGTAACACTGTAACTAACTGCGATGTGTTCCGTAATGTAATAGCATTTTTCATTGGGAAAACTAGTGCGCACTGAATGTGCACTTGCTGCAGGTAATTGGGCGTTTCCGTTGGCACTGTCATCGCGCGAATCAAAACGTTCAATTGCCAGCGGCGAGTGCACACTCAGTGCGCACTAATTTTCCCAATGAAAAACGCTATAAGTTGAATTTGTTATTATTGTTGGCTTGCAAAGATCAGCAGAGAGGTTAGTTTAATTTCTTGTATTTTAATTATTTATAAAATAATTGTAATTATGTATTATTGATTAAAATATTATTTACTAACAATAATTTTGATTTTAAAATAGGAATTAAAAAGCACAAGAACTTCCAAAAACTGAAAATTAACTGCAAAGTTTGTAGGATAAATTTTTTGATATTGCCAATTGATATTATTTTTAAAAATTTTATTTGATTTTGTATGAAATAAGTATGAAATTGTATTATAATAATATCTAATAAAAGTCTAACATTTATAAGCATAGCAGCTAAGCTACTGTAGCCTCTCCAACTACTTAAACAAAATAAATTTTATCATGCACTATTAGTGCACACAAACAGATATAATCTAAATTACTTACAATTAATAATTTAAAATTAATCAGAACTTGTAATTTTTAGCATCACGGATTTTTCGAAAATCCATCTTTTGTTTAATTCTTATTTCAAAATAAAAATAATTGTTAGTAATTATTATTTTACGTATTTAAACTAATTCTAATCATGTATTATTATTAATAATAATATATGATTAGAATTATTTTAATAAATAATACGTCATTAAAATTATTTGATAAATAATTAAATTACAAGAAATTAAACTAACCTCTCTGCTGATCTTTGCAAGCTAACGATAATCACAAATTCAACTTAAGCCTGCCGCAGACGATACGTTTTTTCTTACTGGATTTCTAATTGGATTTTCTTACTTGCTACCGTACGGGCAATGGTACCGGCAGTGCTACTGGCCGTGGCTTCACACGGTGCGAGTTTTCGTACGGGCTAAGCAACTGAAATTTGTTTCATAGAAGCGGCACGCTTAAATATGGATGAGATAGATGAGATGGATGAAATTATTGCAACAGTTGTACATTGTCGTAAAATTGCATTATTTTTAATTATTGAAAAATTGCGACAACGAAATAAATATCGCCGACGTTTATGGAGTCGACAGTCAATACATTCTTTAATGCCTCACTTTTACTGTGTTTATTATGGTAATTTGGAGGGCTTATCACATATAAACATGCTTCTTATTAGCAGGCCTCTATTAAACATAAAATACTTTCTTTGGACTATTTTGAAGTCTTTTCATTTCTGCATGATGTTATGTTTGTGAAGTGAATTCACGTTTGAACTTTGACAACACTTCGACAGTATAACCTGGTACAACCCAGTATAACCTATAAGACTGCGTCCTGATTGGCTTTCACAATAAACTAGTACAGAATCACGTAAGAAAAATAGGACATGATCTATTACGAAAATCCAGTACGCGAGCCAGTAGCGTAGCCCGTAAGCTACCCATTTCCAGTACGGGAGCACGTAAGACTGCTAGTATAGGAGCACGTAAGCAATCTCGTGAAGAAAAAACGTATCGTCTGCGGCAGGCTTTACATTACGGAACACAGCGTAGTTAGTTACAGTGTAACCAACTTTATTATTAAAAGAGATATTTTTGATAGAACTTTCGGAATACACCTCAGTGAAGTTAGCCGGGCAACTTCAACGTATCGAACTTTAATTAATTGCATTCGTTTGGTGGTCGTTTAGTGGTCTTTGGTAGTCTAGTCCGATCGTTTGGTGGTTAGTCGTTTTCCTGTAAAATAAAGAAGTAATTTTCGATGTGAAGTTAGCCGAACAATTTTTATTTTTCAACCGATTTAACTCAAACAGGGCTCATTCAACGCGGAATCGTTTCGTGGTCATGAATATCGCGATGAAAACGTTTGGTGGTCAATCGTTTTCCCGGAAAATAGAAAAAACCGTACGCTCACGCCATGGGTTGCATGAAAACATGACCTAAGCAGTGTAATTTAGTGGATAAATATTATTTTTCAACCGATTTAACTCAAACAGGGCTCATTCGACGCGGAATCGTTTGGTGGTCAACTGTTTTGTTGAAAAATATATGTACAAAACCCATATGCCCACTTTTTTGTTCATAAACGATTCGTTTCATAATGAACGATTTCAGAAATAGGACGCGATGTGAATCAGCCAGTAAGTTATTGCTCCGGCCGTCAAGATATATTTCATTATCAACTCGTGTGCAATTATGCGTGCTTGCCATACAAAACAATAGGCGTGTTTTCTATTCCTGCACTAGACTGGACTGTTCTTTCTTGCTTTCGCTAACTTTGAAATATCTATCTATTTCATTTTAAGTGTACACTTATTTAGAGAGTTCAGGAACAGAAAACAAACGGAATGCAAATTGGAGTACAATTGTGTTTTTCATCATTTGAGAAGCGATACCTTTCAGAGGAAGATATATAAATCAAGTAATCCGCTATTTATAAACTTTTGTTTCGACGTGTTTCTTTCTCACGTTTTGAATATGGTTATTCGTACATTTACACTTTGACTTTTATTGGCAAAAGACAATTTGTTCTACTCCGCTAGTGCTCCTATTGGAGTGCGCACGATTGGACACCGCACGATTGGATACCACCACTCACAGCGGCCGATGCCTAGAGTTTTTCCGTTGGTTTGGTTAGATAAGTCAAGATGATTGGTTGGTGTCCAATCGTGCTGTGTCCAAAAGAGTGTCACCCGCTCCTATTCACAGTATTCCGTTAACATGTTTTGTCGTAATCGCGATTTTGATATCGTTGACTCAAGAATGTAAAAATTTATTGATAATAAAGATAATTAACAATGCACCGATACAGACATGACGATTTTTTTTCAGAAGTACATTGGATATGCTACAACCTGCTGATCGTTATAATGGGATTGTATGCCAGTATGACAATGGATAAAATGGACAACTTAAAAGACAGCTAAGGTGCAATGTCATTTCTGTCACAGAACGAGCAACGCTTTGTGGTGGCTGATAATGACTACAGTGGACAGACTCATTGTTTGAGGGTGAAAATGCTACTATTGTTACACTATACGAAGATCCAGTAAGTTTGTTTTTATTTTCATCAATGTCTTATATGGCATGTTGCACTAAACAGTAGCATAGCTATACCACAGCTATATTGGTCTAAGCAAGCAAGGAACTGTCCGTTACTTTCTATAATCTCAAAATATTAGTAAATTTGAGCTCGATGTACAGGTCCTCTTTTCAATTTTGTTAAAGCTGTTTTAATGTATTAAGAAAAATGTTTAAAATGTTTAACTCCATCTCTCTGTTGTATACGAAGGGCTCACTTAGATTCTTTTGGTGTTCTTATCAACAGAGAGTTCTGTAAAGAGTTGTGAATGTCAGTGGATTAGTTTACACCGTCCGTTTGATACGCGTACCAAGTAGTACTATATCCATATCAAATCCGTATTAAATATCTGGTTATGCCGGTGTAAATCCAGATTTGATACGAATATATGGTATAGTACGCGTACCAAACGATCGGTGTAAATTAGGCCAGTAATATTTTCCAAGCAACTTTTTTCGGAGATAAAAATAACGGTCCAAATTCAAAAGCAATTTTATTTTTCAAAAAACAAATTCAAAATTTGCATCAAGGTTAGGTTAGGTTAGGTTATTTGGTAGTTTTTTTTTTATATCTCAGCGACAGTATTTTACATCATCCTAATCGATTTATTATTTATTTTTCATAATAAATATTTGTATTTTACTTTCAATATTAGTGATTAAATCAGTGTACAACGGCTTTAATGTGTACTGAATGCGTACTGGTCCGTCCAACCAAATTCGCTATAGACATTAAGTGCTACTCTTTAAATTGTTGCATTGTTTTTCCCGAGTCTATAGTTTTATTAGGACACGTCTCGTGCTATTGCTTGTTTGTCGGAGCTCAGTATTTCTAAGTATGTAAAGCAGAAAAGCATTCGTTTATGTATGACTTTACCGTTCGATTATTGATGGCTAAACTGAGAGCCGACAAGAGTGCCCGCGAATAATTACATACAGCTTCCTTTGGCTTCGGTGCCGTGCTGCGTAACCACTGTTTCAGCCAAAATTCGATGAACTCCGTCTCGTTTCTTTCGGATATCATCTGATTAACGGCAGCTGTAATGCCTTCGATGTTTATGACGATAGCAAATAAAAATATGTGGGCAGATTCTCCATCGTAACGTTGTAATTTATAGATAAGACTGCCAGTCGAATCGATGGTGATCACAGCAGAATCTTTGTTTACTCGGCAATACTCCTTATACGCGTGAAGTTGAGCTGGCAATCCGTAAAAGGTGTAAAAAGGTCTAGAACCGATGGCATTTATCGCACCGCGATACGTAGGATCCGAATTCAATTCTTCTATTGTTCGAATTAGATCGCGTCCATCTATTGGTTTCACGCCCAGGTCTTCATCGATGGCTTCCTTTTTGGCTCGACGCACATCTCCGCGAGGGAGATGAGGCGGTTCTGTATCTCCGGGCTTCATGTTTTCGCGTACTTGCCTTTTTCGCCATCCAGAGGGACCTTCTGCTACAATTTTCTTTTTTTCCTCCTTTCTGCGTTCTCCGTTCAAGGGACGCTTTACTTCGGCGTGTTTCATGTATCGTGTGTCCCGCGTGTACACTGCCATGATGAATCCCTCATTGTTGACATCTACGGTAGCTGCGCCCTTGAAAATATTCAAGCACTCACGATCTTTGCACCTTCCAATAATTTTAATATTATACCGGAGTTTGTCGGGCGACGGATCAACGTCCGCTCGTTTGAATGAAAATGCACAAGGCATTCTAAACTGCCTCCAGAATGCGAGAGCGATAATGTTCGTCCAAACGCTGGGTTTAAGTATTTCTCGCTCACGGTTCCCGTAAATAACCGTGTCGCTTGGCTTCATTAGATCCCATTCTTCTTTCGTGATGACCAAATCGAATGTTTCGTATGCATTTTGATCTTCATATTGAGATGATACAGATTCATTGTTTAGAAAAGCAGAATCGTTATAAGAATTATCCCAGTTGGTTGAATCGTAATTCTGCAATGATGTGGATTCTTCTACGACTATTCCAAGATCCGCTCTGGCAGTGCTAAGAATCTGTCTATCCTCGCGCACGTTTGTGTAGATGGAATGAGCATTCCAACCCCCTTGCAGATCGTTACTCATATCTTTCCATACTTTGTCTGTATACTTTGGAAGACTGTTCGTACAAAAGTGCTGCATGTACTGTTTTACAACAGCAATCGCAGCTTGTTTAGAAACTGCTGCGGGACGAGGCATCGTGTAAACAAATTCTGCAAAAAAAAAAGAAAATAATATTTATTACAAATTGAATAAACTAGGCTTCTACGGTCGTAGCTAGATCTTCGTGCTATTTTGTTTTGTGTGATTTTATATACACATTCAAACTTAGCGAAACTACGCGCTGATAACATTACAGACATTACATAGTCCTATGCTAAATAAGAAAGAGTAATATCACGAAATTTATTAAATTAAAATTAATTTAATATAAATAAGGATTGATGCTAACTTACATCTATATATTAAACCCCTTCACCCCTGAAAAAACTGTAGAGAAATTATTGCGAAAAATAACACCCCACCCAAATATAATATTTATTAGTCGAAATATTATCATCGATAAGATAATCGATGAGTATTAAATTGAACTGAAAACGTTAATCTGTAATAGTGTATACTCACTACAGCGAATATTGTTCGTACTTTTATTGTATTGTACGCAATCGTCACCCAGAGTGATTTCTTGAGTTTCCAACTCACTAGAAAGAAAAAAAATGTTTGTAATGTTGAAGATATTTAAGCACATTAGTTATCTATAATTGGAGATATACGACTGGTAACTGAAAATAGGAATTCACTTGTTACATGAATATTATATAGAGGCTACTTTATTTATCATTTGCAAGTGTATCCTAGTTCTAATGACGAGTAGTGGTCCGTAGCATGCTTTTACAGAAGTAATCCCTATTTTGTTCTTAAAATGGCGAAACAGCATAATTTTCTGCTTTACATACTTAGAAATACTGAGCTCCGACAAACAAGCAATAGCACGAGACGTGTCCTAATAAAACTATAGACGCGGGAAAAACAATGCAACAATTTAAAGAGTAGCACTTAATGTCTATAGCGAATTTGGTTGGACGCACCAGTACGCATTCAGTACACATTAAAGCCGTTGTACACTGATTTAATCACTAATATTGAAAGTAAAATGCAAATATTTATTATGAAAAATAAATAATAAATCGATTAGGATGATGTAAAATACTGTCGCTGAGATATAAAAAAAAACTACCAAATAACCTAACCTAACCTAACCTTGATGCAAATTTTGAATTTGTTTTTTGAAAAATAAAATTGCTTTTGAATTTGGACCGTTATTTTTATCTCCGAAAAAAGTTGCTTGGAAAATATTACTGGCCTAATTTACACCGATCGTTTGGTACGCGTACTATACCATATATTCGTATCAAATCTGGATTTACACCGGCATAACCAGATATTTAATACGGATTTGATATGGATATAGTACTACCTGGTACGCGTATCAAACGGACGGTGTAAATTAATCCACTGACATTCACAACTCTTTACAGAACTCTCTGTTGATAAGAACACCAAAAGAATCTAAGTGAGCCCTTCGTATACAACAGAGAGATGGAGTTAAACATTTTAAACATTTTTCTTAATACATTAAAACAGCTTTAACAAAATTGAAAAGAGGACCTATACATCGAGCTCAAATTTACTAATATTTTGAGATTATAGAAAGTAACGGACAGTTCCTTGCTTGCTTAGACCAATATAGCTGTGGTATAGCTATGCTACTGTTTAGTGCAACATGCCATATAAGACATTGATGAAAATAAAAACAAACTTACTGGATCTTCGTATAGTGTAACAATAGTAGCATTTTCACCCTCAAACAATGAGTCTGTCCACTGTAGTCATTATCAGCCACCACAAAGCGTTGCTCGTTTTGTGACAGAAATGACATTGCACCTTAGCTGTCTTTTAAGTTGTCCATTTTATCCATTGTCATACTGGCATACAATCCCATTATAACGATCAGCAGATTGTAGCATATCCAATGTACTTCTGAAAAAAAAATCGTCATGTCTGTATCGGTGCATTGTTAATTATCTTTATTATCAATAAATTTTTACATTCTTGAGTCAACGATATCAAAATCGCGATTACGACAAAACATGTTAACGGAATACTGTGAATAGGAGCACTAGCGGAGTAGAACAAATTGTCTTTTGCCAATAAAAGTCAAAGTGTAAATGTACGAATAACCATATTCAAAACGTGAGAAAGAAACACGTCAAAACAAAAGTTTATAAATAGCGGATTACTTGATTTATATATCTTCCTCTGAAAGGTATCGTTTCTCAAATGATGAAAAACACAATTGTACTCCAATTTGCATTGTTTTGTATGGCAAGCACGCATAATTGCACACGAGTTAATGATGAAATATATCTTGACGGCCGGAGCAATAACTTACTGGCTGATTCACATCGCGTCCTGGGTACCTATTTCTGAAATCGTTCATTATGAAACGAATCGTTTATGAACAAAAAAGTGGGCATATGGGTTTTGTACATATATTTTTCAACAAAACAGTTGACCACCAAACGATTCCGCGTCTTCTTCTTCTTCTTCTTTTAAAATTGGCACCCGTCCCCAGTGTTTAGGGCAGGGACGATTTGGCCATTGCAGAAAGTTGTATGGGAAACAAAAGGCTTAAATAGGAATACAGAATATGATTGAACAAAAAGTAAGGAGGATTGCGTCAGCAATCCTAACCGCGCTTTTTCACTCTATTACAAACACGCTTACTGGTACACGGCCAACCAGCGACTTCACGATTCCGCGTCGAATGAGCCCCGTTTGAGTTAAATCGGTTGAGAAATAATATTTATCCACCAAATTACACAGCTTAGGTCACGTTTTCATGCAACCCATGGCGTGAGCGTACGGTTTTTTCTATTTTCCGGGAAAACGATTGACCACCAAACGTTGTCATCGCGATATTCGTGGCCACCAAACGATTCCGCGTCGAATGAGCCCTGTTTGAGTTAAATCGGTTGAAAAATAATATTTATCCACCAAATTACACAGCTTAGGTCACGTTTTCATGCAACCCATGGCGTGAGCGTACGGTTTTTTCTATTTTCCGGGAAAACGATTGACCACCAAACGTTTTCATCGCGATATTCGTGACCACCAAACGATTCCGCGTTGAATGAGCCCTGTTTGAGTTAAATCGGTTAAAAAATAAAAATTGTTCGGCTAACTTCACACCGAAAATTACTTCTTTATTTTACAGGAAAACGACTAACCACCAAACGATCGGACTAGACTACCAAAGACCACCAAACGACCACCAAACGAATGCAATTAATTAAAGTTCGATACGTTGAAGTTGCCCGGCTAACTTCACTGAGATTCGGAATACACCCTTGATACGCGTGCTAACTAGTAATTTTCGGGAGGGTTCCAATAGCGCACATCCCGATAGCCCACCAACCAATCATCTTGACTTATTTAACCCAACCTACGGAAAATCTCTAGGCATCTGCCATTAGGTTTGTTCGAGTTGCTTGAAATCCCCAAAAATTTTTGCACTCGAGATGAGATAAATATATATTCGACCGTGAGAAAGAGAGAGACGAAAAAATTAATTCAAAAAGGGCAGCAACACGAACAGGTCTATTGTGAGTGGTTTGTGTGCTATCGGGATGTGCGCTATCGGGACCCCCCGGTAATTTTCTATTAAATTATCTTAATTTCGGAAATAAATTTAAAAAATAGTATATTAAGTTGGTACAATATGAATCGAGATAATTAAATATACGTATTCCCATACAGCACAAAAAGATTCCAGGGGGTCAATCATGTAATTTCACGTGGAACATTTCACGTTTCACTTTTCACTTTTCACGTTTTACTTTTCATTTTTCATTTTTCACTCATAGAGAGTTCACGAATCTTTCACTTTCGTGAATCTTTTCACGCACAGCGATTATGGCCTAGTTTACACCGTACTTGATACACGTACTAACTAGTAATTTTCTATTAAATTATCTTAATTTCGGCAATAAATTTAAAGAATAATATATTAAGCTGGTACAATATAAATCGAGATAATTAAATATATGTATCATGTATACATGCATCGTCGAAAGCGAGATAATTTAATAGAAAGTTACGAGTTAGTACGCGTATCAAGTGCTCGGTGTAAACTAGGCCTATGTATGAATAATGCGCGGAAGTTTAGTTTGCGTTCCGAAATTCACGATTAGAGGCTCTGTCATTGCAACTATCAAGAGATCGTGAAAAAGGTTTCTACCTGCTTTTACAGTATAACTTTTACTGTAAAAATTTTATTATATAAAAAAAAATTGTAAAAAAATATTCATAAATAAATAGCAATATTTCTTAGTTATATTGCATAAACTTAATTTACAAATATAATATATATTACATTTATTTTTAATGATCCATATATTGTAACAACTATTTTATTATGTAGTAATCTAATACTCAAAATTACATTGTAATTTAATTCAAACATTGGTTTTCAAAATTAATTTTAATTAGTTTTTTATGTGTGCAAATTTTAAAGTAAATTAATTTCATTAGTCATTAAATTTAACTTTGTTTAATTAAAAAATATTGAATAATTTAGAATACGGACCTTGATCAAAACTGAATTCTCCGCTCACACATGTATTTTCCAAATTTATAAGTTATAAACACTTACATGATTGATTAATATTCTATTTCACAAGACGCACCTTTCTTATATCATTGTGTATCAAAACGCGTGTGTTTAAAGTATATTTAATTGTGTATTTAAAGTATATTTTTATCTAAATTTGCATTTGTTGAAACCTCATTCTATATAATTATCAAAATATCAATTTGTCAAATATAAATATCAAACCTAATTACATCCTATACAGCACAGAAAATTGCAACAACATTGCAGCAATGTTGCAATGTTGCAGATTGCAATGCAATATTACGGAGACATTGTAGAAACATAAATTAACAATATGCCTGCAACATTGCATGGCATATGCCAGTAATATTTCGGAAACATTGCAATATCATAATTTTTTAATAAAATAGTGGTAATAAAAAGCCAAAGCAAAATATTCGCGTATAATAATATATTAATTTAACTCATCTATAATTATTCATCCGTATTTAGCAAACTAAAGTCGGGCGACGTTACTAAATTTTCCGCTGAATCACTACATTCCCTAACAGTACAACCGTCCATATATCGACTGTAAGTCGATTCATCCAAATAAAGCTTTCAAAGTTAACTGCAAATCAACTTTGCATAGACGTCTGCAGACATCCTTCAAATGTTGACTCTAAGACGTCTAGAAAAAAGCATGTGGTCCAGTGGTGCTGTGTGCATCATAGTATTGTTAAGAAACATAAATATTTATATCAATAGATGAAATAGGTCCATATATGAAGAAACCTCGATTTACAGCCCAATGAACAAACAATATTTTTTAATTGTTTTTTTAATAAAAATTTTTTCATATTTTATTTAATTATTGTATTATATTGATATATATTTTCTAATTACATTTTTATTCAAACAAATAACAAAAAAGTTATTTCAAATGCTATTCTGTGTTGCAAAATTAGTACCAAAAAATTATAATTTTGTATTTGTATATATAAATACTGTGCTTTAATTATATATATTTCATTTTTTCGATAACATATAGTGACTTGATCTACCAGTTATATACACAAATCAGCATAAAGTGTTCACAGGTCATCATGAGGGATTAATTCGCAGCGATCACGGAAGTCAAGCAACATTCACCAGAGTCGCGACTTGGATGGGTGACCGCTTGGAAATTTCCGAAAAAGATTCACAAGATTTCTTTTTGCAAAAAATGTTTTTTTAAAATGGTACACAAATATTGGTTTGTTCATTGGAATTATGTGGTGTAATAATATTTATGTAAATATTTTGGAAAAATGGGATGTTTCAATGCAATATTTCAAAAAGCGGACATCTTAATATTGCTGCAATCTTCCAACAATGTTGCAACAATGTTTCGCAATCAAAATGCAATATTACAATGTTTCAATAAAATCATTCTGCAATGTTCTTGCAATCTCTCTGTGCTGTATGGGATCACAAAAGCATTATTTTTATTTATGTATGTATTACTTTATCCCATCAACGCAATGCAATACCAAAAAGGTTAACCTCTTCAATAATACCTCTTCAAACTGTTACCACACTGTTACCACACTTTCATTCTTATTTCAAAATACATACAATTTATTAATTCCCTAAATTTTCACCTTTTCGCCATCACGACTGATGGCGAAAAAGTTCACGTGAAAAAGTTCATATTTCCGCTCATGAGTGAGTTACATGATTCTGTGGAATCGTACATGATCGTACAGTTTACGTGAAACTTTTCACTTTTCACGTTTCCGCCCTAGGGGAAATGTTACATGATAGACCCCCAGGAACATTGCAAAATAATTTCATTAAAACATTGTAATATTGCATTTTGATTGCGAAACATTGCTGCAACATTGTTGGAAGATTGCAGCAACATTAAGATGTCCGCTTTTTGAAATATTGCATTGAAACATCACATTTTTCCAAAATATTTACATAAATATTATTACACCACATAATTCCAATGAACAAACCAATATTTGTGTACCATTTTAAAAAAACATTTTTTGCAAAAAAAAAAATTTTGCGAATCTTTTTCGGAAATTTCCAAGCGGTCACCCATCCAAGTCGCGACTCTGGTGAACGTTGCTTGACTTCCGTGATCGCTGCGAATTAATCCCTCATGATGACCTGTGAACACTTTATGCTGATTTGTGTATATGACTGGTAGATCAAGTCACTATACGTTATCGAAAAAATGAAATATGTATAATTAAAGCACAGTATTTATATATACAAATACAAAATTATAATTTTTTGGTACTAATTTTGCAAACACAGAATAGCATTTGAAATAACTTTTTTGTTATTTGTTTAAATAAGAATGAAATTAAAAAATATATATCAATATAATACAATAATTAAATTAAATATAAAAAAATTCTTATTAAAAATACAATTAAAAAATATTGTTTGTTTATTGGGCTATAGATCGAGGTTTCTTCATATATGGACCTATTTTGTCTATTGATATATAATAAATATTAAAAAATTATGATATTGCAATGTTTCCGGAATATTACTGGCATATGCCATGAGACGTTGCAGGCATATTGTTAATTTATGTTTCTGCAATGTCTCCGTAATATTACGCCCAGCCAAAAATGATTAGTCGAATTGACGTCGATTCGACGTCGATGCGTCGATAAATGGTCGATGGTCGAAAACTAGTCGATATTTTTATCATTTTCTACTTTGTCATAAAAATTGTTTATTGAGTAATTGCGAATATTTTTGTAAAATTTCTATTAACTTTTATTCAATTTTACGTAGATCAACATAAATTGGAAGGCGAAGTATGTATTTTACTTTTTTATTACATTGTTTTTATGCACTAAAAAGTCGAGATATCGGAATGCAGTATGTGTTCTTTTGCATACACAATTAAATCAACATATAACCTGTATATAATCTTGATCTGCAAATTGTGTAGAGATGCATACATCATTTGCATGATTTAACAACTTTTTAATAGCAATAAATGGATCTTAAAAATTGTTACATTTGTTATAAAAGAATGACACTCGGGAAAAATTTTTTTTATATATTATTATTATATAATTATGTACACTTATATGTAAAATATGTCCGTATATATAATTATATTATATGTAATTATATACAATTGTATATAATTATATGTATATTTATTTACATATAAAGATACATAACACTAATATAAATTACATGTAAGTATATATAATCGTATATATTTATGTTTGGACATATTTTATATATAAAATATTTTTCCCCGGGCATTTAAAATGAATATATCACTAAGCTGCGCTAACAATTTTCATACACATGTATATTTATAATAATTTTCATATCTTATAACATTTATAATTATTATAAGAATTCATCATATTTGAAATTTTTCTAAAGGAATTTTTAAAAACCTTAAATATTGTCAAGATTTATAAGCTTTCTATGTAAAATGAGAAATGTAGAAAAAAGATTTTTTTATTATTTTTTTTATTATTATATTATTATATTATTATTAAATATATTCTCGAAATGCGCCCACATTGATCATTATCGTGCAAACAAGGTTGATAAATTACGACTAGTACTATTATCGAACGGCAGTGTACGGTAATATAAGTATGCATCACTTGCGCTACGCTTTTAGACTTGGCGCGAATTGCAATTGTGTCTCTTGAATGGTTGCGTCTTAAGGTGCAATTTCACGCAGCGAGTAAAAGCTGGCGTTTTACCCCCACTCAATCGCAACGCAAAGCAGCGTTAAAAAGCTAAACGCTATCGCCTCTATTCTTTTCATGTAGCGAATAAAAGCTGGCGTTTTACTCTTACTCCACCCAACTCCACCGCATCGCAAAGCAGCGTTAAAAGCGGCAATTGCTAAGTACATAATCTGACATAACCGCAAAAATAGAGTTGGAATATTATAATCAATATATCGAGTTTGTAAAATATTATAAACACACAGTGGCGGTTATAGCTGAAATTAGAAGACGACGTATAGCTGCTGCAATTGCTGCAATGTATTTGTTAAAAAAAGAAAAAGAAATAGATAAAAAAAAAAGTTTTTGGTAGCTCCGATTTTTGTAAATCGTAATGAGCACAGCTTCTTTTTTGCATCTGGCCAAAATTGTTACTAATGTATTTACCGCTTTTAGGATAAAAATAATATGAATTTTTATCTATGTAACATTCATTATATCCCTCCATACAAGAGTGCCGATATATTTCTTCACTTTCTTGTATGGTACAAACAATTGTTTTGCACACACCACAAGTATATGAGGGTATAACAGAATTTCCTACAATATAAAAAAACACAGTTATTAACACAATATAACAAATAAAGCTATCTAACATTGTTGAGTAAAATAGTAAATTGATATTGCGGATGCTCCATCTATGTGAGTAGCCTAGAGTGAAAAGAATGTAGGAACGCTCGAGGCGCACGACGAGCGGAAGTAGAGGCGCGAGACGAGAGCGACTTCACTTGAGATTGAGCGTGCGTGAGAGTCGGATGTATGTTATAGTAATAAAGCATTTACAGAGAGAGAGACTAATAAGGATACGTATATCCCAGTTTTAACAAACGAATCCATCCTAATTCACCATTCTTCACAAACATAAATAAAAAACAAAAAGCAACCTTGCCTGAAAGTATGCTTACTATATGTATATAATATATATTAAATTTGTTTGTATTTTCAGATGATGTCGATTGATTTAACCTTTCAGTCATAATTTTTTTCTTATATATTTACTTTTGGAAGGTAATTAATTTGGAATGTAATATTTAAATTTCAGCGTCGTTTTGCTAAAAGTTGGACTGTGTCGAACTTTGAGCGTTTATCCTCTGAATTTGCCAAATTGATGAAAATTGATGGAGAAGGGGTAAACGCCAGCGTTTAGTCGCTAAAAGTTGAACTGTGTCGAATTTTGAGCGTTTATTTGCTGGATTTGCCAAATTGATGGAGAGGGGGTAAAACGCCAGCTTTTATTCGCTGTGTGAACTTGCGCCTTTACAGTTGAATGAGCGTTCACTGTTATTGGTGTATTCTTCAAGAGCTAAAAGTCTGTTTGAATATTTTACTATGTTGATTTGATTTTATGTTTTAATTGTGAAATAGTTTGTTCTAGTTAAATGTTTTTTTTATTTACATTATTATATTAGGTATATTATTTTTCACAAATGAAAGTAAAAGCCAAAGAAGAATTTAAAGTGAATGATAGTGAAGTATTGTATTCAGTTATGGCTGCAGCTATTAGTAATTCTCTTGCATGTAAATACAATTTTCGAAGCGATGGCAATCAAAAGAGACCTTTTTGCAAATTACTGTTGTGGGAAGTGATTATAGGTGAATACATATTACTTTATAAATTTTATTTGTATTTTTTATAATAGTAGAAAAATACTTTGCCTTCAAATATTTCTTATTTGTGTCTAGTAATTTTACACAAAACATTTCTAGGCGCAATTCATAACAAGAGACCTAATGTATTTGTTACGGATTTATCATTATACATAGGACAATGGTTAAAGAATGCTCTATATCAAAAACAAGATGATGAAAGTTATGGAAGACATGATAAAAAGTTCAAAGAAACAGAGCATTTCTAATTATATTTTGTTTGGCAAATACACATATGCATTTATATTTTCACTCAACATTTTATTCACATATTAAAGTAATATATTACAGTAATAAATAGCATTTCGATATTACTCAAGTTCACGTTAATATTAGCTGTTATAATCTCATCTCTAGATATTCCCAGTGAGAAATGATGACAAAATCGACGTCAATTCGACATCGATTCGACATAAAAATCATCAAAATGATATTATTTCGATGTCGATTTGATAGGTCATTTCTCGCTGGAAATTAGTATTAATTCGACATCAAATCGATATCAAATCGACTTGTCGATGACTGGTCAAAATTTAAGCCCATTTTTAAGTCGAATCAACTACACATTTCGACCGTCGATCGACCAGTGTTATCGACGTCGAATCGACGTTGATTCGACTAATCATTTCTGGCTGGGATACATTGCAATCTGCAACATTGCAACATTGCTGCAATGTTGCTGCAATTTTCTGTGCTGTATGGGTTATGTATACACGCATTGTCGAAAGTAAGATAAATTAATAGAAAGTTACGAGTTAGTACGCGTATCAAGTGCTCGGTGTAAACTAAACCACTTTCTATTAAATTATCTTACTTTCGACGATGCGTGTATACATGATACATATACAGAGTGTCCCAGAAAGCTTGCATCCTATTTTAAGACCGGATTCTTTGAAAAATTCTAAGAAAAAAATCCTAATAGAAAAATGTTGAGGGTATAATGGTTTTTAAATTATTCGCGATTAAAGTTTACGAATCACTGAGCTGACATTTTGCGCTCTCAGGCATGGTGACATGACAAAGGTACCACAAGGGTACCTCTTGACATTGAGGTTGTCATATAAATACGCAATGACATTTATATTAAGAAATTACTACTATAGAAAACATATTTGTACATTACATATGCAGAATTAATGTTTTCAACAAAATATCAATTCAATAACAAGATGTTACGATAGCCGTTGGGTCAGCTGTTAAAATAAATTCATTACAATGTTCATATGATATCAATAATTTATTTACATTTTTAATTATTAAAAATGTAAATCGGTAATTTAATTGATATAAACGCGATAATGTCAAATAGACATAATTTGATATGTCTGAATTCTACTTTATCAACATATTCAATCTTTTTCATATTATCGCATAAATTATCAATATTATTGATATGTTACCATAAAAGTTCTTATCATATGAACATGGTAATGAATTTATTTACAGCTGACACAACGGCTACTGTAATATCTTGTTATTGAATTGATATTTTGTTGAAAACATTAATTGTGCATATGTAATGTACAAACATGTTTCCTATAGTAGTAATTTCTTAATATAAATGTCATTGCGTATTTATATGACAACCTCAATGTTAAGAGATACACTTGTGGTACCTTTGTCATGTCACCATGCCTGAGCGCGCGAAATGTCAGCTCACAAGGGGAGGACCAGATGAAAGACCCTGGGATTTTGATCCCAATTTTTTTAGTTATTCTGGAGACGAAAAAAAAGTTTACGTCTCCTGGCGTTTCATCGAATAGGCCTTAGTTTCGAAATAATAAATTTGTGAAAATTGGCCATACCGCGGCGCGCCATATGAGCCTTCCCGGTAACTATTCTCGCAACCAGTGCAGTCGGCTCCGTGCGTTAGGTGCTTACTTCACAATCGTAAGATCCGGGTTCGCTCCCGGATGTGTGCAATATTTTTTTTTTTTAATTTAATAAATGTATTCATTTATCTTGATGATATTAATATAGTATGCAAATTTCTAAAATAGAAATTTTAATTTAATATCATTTTCTAAACTTTAATTTAAATTTAATTTAAAGGGAATTTGAATTTAAGTAATATTTGAAATAATAAATAAGTAATAATGATAATAATATATAAGTTATTTGAAATGGATAACATGTAAAGGCAACGTATCTAAATTTTCAAATTGTTTAACTTTAACACTGGTAAAAGAAACGGATATATAATGGTAAATAAACGAGAGGTTTTCAATCCCCTTGCAGGTATGTAGTCATTCACATTCACATTCACAATCAGATGTTTGTTTATTATTCTTCTTTTACAATTAATTATTTTAAAAACTAGAATTTTAAAATACTGTTAATATTATTTCTAATTAAATTTTAAATTAAACAATTTGAAAATTTAGATACGTTGCCTTTATATGTTATCCATTTCAAATAACTTATATATTATTATTATTATGACCTATTTATTATTCAAATATTATTACTTGAATTCAAATTCCATTCAAATTAAATTTAAATTGAAGTTTAGAAAATGATATTAAATTAAATTTTCTATTTTAGAAATTTGCATACTATATTAATATGATCAAGACAAATAAATACATTTATTAAAAAAAAAGAAAAAAAAATATTGCACACATCCGGGAGCAAACCCGTATCTTATGATTGTGAAGCAAGCACCTAACGCACGGAGCCGACTTCACTGGTTGCGAGAACAGTTACCGGGAAGGCTCATATGGCGTGCCGCGGTATGGCCAATTTTCACAAATTTATTATTTCGAAACTAAGGCCTATTCGATGAAACGCCGGGAGACGTAAACTTTTTTTTCGTCTCCAGAATAACTAAAAAAATTGGGATCAAAATCCCAGGGTCTCTCACCTGGTCCTCCCCTTGTCAGTGATTCGTAAATTTTAATAGCGAATAATTTGAAAACTATTATACCCTCAACATTTTGGTATTAGGATTTTTTTTCTTAGAATTATCCAAAGAATCCGTTCTTAAAATGGGATGCGAGCTTTCTAAGACATCCTGTATTTAATTATCTCGATTCATATTTTACCAGCTTAGTATACTATTCTTTAAATTTATTGCCGTAATTAAGATAATTTAATAGAAAATTATTAGTTAGTACATGTATTAAGTACTCGGTGTAGGCCTTAAGTATCGTAGGGTACGTTTTAGTGCATTCCAGTGTATAATTCCTGGATTTTCGATATAGGATTCTATTCTTGGGTGTACATACAGTCGCTTGCATTATAGTTGCAACACTTTTCTTTCGATGCGTTTCTGAACGCACAACTATAACGAGAGCTGAGAACGTGATTGGTTCTTACTTGTAGATCCAACCAATTACGTTTGCCGCTCTATGAGCAAGGTTACATTCCAAAAATTATCGAAGAAAAAGTGTCGCAACTATAATACAGGTGACTGTACAGTCGTGTTCATTATAGTTGCGACACTTTTTCTTAGATGCGTCTCTGAACACGCAACTATAACAAGCGTTGAGAACATGATTGGTTCTTACTTGTGGATCCAACCAATTACGTTTGCTGCTCGATGAGCAAGGCTACATTCCAAAAACCATCAAAGAAAAAGTGTCGCAACTATAATGAACACGACTTGTATGTACAGTCGTGAGCTAAAAGGTTGCAACACATTTTCTTTGATTGTTTTTGGAACGTAGACTTGCTCATCGATTGGCGAACGTCATTGGTTCTTACCTGTAGATCCAACCAATTAAGAATCGAACCATCTAACCATCAAAGAAAATGTGTTGCCACGTTTTAGCTCACGACTGTACACCCAAGGACTTTGATTCTGTCCATGGGAAAATTTTCCAAACTGAGAAGTCGCTATTTTTCTACATATTTACAGTTCATGATTAACGTAACGACCAATAAGCTCTAGTCGTTTTATTAATCATGAACTGCGAGTATGTAGAAAGTGGTGACTTCTCAGTTTAGAAAACTTCCCCATGGACAGAATCAAAGTCCTTGGGTGTACAATACTACCTAAATCATGTCGTGTAGCTTGGTAGAGGTATATTAAACTGCCTATGGCTTCTCTGTAAGGGATTTTCTTCATCTCGTTTCTTTCAAAATTATTCTTGGGCAACATTTCTTTTGTTAATTCTTGGTTAATACCAAGTGGTGTTTTTGACGGATTACAATCTTCCATGTTAAAACAATGTAAGATTTTCTTGATGTAATTTTTTTTGTTCTAGAAAGATTTTTCTGTTTTTCTTGTTTCTAGAAACGTTTATCCCCAAGACTCTTGAAACTGCTCCTAGGTTTCTCATCTTAAATCTTTGTTCTAATTTCTGTATAACTTCTTTCTTCATTTTATTATTATTAGTAAATAATAATAAATCATCCACATAAATTACTAAATAAATTACAATATCGTTGTCTCTTTTAATATACAGGCTTTGATCCACCTCTGAACGGGTGACACTCTTTTTGACACAGCACGATTGGACACCAACCAATCATCTTGACTTATCTAACCAAACCAACGGAAAAACTCTAGGTATCGGCCGCTGTGAGTGGTGGTGTCCAATCGTGCGGTGTCCAATCGTGCGCACCCCCCTCTGAACATTTGAAAACTAATTGTTTAAGTACTTTGTTAAGTTTATTGTTCCAGGCGCTCCTTGTTTCAGTCCGTATAATGCTTTCTTTAACTTGCACTTTTTTTCTTGTCCTTTTACAATGAAGTCCGATTGTTCTATGGAGAATTCTGCTTCTAATTCTCCGTTTAGAAAGGCTGTAACGACGTCAAGGTGTTCAATCTCATAGTCGTATTTAGCCGCTAGCGCAAATAAGTATCTCAGTGTTGTGAATCTTTTTACGGGACAGTACACTTCATTATAATCAATTCCTTCTATTTGCTCATATCCTTTTACGACAAGTCTTGCTCTGTATCGTTTTACACTTTTTTCTGAATCGTGTTTTATCTTGAAAGTCTATTTTGTTTTGAAAATTTTCTTATCTTTTGGGGCAATGCTAAGTTTCCAGGTTTCGTTCCATATTAAAACCTCGTATTCTTCTTTCTATGGCTTTGTTTACACCGAATACTTGATATGCTTAATATTTAGTAACTTTCAATTATTTTAATTTCGGTAATAAATTTAATGAATAGTATATTAAGCTGGTACAATATGAATTAAGATAATTAATTAAATATAGATATCACGTATACATTTACACGTATTGTCGAAATTAAGATAATTTAATAGAAAGTTACTTGTTAGTATGCGTGTCAAGTGTTCGGTGTAAACTAGGTCATTGCTGCGTTCCAATTTTTATCTTCCAGAGCTTTTTAAACAGTTACTTGTTCGTTTGAAACGACAGTTGATACATTGAAAGTAACGAAATCTAACCAACTCTTCGGTTTCTTAATTCGTTCACTTCTTCGGAATTCTAAACTTTCTTGCTCTTCTGTATTTGCTTCTTCATTCCTATCCTCTATATTTCTATTCTCATTTTCATTTGTTGTTTGATCATTGATTGCTTCTTCATTAATTCTATCATCGTTTTCTTTGCTGTTTCTATGTTATTATTTCGTTCTTCATTTTCGATCGGTTGTATCTCTACTGAATCTTGGTCCTCAGTAGAAGAATTTTTCAGAGATAAAATTGTTAAATTGTTTCTTGATAAAATCTTTTCTTTTTTTTGAAAAACTATTTCTTTTTCTTTATTTTTGGAATTGTGTTCAGTTTTTTGATTTTCTAGTTTTTCTTCTCTATTTTTATCATCTTCTTCGTAAAAGATTACATCTCTTCCTTTAAAACTTTTCTCTTTTCTTTGTCTCATAAACGATAGCTTTGAGTGTGTTCTAGATATCCCAGAAAAATGCAGGATTTTGCTTTCTCGTCCAATTTTAGTCTCATCTTCTTTGGAATGTAAGCCAATGCCTTGCATCCAAATATCTTCAGATGAGATAAATCGGGTTTTCTCCCTGTCCATTATCTCGGAGTTTGATTTTCTAAACCTTTTGATGGTGAGCGGTTTAATAAATATACTGCTGTTGACAATGCTTCAGCCTAAAATTCCTTTAGTAGTTTCGAATCAATAAGTAGGCAGCGTCCTTTTTCGACTACAGGGGGTCGATCATGAAATTTTTTCCCTAGGGCGGAAACGTGGAAAGTGAAAATCTTTACCATTGAAGTTAATGGAAAAATTTTTCACTTTTCACGTTTCCGCCTTAGGGAAAAAGTTTCATGATCGACCCCCTGATCTGTTGTATCTTTCGGCTAATCCATTTTGTTGCGGTGTGTATGGAACGGTGAGTTGATGTTGGATACCTTCTTTTTCAAGATATGCTTTAAATGCTTTATTTACAAATTCCCATCTGAACGTAGAGCTAAAATATTTTCGCCTGTCTTTTTCTCAACATAAATTTTATATTTCTTAAATGTTTCTAGCGCTTCCGATTTATTTTTTACAAAAATAAATGCTTAAGTGTCTAGAATAATCATCTATAAATAAGATAAAATATTTAGCACCTCCGATTGAGTCTATTTTCATTGTGCGGATCCTGCTAGCGCACGGGACCGATAGCTCACCACCACTCACAGTGGTCGATGCCTAGAGTTTTTCCGTTGGTTAGATTAAATAAGTCAAGATGATTGGTTGGTGGGCTATCGCACGTGCGTTATCGGATCTCGTCTATTTCCATTGGTCCGCAAATATAAATTAACTCTAAGATTGATGCTTTTTTTTCTCTAATGTTTGTTTTAATAAAAGGTTGTCGCGTTTGTTTCCTTTTAACACATATTTCACATTCCTCTTCCAAATCCTTAAAATCTAATCCGCACGCATGTTGATCTCGCAAAACTTTCATACTATAACAATTCAAATGTCCTAGCCTCTTATGTCATTTAAGAGCAGTAACAGTCTTACTTTTACACGCGAGTTCTTTTTGATGTGTCAATTCGTACAGGTTATTCTTTACTTTTGCAAGGGCGGATCCCGATAGCACACGGGACTGATAGCACACCACCATTCACAGCAGCCGATGCCTAGAGTTTTTCTGTTGGTTAGGTTAGATAAGTAAAGATGATTGGTTAATGGGCACCGTGCGTTATCCTGTCCCTTTTGCAATCGCTATTAAATTATATTATTGTAACTGTCACATATTTTGCAAAAATCTTTATTAAACTTTACAATTAGGTTTTTCTCTGTTATTTTACGCACGGATAGCAAATTAATTTTCAAATCTGGTACGAAAATATACATCATTTACTGTGGTTTTGTTGACTTGACCGTTTAAATCAATTGCAAAATTTACGGTATCTTTTCCTTTTATCTCTAACCGCATATCATCTGTTACCGCTACTTCTGCGTTGGCCAAAGGAGTAAAAAATTCAAAGAGTTCGCTCTTTGGAAATATGTGCGCCGTTGCTGCTGAATCAATAATCCTAGTCTCGCTTTCGTACGTACCGTTGTGCGCTACGAAGGCTGTCGTCAGAAATGCCGCTTTGGTGCTGGTTTCACTCTTCTTCTTTTCTCGTTGCTGCGGCTTCTTCTCCTTTTCTTCTTTCTTCTTCTTGTTGTAATTATTTGTCGAATGATCGGGTTTGCCGCAGTTCCAACAAATAAACTTCCTCGGTTTGAATTTTGAGTTTCCATTTTTAAATTGAAGCTTCGCGTGAAAAGCTGTTTCTCCTTGCACAGTACTTTTCTAGCAGATTGTCTCTTGCAGTAACTTAGTTTTAATAGAATCTTCCGTGATTTGTATTTCGGAAGCTTCCAATGCCATTATCATTGGCTGATGTTTATCAGGAAGGCCCGCTAGTAATATTGTTCCAAGCCATTTTTGATTAATCTCGAAACTGATGGAAGTCAATTAGTGCGCTGTAGACATGATCTCGCCAACGTATTTATCCATCGATCCTCCGCAGGTTTCTAGTCTTATAGTCGTGATCTTACAAAGTAGACCCACCTTTCTTGTAAGACCTGTGTCTTCAAATGCCTATTGAAGATTTGTCCACGCTTTTTGTGCGCTGTCGTCGCTTTTGACACAAGTACGAAGATCGTCTACGCTTAAAATTATTCTTGCTCTTGCCTTCGTTATCTTCTCTTCGTTGGTCTCCGTTCTCTGGATGGCTTTCCATAGACCATCCAATTGCAGCAGACTCTGCATGGCAATCTTCCATGTACAACAATTTTTCCTTTCTTTTAGTTTGCTAATTGTAACGTGCAGACTATGTGGTTTTGCCATCTTTTCTTTTCAGAATCTCTTCCTTTAGATTTCAGAAGATTCAACAGGCATAAAATCTTCTTTGTAATACCGTTTTTCAGAGCTAATTCACTTCACCAATCTTTATGTAAGCACTGAACCGTGTTTTGGGCCCATTACCAATGTTAGTTATGTAAATAAATTTACTATTATTTTTGTAGTAATAATTTTATTTTATTAATCGAAAGTAAATTATTGAACGTCTTAAGTTACAACAAAAGATAATAACAAAGTGAAGAAGATCGTAATTATATAAGACATGCATCGTTAGCACCTAATTATAATTTGTTTTTACGATTACTATGATTGTATATACAGTCGCCTGCATTATAGTTGCGACACTTTTTTTGGATGCATTTCTGAACGCGCACATAGATCATATAAGTAAATAGATAAACAATTCCCATAGTTTGCTTTGGAATAGTGTTTTTATCGCAACTTAGGCAAATATACGTAAACAAACTAATATTCAATATGGACGACCTCTAATATTTTTTTTATTAGCAATAGTAAAATTTAAAAAAAAAAAAACAAAAGTTGCAACTAAAAAGTTATAAACTTCCCGTAGGGGTCTGGAGTCGTTTCGGGGCCTTCCGAGGCTGCGGAACGACTCCAGATACAGGAATTGGCGTTCCTGCGGTTCCCGAGCTCGCTAGGGGGTCTGCGGTCTCTCGTAGGCCGTAGATTCAGGGATCTCGGCGACCCTAGCGCCCGAGCTGACACACCGTAATCCATCACGCGCTGAAATTACGTGCGGGATGGACCGGGGACCTTGGCTTCACCGCCCGGGTCGCGAGGAGTCAACCTCTATAAAAATCAAGGAGGCGGCGTCTGAGTGTCGTGTTTTCGCGCCTCAGACGCCATGGTGGTGTGTACTGTGTTTAATGTACGGTGTTCGTCGTGGCGGGGGGTCGGGTCGCCTTCTCCTTGCGGAATCCTGGAGCGATCTTCTGGTCGATGGTTAAATCCCGCGCGTTGACCCGCTAGTTGTCGATGTCCCCGGCTAGCCCGGGTGCATCGGCGCCGGGCCCTTGGGCCTAAGATCAGCCCGTACACCGGTGCGACTGGCACTACCTCTCGGGGATGTTCCTCGTTAGCGCGGGGGCATCGTCGTGGGGGGTGTTAGCTCTTGCCGAGGCCTTTGGTCGGGGGATCGCTGTGGGTGCCTGCCGGGATAGGGGGTCCCGTCTGCCCGCCGCAGTCCATTGTCTGGCGCGCGTCGACCGTGGGTCATCCCGGGTGTGCGCTTACCCGCGTGCGACTAGGTTTTGTTCTCTGTTTTCCCTGGCCGGCGCGTGCGATGTGTGTGCTGTCCAATAGAGTCGCCTTGGGCCGGTGGTCCCCGGACACCGGCCTGTAGTATCCCTCGGGGCGAGGGTGGGGTTCCCCTCGTAAAACAATACCCCATTCATGGAAAAATTAAGGCTAACGACAGGGATATGTTACCGCGCAGGGGGGGTCGGATACCCCAGGGCCGGCAAGGGGGGACTAGTGTCCCGGGTGCCCCCTTGTCGTCATCTTCCGACGGGCGGCCGCGCGGAGTGACCACACGCTCCGCCGGCTATCGGGCTAGTGTGGTAATTAATGTTCGTGAACGTCCTCGCGCTAGGCGGTTAGGCCGAAAGTCTGATCCAGTTCACTGGATAGACTCGAGGTCTGAAGCCTACCAGCGATTCTTATGGTATCGCAGACTGGACAGGGTGATGATGCCCTACTGCGAGTACACGAGCTCCGACTCGTGGAACCTCGTTGGCGTCGAGTCTGTCTATGAGGTCTCCTCCTCCTCAAGCGACGATAGGTGTGCCTCCCTTGACGGGGAGAGCGGAGTAGAGCCGTCCCAGGTGGACGAGGCCTCCGCCCTTGCCGTCGAGGGGGACACGATCCTGCTGGTCGGCGACTGCTGCAAAGCGGGCTCCGACCGGCAGGATGATGACGCGACCGGGTTGTCAGCAACCCGATTTTTTGATATGGTGGCGCATCTTGCGCCACTACAGGGAGGTGACGGTAGAACGCCGATCCGCGTCCGTGGGGGAGACTCGAGCGGGGAGGACCTCGCCGACCCGCCTCGCCGGAGGCGGCAGGGGCTCTCTCAGCTCGATGCTGAGCCCATGGATGTTGATCGGTGCGACGACGAGGAGGAGGAAGCGGTGGCCGGGAACACCTTGGAGCCGGTCATCGATTTGGATGAGTCGGAGGGCCGTGTCCGGATCCCGGATGTTCCGGGGGACGGATCCGACCTTCCGACTCAGAAGCAGGCGCACCCGTGGCCGGCCCCGTTTGGACGGGAGTGGACCCTTCAGGTCCCCCATCCCGCTGTCCGACGGGGCGGCCGCGGAAGACCGGCTCCACGGGGTCCCCTTGGAGCGATTTAGGGCCCGCCGACTCAGAGCCAACGTCATCCGGAGCTCTGAGTCGGAGGGAGAGGGAACGGGGGAGAGTGATGCGCGGCCTCGGCAGCGCATCAGGATCCCCCCGACGCTGTTTACGCCGGATCAACGCCGGTATGTTGACCGGCAATTGGGGGTAATCTCCCGGAGCACAATCACGGACCTGGCCGGTCTGGCCGATGGTTGGCTCCGGGAAGTCGAGGGGGCGCGAAATAAGGCCTCGACGGGTTGCCCACTGTCGGGCAACCTGTCGGGGCGTATGAAATTAAACACCCATCTCGCCCGAGAGGCGCTCATGACGCTGGCGTACCGCGCCATGGGCCGTCTCGGGCGAGAGGATGGCCAGGAAGAGGTGACGACCGCGGCCCGGGAGGAGGAGGTTCGCTCCCACCGGGCTGAGGTCGCCGAGTTGAGGAGGCAGCTGGGGGTCGCCAAAAGGGCCCTCATGCTGCAGAGCGGCCCCTCCTCGTCCGCGGCTGCTTCACAGCCAACGGTGAGAAGAAGGTCTCCGTCCCCTCCGCCGCCCCCGTCGGTCGCTTCTGCTCCCGGCTCTTCTCCTTTCGAGGAGCGAGTGCTGGGGACGTTGGAGCGGCTGACGGCGACGGTGGAGGGCCTGGAGAGGCGCCTGGCGCGGTTGGAGACGGGGGCTGTCCCGGCCGCCGTTCCCACCGACGCCAGGAGCAATAAAAAGAAGAAGAAGGGGAAGGAGGGAAAGGGGAGTGCGGGAGCTCCGCCGGAGGAGCCTCCCGCGCCCCCGCCGTGCCGGCGGCAGCGCTCGGTCCCGATACGCCTGCGAGCGATCGGAGCTTGGTCGAGGTCGTCGGCACCCGGAAGAGAAGGAGGGTGGACAAAGGGGGCCGTAGAGCCCCCCCCACTCGGCCTGCGGAGAGTGGCTGGGGGGGGTTCCCCCCAGGTCACGGTACGGCCCTAGTTCCGGGTCGGCCATCGGGGGTAGCGGTACTTTCCGCCCCCCCCCCGGCGGCCGGGTCGGGCAAGAAGAAGAAAAAGAAGAAGCAGGAAGGTCCGCCGCGAAGCGACATCCTCGCGGCGAGGAAGATAGGGAGGCGCGTCCCCAAGTCATCGGCAATTCTGGTGACGGTGACTGGGGACGACGCCTCTTACGCGGAAGTCATGCGGCGGGCTCGCGAGTCCAACGTCCTTGGGGACATATTGCCGCAGGGGGAAGCGGGCTCCGGGTTCGCCGAGCCCAGACCGGGGGTCTCCTCCTAGAGATCCCCGGCGAAGATAGCAGGCCAGCCGCGAAAAGGCTGGCCTCAGAGATGAGGCGTGTCGCGGGAGGCCCGGACGTGCGGATCTGATGCTCTCTACGGAGGGTGGGGATCCGCATCTCCGAGTTCGACGACTCGGTAACCCCGGAGGAGGTGGCCACGGCGGTCGCCGACTCCGGGGAGTGCTTCGTGGCGGACCTCAGGGTGGGTCGAGTGGTGCGCAGTCGGCGGGGGCTGGGCTCTGTCATAGTGCAGTGCCCGGTCGCCGCCGCTGCGAGGCTCGCTAGAGCGGGGAGTTTGACCCTGGGCTGGGTAGCGGCTCGTCTGGAGGTGCTCAAGGCCCCTCCGCAGCGATGCTTCCGCTGCCTAGCTCAGGGGCACACGCAGCACCGGTGTCCTGGCGGAGTTGACAGGGCCCGGTGCTGTTTCAATTGCGGGGGGGAGGGGCACACCCAGGCAGAATGTGCGAGTAGGCCGTTCTGCTTGGAGTGTGCCTCCAAAGGCAAACCGCATAACCACCGCCCAGGCGGTGAGAAATGCGTGCGGGTTCCCCCGGTAACAAGACCGGGGAAGAGGGCTCCCCCTCCTCCGCAGCGGGAGGAAGGCGGAGGCTCCGAGGAAGATCGGCAGCTGACCCCTCTGCCTCCCACCCCGCCCGGCGCTCAGGCCGTAGATGGTGTCGTGGCGGAGGGGCCAGTGGCCGATGTCGAAATGGAGGAGACCCCTCCCGTGGCGGAGGCCTCTGTCGATGAGGCCTTCATCACGGGAGTGATAGAGATTTCGTCGGAGTCGTCTGGAGCATCAGGGCTCCCCCAGGCGAAGGTGGTGCTCGAGCCCCTCCCTCTCCCGCAACGGGAGAAGCGAGTGGGACGAGACTCGAGCACGCCTCTCAGAAAGGCGTTGAGACCCCGGGCGGAGAGGACGTTGACGCCTTCTCCCCCGTGGTCGCCTATCCTCGGAGACAGGGCCGCGAAGTGACTCCCCTGGGGGTGGGTCATTACGCGATCCCGGGCCTCGTTTCCGGCTGCCCCTGCGTTCGGGGATGCCCAGGAGACGAGGACCCTGACTGCTGGGCCGCCCGATGAGTAGAAGTCTCCGCTCATCCGGCGTGCCGGCCACGCGAGGATAGGAGGTAGGCCCGGTCGGTCCCTTCGGGACCACTGGACCTTGGGTAGGGGGTTGGCGCGGAACGGGTAAGTTCGGCGCTCGCCTCCTGCCCTAAAGGAGCGCGGCGGGGCGTGCGGTGTTTTTCACGGCGCTACCCGGGGTGGACAAGGCGGCGGCTGACGTATCTCGGCCGCCGTCCTGGCACGTCCTCTCCCAACCTGACGAACTGGCGCGTCGGGGGGCTCACGCTCCGACCCCCGGGGGAAGGCTACTGATGAAATAGCGTATTGCTGGCCGGGGCCTTCCTTCGATCTGGGGCGAGGTGGCTCGGTGAGGTTTTTAGTTGGTAGGCGGGTTAGGGCGAGCCTGGCCGCTGAAATTACGTGGCCGGGTTAGCACCGTCCTGACTCGAGTCCAACACTGTCAGGTCTAGCCAACCTGTCGTGCCATGAGCATTTCCCTCATCGTACCAAAAAAAAAAAAAAAAAAAAGTAATAAACTGAAAAATAAATCATTACATTGGTCATATCATTAGTTTAATTAAAGTATGATGAAAGCATTATAGTTATTATTAAATTATAAACTTAATAATTGCAACTTTAATAAGAATATATGAATAAAATAAATTTTGAGAAACATTACTATAAATATTTAATGATATATTGTTAAAATATTTATATTCTTTTTAAATCGCTTTTGCTTTTTTTTATAATGTTCAATAGCTTGCTGAAATATAATATCTGTGAAAATATATCAAGTGTCACCACCAAATAAAATTCTATTGACTATTTTACAAAATATATATAAAAACAGTTTTGTAATTTTTTGTATTACAACATGTTTTAATTTTTCTTTATGTTTATTACAACGTATAAAATTTAAACTTAATTTATTGTTTAAAAGTGTATATAACAAAGCAGAAACATTTCTGCAAAATAATAAAGAAATATTTTTATCTAAAATAAAATCTACTTTAATAAATGCGTGTTTAAAAAAGTCATTGATGTATAAGTTAAAGAAGGTTTCTTTCGTACATATTCTCTATGAACTAGTTGCACATATTCTTCAGATGTTATATTTGTTGTTAGAAAACTCTGTTTACAGTCTAAACAATTTTTAAATTGTTTCAAAGATAAAATCTTTTTTGCAATCCAACAAGAAACATACATTTGACTATTATTTTTATGTGATGAAATGTTATATATTATTATGTTATTTGGGAATGATACAAAGTCTTCTTCAACTATTTGTTCTAATGCATTATTTACATGAAAAACATTTTTCACAAATTGTTTTAAATTAAATAATAAATTACCGTCATTTTTATTTTCGCAGTTAGAGCCCATAGACCGTTTTGATGTTAAATTATTAATTATTAATGTTTTATATGATCCACAAAATAGGCTACACGAAGGATTAATATTTCTACGTCCGTGACTACAAATCATACCAAAAAAATTTTCTAGTTTGATCTTGATTAATATTTCTTGTCTTTAAAAATTGTATACCTGCATTATCAACTATTTTCCATATGTCCTGAAATCCACGTAGAGTAAAAATCCAATTTTTTAATGACGGTATGCACTTAACTGGTTGTTTAGTTTTCGGATCTACATATCGCATTTCGGACAATAATTTAGTAGCAGGTGGCCAAAAATCATGGTGTTTGCTATTTTTTGTTACCGCAACACGTATAAAAGGAGTCTCTGGATGCAAAGTATGTGCGTTCACGGAATCAAAAACTTTGTTGAAAAAATCTAATACTATTGCTGTGTCATATCCTGTCTTTGGTATTTGTAGTAGACCAATCTGTGCTCAACAAATCCTTCTGCAAAGTAAATAAATAAATAAATAAATAAACACACACACACACACACACACACACACACACACACACACAATGCAAAATTAAAGAAAGTTATAACTATTATTTATCAAATTACCTTTGATTTTGCTGTTGTATTCAATATATGCTGATAATCTTGCACTAAAAATTTGAGCAGCACATTTAACTTTCATCTATTTATTTTTGATCTAATAACATGTTCATCGGTTAATTTTGGCAATTGACGATTCAATGTATTTGTGTAAATATCCATTTTATATGCCTGATCAATGATGTCCCATAATGCAAACTGTCGTTCCTTTATTCCTGAAATAGTGGCATTAATTTTCAAATTTTTAAATAATAAATTTTTACGGATTCCTTTAAAAGATGCAGTAAATCATAGATAGGTACAATATTTTGCCCGAAAAGTTTAATAAAACCTTCTTCAAAAAAATTAAAAATTCTTTTATATTTCTATTATATGTCTAATATATAATAATTAAAACAGAATACTTACGATATTCTTGACCTTTTTGTATACATTTACTTCTAGAATCCTCAAGAAGTTTCTTAATAGATTTAATATTTGGTTTCTTTTGGTCGCATACAGTTGCAATTATTGTCAAACCAGCTTCAGATAATTCTTTTATAATTTCTTTTATGCATCTAATTAAATGTGCAGATTTCGTTTGACTTTTGCAGAAGTTGTAAGATAATAGAATTTTCCATCCTTTCAAAATTCCTTTTACCATAAAAACCAAAACATGATCGGCTATTAGTGATGTACGTCTATGTCCCCAATCTTCAAAACAAATTATTCAATTGGTCATATTGCAAATTGGCTTCTAATGACATCTCGTCCCACATAAATATTCATAATTGTCTGTTTCATTTTTTATTTGTGCTATATGTTGCCAAAGATGCTCAAAAATAAATTTATTAATTTCTGATTGTAAAGAAATTGTTCGTAGCAAACATTTTAGAGTTGTAGCACTTGGTAAAACAAATAATTTTGATAATAATTTATAACAAGATCCAGATTGTTTATACAGCAACAATGCTAAAATTTTTTCATCAAGTGTAAATCTTCTTCCCTATACATAAATAACAAAATAGCACACAGAAATAATAATAATAATAATATATAATAATATAATAATAATATATAATATAATATAAAAGAAATATTTACAAATTACACTATTTACAATTGCAAATTTACATTATTGTATGTTTCTGAATCAAAATATATATCACTAAAATATTGTGAACTACGTTCAGGACATATCGATTCTAATGAAGATTTTAATTCATTAAATAATGTTTTGAAATGTTTGGAGCATATTTTGTATTTCGTAATTGCATATTGAAAAACAATCTTTGCGTTGGAGTTAAGCTATTAAACTTTTTACAAAATAGAGTATTTGATAACTTCTTTGCATCTTTTAGGCGTGTTTTATAATCTATTATTTGTCTTTTTATTCGGTTTCTTTCCTTCGCTAATGTTACGACTTTCTTATATATTTTTTTTGTGCTTTTGGTGTTAAATGATGTTGTCTTGTACTATAACAGATCCAAGTATATTTCTTGATATTCGTGATGAATTATTAACTTTATTTGTGATATTATTTTGATCGTTTTGTATATTTGTTTCTGCACATATAAAATTATTTGTAGAAGGTCCAGGTTTATTACTGGTTTGAGATTGTAAATGTAATTCAGTATTTGTTTTAGATTGTGAATGCAACTGTATGTCAGTTGTATCATTCATTTATTTCTATATTACTGATTTGAGATTGTAAATGTAATTCAGTATTTGTTTCAGATTGTGAATGCAACTGTATGTCAGTTGTATCATTTATTTCTGTATTTGCATCATTTGTCTCTCTATTTGCATCATTTATTTCTGTACTGTCTGTAATAACTGCATATTATATATATTTATACTAGGTACTGCATTATGTTTCAGTCTTCGACGATTTTGAGTATAAATATAATCTTCAGGTAAAAAATGCAAGTGACATACTCTATATTTTCTTAATTCTTCTGATAAGATATTTAAAATTATACTATTATTCACAGCTTCTTTCCACTTTTTTGATAATATTGGACTTTTTGGGAAAAAATGATTAGGAGTCCTTGAATTTGATTTACAGCCTGGTACAATGCAGATCCATTCAACTTTTACCATCATTAAAATTAAGAACTGCAAAAGTAAAAAAAAATTAAAAATATAAATGCATTTTGTTGTTAGCATAATGCATCATGCATAAAATAGAGTATACCCCATATGTATTTTTATTATTTCTAACAATTAATGTAATGTATACACAGTATTATTCTGTATAATTTTATTTACATAAATTAATAAGTTATTTATTAACTTATTAATTGTTAACTAATTAACATTAATAGTAATTTATTCCAACAAAAACTTTACACATCGTTGGAACAACGTATAAATGTTCACAGAAAGTGATGTTAGAAAATCAACATTTTATATACTTAATCTCGACATTTAGATGTTATATAACGTTGTAATGTTGTTTTAATGAACAAATATTCACATAATGTTATGTAAATCACATTGTGTGAAGTTTTTGTTCTGTACGGATTAGTTATTATTAATTATATGTTTAAATCTATCTAATTTACCGGTAATTTCACAGTCGATGTCTTTAATGCAGCTACGTTCACTCGTTGACAAACGTATTGAACTTAATCCACTTAATCGAATGATAATTTTATTTTTATATTAAATAGATAATATAACCTATAACAGATACGTTAATTGTCACACAGCAATAGATTATCTAAGATGGCCGTTAAAGATCTACCGCCACCTGAGGGTCGATCATGTAACATTTTCCCTAAGGCGGAAACGTGAAAAGTGAAGTTTTACGTGAACTGCACGATCATGTAATAGGCTTGTTTTCTATTCCTGCACTAGACTGCACTGGAACGTTTCTTCTTGCTTTCACTAACTTTCAAATATATATCTATTTCATTTTAAGTGCACACTAATTCAGGGAGTTTAGGAACAAAAAACAAACGGATTGTATGTACAGTCATGAGCTAAAAAGTTGCAACACATTTCTTCGATTATTTTTGAAATGTAGACTTGCTCATCAAACGGCGAACATAATTGGTTCTTACCCGTGAATCCAACCAATTACGTTCGCCGATCAATGAGCAAGTCTACATTCCAAAAACCATTGAAGAAAATGTGTTGCAACCTTTTAGCTCACGACTATATGTACGATATTGCATTTATATTGGAAGCGCATTATTGCTCAAGATTTCCCAATCTAAAGCAAATATTGGCTATAAAAAAATATTAATGTGCTGCTGATGTGCTGCTAATGTTACGAGTCAATAATTGTATTGTAAATATTATCAATAGATAAAATAGGTCCATAAATGAAAAAACCTTGATCTACATCCCAATAAGCAAAAAATATTTTTCAATTGTTAAAAAACTTTTTAATAAAAATTTTTTTTATTTAATTTAATTATTGTATTATATTGACATATATTTTTTAATTGCATTCTTACTCAAACAAATAACAGAAAAGTTATTCCAGATACTATTACGCATTTGTGAAATTAGTAAAAAAACTATAATTTTATATTTGTTTATATAAATAATGTGCTTTAATTATACATATTCCATTTTTTCGATAACGTATATTGACCTGATCTACCAGTTATATACACGTATCAGCACAAAGTGTTCACAGGTCATCACAAGAGATTAGTTCGCAGCGATCAAGCAACGTTTATCGGAGTCGCGACTTGGATGGGTGACCGCTTGGGTTCAAGAAAAAATTCGACTCATATTGGTTAAATAAGATAAAGTGTCAGCCTTCTAATATTGAACCAATGTTGAAAACCCAATGCACAACCAATACATAATATCGTATTTATATTTTTTTTCAATATTGGTTAAATAAGGGTCAATATCATACTCTGCAATATTGGACCAATATTGAAAATCAATTCACACCCAATATAGAATATTAGGTTTACATTACTTCCCAATATTGAACCAATATTTTGTGCTACTAGGGCTGATTCAATCATTTATTCAAAGTGCACAGCATGGTGGAAGTATAAAGGGCTTCGCACATGAAATGCATAACATAACATAAGCACAACATAAGACCGATGGGCCAATGAGCATCCAGCATAAAGTCGTCATATTGATTTACATAACATTTTCATTATTCCGTCGATTTTATGTTGTGCTTATGTTATGTTATGAATTTCATAAGCGAGACCTTTAAGGACCTTGCACATAAAATGCATAACAAAACATAAGCGTAGCATAAAGGGCCTTGCACATGAATAACATAACATAAGCACAACATAAGACCAATGGGCCAATGAGCATCCAGCATAAAGTCGCCATATTGATTTACATAACATTTCATTGATCCGTCGGTCTTATGTTGTGTTTATGTTATGTTACGCATTTCATGTGCGAGGCCCTTTAACATAGTGTGCTCAATTTGGCTAAACCACGCCCCTTTTCACGTAAAGTGCCTCTCGTTCGGCAAGGCTGCCAACTGTGAAAAAAAATGAAATATTTAATATCGGGAAGTTGTTAAATCTGGACGATTGTATTTTTATCACACGTACGAGTGCATGCATCGCGTCCTTTCCTATTGTGATTCAGCTGATATTAGCAACATTGCTCCAATTTCATGTGTTTTGAGGTTATTTTTTAAAAGATATTGTAAAATAAAGTGGAAATATGGTACGGTGCGTGATGAAATCGGGTGACACTCTTTTGGATACAGCACGATTGGACACCAACCAATCATCTTGACTTATCTAACCAAACCAACGGAAAAACTCTAGGCATCGGCCGCTGTGAGTGGTGGTGCCCAATCGTGTGCACCCCGATGAAATCGTGTATAAACTACAGCGAAAAGTGCTTGCCGGAGCAAGCATGCTTTGACCAATTTCCGGAAAATGTAGTAATGCGTGAAGACTGGATTTGGAGAATCGGAGAATCATATGCCAAAAATTATTAAGAGCGATAAGTCTTATTAAATATTATTAGCCAATCGTTTGTAACGATGTTATCGAAAACTTTTGTACGGCTCGTCTTGTCTTTTTTCTTTAATTATAATAACTATATACTTATTTTATTTTGAGAATTATTTGTTTTACAGAATATTAACGAGATACTTGATAGAGTCAACTAACAACTATCAGAAATGTTATTTGCAATCGTAAAGGAACACTAAAGCGAGCAAGCTGCAAGAAAAGAAAGGCAAGGTGATATGTATATACAGGGTGTCCGGAAACTAGGGAACCTACCGCTTTGAGAATATAGAGGAGATGGAAAGGGACAAAAAAGTCTTATACCATTTTGCGATATTCGCAATAACTATCAAGTTATAAAATAAAACGTCTAAGCCAATGTGCGATGACACCGCGCCATCGTGCCTAGCTCGTAGGCAACGGCGCGGAGCGGGACAGGTAACGCGTCGTTATTTGAATTTGCACGGCGCGACGGTCTGAATCCGCCGCACCGCGTGTACATACACTGCAGAATTCAAATGTGTTATTTATCAAATGTGTAAGGAGAAGCTTTAGCTAAAATAACACATTTGATTTTTGCAGTGTATGTACACGCGGTGAGACGAATTCAGACCGTTGCGCCGTGCCAATTCAGACAATAACGCGTCACCTTTGCCTATCGAGGCGCACCGTTGCCTACGAGCTAGGCGCGATGGCGTAGCATCACCGCACATTAGCTTAGACGTTTTATTTTATAAATCAATAATTATAGCGAAAATCGCAAAATGGTATAAGACTTTTTTTCCCTTTTCATCTCCTTTATATTCTCAAAACGGTAGGTTCCCTAGTTCCCGGACGCCCTGTATATGTACAAGGTGTCAGATAAATACCGCCCCCGGTTTCGTGGATTGATAGATCAAGTAAAACTGAGCAGAAAAGTCCTTTACCATTTTTTAATACTCGCCATAGTTACCAAAATAAAAATTAATAAATTTTGCGAATAAGCGCGTATCACCGCGCGCAAGGATTGCCCGCCGGTCATCGAGACGTAGGCAGCTGCGGCTGGCGGCGCGGCCCGGTGAGAAGGGAAAAGCAGCAGTAGCTACGTCTCCGATTACTGCGCCGCGCCTACAGCCGCGGCAATCTACGTCTCGGCGAGCGGAGGGCGGTCCTTGCGCGCGGTGATACGCGCTTATTCGCAGACTTTATTAATTTTTATTTTGTTAACTATGGCAAATATTAAAAAATGGTAAAGGACTTTTCTGCTCAGTTTTACTTGATCTATCAATCCACGAAACCAAGGGCGGTAGTTACCTGACACCCTGTATGTATATACATATATATATATATGGGAACTTGGTTAGGTGGAGCGCATGGGCGAGAACGTGTGTGAGAGCGTAGCGTATTTTAGTAAGCGATTAAGGAGAAGAAAGGTGAGGGAGAGAAGCGCGAAAGTGTAGGATAAGAAGAAGAACGAGCGGAGAAGACAGGGAAGTGGAGGCGTGCTTAGGAAATAGGAGGAAGGTGGAATTTGCGAGCGGATTAGAGATAGGAAAAGAGTGAGGTTATGGCGAGTAAGGAGATGGGAGCGGCTGGAAAGGCGGGAAAGACGAAGCTGGAGGAGAGACAGAGAAAGCTTACGGTAGGAAGTAAGGAAGAAGGTAAGACGGTAACTCTCAAGGTAGGAGAAAAAAAATATTGGAAAGAGGAACGAGTCAGGATAAGGCAAGAGATTAAAGAGTTACTGAGAGAGGATGTAAAAGGTTTGAAAGAGGATAGGAATAAAACAAATGAGGAGATAGAGGTTTTAAGGGCGAAAGTGAGGTTATATGAGGAGAGAATAGAGAAACTAGAGGAGAGAATAGAGGAGCTAGAATTAGAAAGAAAGGAAAAAAGGAAGGTAAAAAGCGTGGAAGGCGATAGGGAGGAGGTAAGAAGTACATATAGTGCAAGATCAAGGGCTAGCAGCGTAGGCAGTTTGAGCAGCAGAGGCAGAATAAGCGAATGTAGCGGCTTAAGCAAGAGCAAAGTAGGAAAAATTAAGAAGTGGGTGAAGGAAAAAGATGGGAAGAAAGAAAAAATAATATTATAATAAAAGGTATAAAAATACCTCAACATGTAGAGAGGAATGAGAAAGAGTGCAAGGAATGGACAGCGGCCTTAATAAAAGAAAAGATAGGTGTAGATGTAGAGGATAAGGTAGTTAACTGCAGAGAGAGAGAGAGAGAGAGAGAGAGAGAGAGGGTAAGATAATTTTAATGAAATTAGATAATGAGGAATGTAAAAAAGAAATAATAAGAAACAAATATAAATTGAAAGGGGAAAACTTATATATAGAAAACGATTTAAGTTGGGAGGAAAGGAAAGTGCAGGAAAGGATACATAGATGGACAAAAGAGCAAAAAGAAAAAGATGTAGAAGTAAAGGCAGGAACAGGTAAGGTGAGAGTTAAAGAGATGTGGAAAATGTGGGAGGAAATAGAGTTGGAATTAGAAAAAGAGAAGGAAAAAAGAAGAATGGAAAAGAGGAAGGAAGAAGAAGAGTTGGAAAGGAACAACAAAGAAGAGCGAGATCAGGATTTCAAGTAAGCCGGGAAGTGGAAAGGGAAGGTACAGGAGAAGAGGAGGAAGAGAGAGGTGTAGGAAATAAAAATAGGAAAAGATACGTATTTGGAAGGTAGCAGGAATAAGTAATAAGGATAGGGTGTTTTGGGAATATGTAAAAGGATATGACATTATTAGTATGTGTGAAACCTGGGTAGAAGAAATAGGATGGGAAAAGATTAAAGAAAAATTGCCAGGAACACATAATTGGGTGTGTAGCTTTGCGAAAAAGGAAAGGAAAAAAGGGAGGGCGAGGGGAAGATTTATAGTAGGGGTAAAGAAAGAAGGAATAGGATAGGTAAAGAGGTTAAAAATAATAAAGGAAGAAGAGGAGATGATAATGGCAGAGAAATCCCGTAGGGGCCTGGAGTCGTTTCGGGGCCTTCCGAGGCTGCGGAACGACTCCAGATACAGGAATTGGCGTTCCTGCGGTTTCCCGAGCTCGCTAGGGGTCTGCGGTCTCTGGTAGGCCGTAGATTCAGGGATCTCAGCGACCCTGGCGCCCGAGCTGACACACCGTAATCCATCACGTGCTGAAATTACGTGCGGGATGGACCGGGGACCTTGGCTTCACCGCCCGGGTCGCGAGGAGTCAACCTCTATAAAAAATCAAGGAGGCAGCGCCTGAGTGTCGTGTTTTCGCGCCTCAGACGCCATGGTGGTGTGTACTTGTTCAATGTACGGTGTTAGTCGCGGCGGGGAGTCGGGTCGCCTTCTCCTTGCGGAATCCTGGAGCGATCTCCCGGTCGATGGTTAAATCCCGCGCGTTGACCCGCTGGTTGTCGATGTCTCCGGCTAGCCCGGGTGCATCGGCGCCGGGCCCTCGGGCCTAGGATCAGGCCGTACACCGGTGCGACTGGCGCTTCCTCTCGGGGATGTTCCTCGTTAGCGCGGGGGCATCGCCGTGGGGGGTGTTAGCTCTTGCCGAGGCCTCTGGTCGGGGGATCGCTGTGGGTGCCTGCCGGGATCGGGGGTCCCGTCTGCCCGCCGCAGTCCATTGTCTGGTGCGCGTCGACCGTGGGTCATCCCGGGTGTGCGCTTAACCGCATGCACTTAGGTTTTGTTTTCTGTTTTCCCTGGCCGGCGCGTGCGATGTGTGTGCCGTCCAATAGAATCGCCTTGGGCCGGTGGTCCCCGGACACCGGCCTGTAGTATCCCTCGGGGCGAGGGTGGGGTTCCCCTCGTAAAACAATACCCCATTCATGGAAAAATTACGGCTAACGACAGGGATATGTTACCGCGCAGGGGGGGGGTCGGATACCCTAGGGCCGGCAAGGGGGGACTAGTGTCCCGGGTGCCCCCTTGTCGTTATCTTCCGACGGGCGGCCGCACGGAGTGACCACACGCTCCGCCGGCTATCGGGCTAGTGTGGTAATTAATGTTCGTGAACGTCCTCGCGCTAGGCGGTTGGGCCGATAGTCTGATCCAGTTCACTGGGTAGACTCGAGGTCCGAAACCTACCAGCGATTCTTATGGTATCGCAGACTGGACAGGGCGATGACGCCCTACTGCGAGTACACGAGCTCCGACTCGTGGAGCCTCGTTGGCGTCGAGTCTGTCGATGAGGTCTCCTCCTCCTCGAGGGACGGGAGGAGTGCCTCCCTTGACGGGAAGAGTGGAGTAGAGCCGTCCCCGGTGGACGAGGCATCTGCCCTTGCCGTCGAGGGGGACACGATCCTGTTGGCCGGTTGCTGCTGCAAGGTAGGCTCCGACCGGCAGGATGATGGCGCGACCGGGTTGTCAACAACCCGATTTTTTGAAATGGTGGCGCATCCTGCGCCACTACGGGGATGTGATGGTAGAACGCCGATCCGCGTCCGTGGGGGAGGCTCGAGCGGGGAGGACCTCGCCGACCCGCCTCGTAGGAGGCGGCAGGGGCTCTCTCAGCTCGATGCTGAGCCCATGGACGTCGATCGGCGCGACGACGAGGAAGAGGAAGCGGTGGCCGGGAACCCCTTGGAGCCGGTCATCGATTTGGATGAGTCGGAGGGCCGTGTCCGTATCCCGGACGTTCCGGGAGACGGGACCGACCTTCCGACTCACGTTAGAAGTAGGCGCGCCCGTGGCCGACCCCGTTTGGACGGGAGTGGATACTTCAGGTCCCCCTCCCCATTGTCCGATGGAGCGGACACAGAGGACCGGCTCCATGGGGTTCCTTTGGAGCGATTTAGGGCCCGCCGACTCAGAGCCAACGTCATCCGGAGCTCTGAGTCGGAGGGAGAGGGAACGGGGGCGAGTGATGCGCGGCCTCGGCAGCGCATCAGGATCCCCCCGACCCTGTTTACGCCGGATCAACGCCGGTATGTTAACCGGCAACTGGGGGTGATCTCCCGGAGCACAACCACGGACCTGGCCGGTCTGGCCGATGGTTGGCTCCGGGAAGTCGAGGGGGCAAGGAACAAGGCCTCGACGGGTTGCCCACTGTCGGGCAACCTGTCGGGGCGTATGAAGTTAAACACCCATCTCGCCCGGGAGGCGCTCATGAAGCTGGCGTACCGTGCCATGGGCCGTCTCGGGCGAGAAGATGGGCAGGAGGAAGCGGCGACCGCGGTCCGGGAGGAGGAAGTGCGCTCCCTCCGGGCCGAGGTCGCTGAACTGAGGGGTCAACTGGGGGTAGCCAAGAGGGCCCTCATGTTGCAGAGTGGTCCCTCCTCGTCCGCGGTTGCTCCGCAGACGACAAGGAGAAGGTCTCCTTCCCCTCCGGCGCCCCCGTCGGTCGCTTCTGCCCCCGGCTCTTCTCCTTTCGAGGAGCGAGTGCTGGGGACGTTGGAGCGGCTGACGGCGACGGTGGAGGGCCTGGAGAGGCGCCTGGCGCGGGTGGAGACGGGGGCTGTCCCGGCCGCCGTCCCCACCGACGCCAGGGGCAAGAAGAAGAAGAATGGTAAGGGGGAAAGGGGAGTGCGGGAGCTCCGCCGGAGGAGCCTCCCGCGCCCCCCGCCGTGCCGGCGGCAGCGCTCGGTCCCGATACGCCTGCGAGCGATCGGAGCTGGGTCGAGGTCGTCGGCACCCGGAAGAGAAGGAGGGTGGACAAAGGGGGCCGTAGAGCCCCCCCCACTCGGCCTGCGGAGAGTGGCTGGGGGGTGTTCCCCCAGGTCACGGTACGGCCCTAGTTCCGGGTCGGCCATCGGGGGTAGCGGTACTTTCCGCCCCCCCCCCGGCGGCCGGGTCGGGCAAGAAGAAGAAAAAGAAGAAGCAGGAAGGTTCGCCGCAAAGCGACATCCTCTCGGCGAGGAAGATAGGGAGGCGCGTCCCCAAGTCATCGGCAATTCTGGTGACGGTGACTGGGGACGACGCCTCCTACGCGGAAGTCATGCGGCGGGCTCGCGAGTCCGTCGTCCTTGGGGACATATTGCCGCAGGGGGGAAGCGGGCTCCGGGTTCGCCGAGCCCAGACCGGGGGTCCCCTCCTGGAGATCCCCGGTGAAGACAGTAGGCCAGCCGCGGAAAGGCTGGCCTCGGAGATGCGTCGCGTCGCGGGGGGCCCGGACGTGCGGATCTCTTGCCCTCTACGGAGTGTGGGGATCCGCATCTCCGGGTTCGACGATTCGGTGACTCCGGAGGAGGTGGCCACAGCGGTCGCCGACTCCGGGTCATGCTTCGTGGCGGACCTCAGGGTGGGTCGAGTGGTGCGCAGTCGGCGGGGGCTGGGCTCTGTCATAGTGCAGTGCTCGGTCGCCGCCGCTGCGAGGCTCGCTAGAGCGGGGAGTTTGACCCTAGGCTGGGTAGCGGCTCGCGTGGAGGTGCTCAACGCCCCTCCGCAGCGATGCTTCCGCTGCCTAGCTCAGGGACACACGCAGCACCGGTGCCCTGGCGGTGTCGATACGTCCCGGCGCTGCTTCAATTTTGGGTGGAGGGGCACACCCAGGCAGAATGCGCGAGTAGGCCGTTCTGCCCGGAGTGTGCCTCCAAAAGTAAGGCGCCTAATCACCGCCCAGGCGGTGAAAAATGCGCACGGGTTCCCCCGGCTCCTCGACCGGGGAAGAGAGCTCCCACTCCTCTGCAGCGGGAGGAGGGCGGAGTCTCTGAAGATCGGCCGCTGACCCTTCCGCCTCCCTCCCGCCCGGCGCTCAGGCCGTGGATGGTGGTGTGCCGGAGGGGCCGGTGGCCGATATCGACATGGAGGAGACCCCTCCCGTGGTAGAGGCCTCTGCCGATGAGGCCTTCATCACGGGAGTGATAGAGATTTCGTCGGAGTCGTCCGGAGCATCAGTCCGCCGATTAAAAAGAGGTGCGACAGTCCGAGCGCCTCGCACCTCCCCCGGGCGAAGGTGGTGCTCGAGCCTCTCCCTCTCCCGCAACGGGAGAAGCGAGCGGGACGAGACTCGAGCACGCCTCTCAGAAAGGCGTTGAGACCCCGGGCGGAGAGGACGTTGACGCCTTCTCCCCCGGGGTCGCCTATCCTCGGAGACAGGGCCGCGAAGTGACTCCCCTGGGGGTGGGTCATTACGCGATCCCGGGCCTCGTTTCCGGCTGCCCCTGCGCTCGGGGATGCCCAGGAGACGAGGACCCTGGCTGTTGGGCCGCCTGATGAGTAGGGGTCTCCGTTCATCCGGCGTGCCGGCCACGCGAGGATAATAAGTAGGCCCGGTCGGTCCCTTCGGGACCACTGGACCTTGGGTAGGGGGTTGGCGCGGAACGGGTAAGTTCGGCGCTCGCCTCCTGCCCTAAAGGAGCGCGGGGGGGCGTGCGGTGTTTTTCACGGCGCTACCCCGGGGTGGACAAGGCGGCGGCTGACGTATCTCGGCCGCCGTTCTGGCACGTCCTCTCCCAACCTGACGAACTGGCGCGTCGGGGGGCTCACGCTCCGACCCCCGTGGGAAGGCTACTGATGAAATAGCGTATTGCTGGCCGGGGCCTTCCTTCGATCTGGGGCGAGGTGGCTCGGTGAGTTTTTTAGTTGGTGGGTTAGGGCGAGCCTGACCGCTGAAATTACGTGGCCGGGTTAGCACCGTCCTGACTCGAGTCCAACACTGTCAGGTCTAGCCAACCTGTCGTGCCATGAGCATTTCCCTCATCGTACAAAAAAAAAAAAAAAAAAAATGACAGAGAAAGGAAAAGAGAGAGAGAAAGTGAAAATTGTATCAGTGTACGGAGCACAAGGGAGAAAGGGTTTAAGAGAGAAATTGGAAAAGTTTATAGGGGAAGAAGAGGAAGGTAATGTGATAATAGGAGGAGACTTCAATATAAGAATAGGAGAATTAGGTGGGAAAGATATCGGAGATATAGGAGAAGGAAAAATAGCGAGGTATAGCGAGGACAAAGTGATAGGAAATGGAGGAAGGAATTGGGTAGAATGGATAATGGAGAAAGGGTGGTATATTTTGAATGGGACGATGGAAGGTGATTGGGAGGGAGAATTTACATATGTAGGGGCGAGAAGATGTTCGGTTATTGATTATGTTATTGTAAATGAAGATGTACGCAATAAAATTTGTAAGTTTACAGTAGGGGACAGGGTGAACTCAGATCACTTGCCATTGGAGATGGAGGTCAGGAAGAGGAAGGAAGAGACCCAGGAGAAGAAGAGGAAGAGGAAAAAGAAATAGAAATAATAGTATGGGACGAAGAAGCAAGAGAGATATGTGCAGAAATAACGGAGGAACTGTGTAAAGTGAAAGAATTGGAAGAAAAGGAGGACGATACGATTGAGGAAAAATGGAATAAGATAAAAAGAATAGTGCACAAGGCCATGATAAAGAAAAAAATAAGAAAGAGGAAAAAGGTGGAGCTTGGAGACAAGGATTGGTGGGATAGAAGCTGCACAAGAAAAAAGAGAGAGGTAAAGAGGATGTACAAGAAATGGAAGAAAGGAAAAATAGAAAGAGAAGATTATACCAGGGAGAAAAAGAATTTTAAGGAACTGTTGGTGAAGAAGCAGAGAGAAAAAAGGGAGGAAAAGAAAGAAGAATTAAGAGAAATGAAGAGTGAAGCAGAGATATGGAAATATATAAACAAAAAGAGAGGCAAAAGAGCAAGGATAATAAATAGAATAGGGAACGTGGTATGGAGGAAATATTTTAAAGACCTGTTGGAAGGTTCGGAGAAAGAAGAGAGGAAAGAGGATAAAGAGAAAGAAGAGAGGCAGCGGCGGCGTGCGATGATGGGTTTGGGCGGAAGACTGTCTGGAGTAGACGTCGGTGCAAATATAATTGAGGAGGAACAGGGAGAGGAAGAATTACAAGAAGCGCAGATTACGAAAGCTCTGAATAAAATGAAAAAGAGGAAAGCTGCGGGAATTGATGGAATACCAATGGAGGCATGGAAATACGCTGGTAAGAGTCTATGGAAAAAGATGGAGAATCTGATAAAACAAATATGGAAGGTAAGAACAATACCGAAAGATTGGAAAAAAAGTATCGTGGTACCCCTGTACAAGAGAGGGGATAAGGAAAAAGTAGGCAACTACAGAGGAATATCCTTGTTGTGTACAGCATATAAGATATATGCAGAGGTAATTAGAAATAGGCTGGAGATGGAGGTAGAAGAAAGGGGTATAATGCCGACTAGTCAAGTGGGCTTCAGGAAAGGAAGATCAACAATGGACAATATATTTGTTTTGAATCACGTGATACAAAGGGAGAGGAGAAAAGGAGAGAAAAAAGGAAAGGTATATATGATGTTCGCGGACTTAAAGGCGGCATTTGATAAAGTAGACAGAGAGACATTGTGGAGCATTATGAAAAAAAATAGAATAAAGGAGCAGCTGGTGAGAAGAATAGCAAAAAATGTACGAGGGAACGGAAGTCATGGTGAGGACGGAACAAGGTTACACGGAAAGCTTTATCACAGGAAAAGGAGTGAGGCAAGGCTGTGTAATGAGTTCACTTCTGTTCAATTTATATATAGCGGAATTGAGGGAAAAAATGGAAAATAGGAACATAGGTGGGGTAGCAATAGATAGACTTAGGATATGGAGCTTAGCGTATGCGGACGACATAGTTTTAATAGCGAATAATAGGAATGCGATGTTAGATATGATAGGTACGTTTAAACGTTTTTTGACTGAAAGGAAATTGGAGTTATACCCAGAAAAAACAAAAATGCTTGTAGTGAATAGGAAAAGAAAAGAAAAAATCGAGAAATGGAAATGGGGAAAGAAGATGATAGAGGAGGTAAAAAGCTTTAAATACTTGGGTTTTGTGTTGAATGGGAATGGAAATAGTAAGGAACATATTAAAGAATTATGCGGTAAAGGAAGAATAGTTGCAAGAAAGGTCTGGGTGAAAAGATATGTAGAAATAATTTTAAAAGAAGGTGGATATTATTCAAATACTTAGTGCAAAGTGTAATGTCATATGGAGTAAAATTGTGGGGATGGGAAAAGAAGGATAATTTAGAAAAGGTTATAATGGATTATGTGAGATGGATTTTTGGCTTGGAATTCTGTACAAGGTATATTATAACGAGGGAACTAGTGATGAATAAACTAAGAGTAGGATGGTGGATTAGAGCTAGGAGGTACGAGAATAGAATCAAAGAGGGTAGGGCAGGGGATATAGTGAAATAATGCTGGAGGGAGAAAGAACAATACGATTGGAAGGACGAATACGGCAAAGAAAGGGAGAGGTATTATAATAGGAACGGATGGGGAATAGAAGCTAGGGAGGTAAAAGAGATTGGAGAATATGATTTAGAAGCAGAATTGATAAAAAGAGAGAGGGAAGTGCAGAGACAATAGGAAAACGGGAGGATAGCTAAAGCAAGATATAATAAGAGGTACAGGGAAATAGACTTAAAAGGTAGAATGCCTAGGTAAGGAATATTGCAAATTCAAGCAGGGATAAGGAATATTGCAAATTCAAGCAGGGGTAATGAGGTGAGAGCGATGATAAAATTAAGGTGTGGAAACTTAAAGCATGCGAATAAATATTGGATAGACGAGGGACAATGGGCGTGTTTATTCTGTGGTAAAGGAAGCGATAGCATGGACCATTATGTGAGAGAATGCGAGGAAAGTAGGGAATGATTTGCGGACTTAGGTAGAGTTAGTGACAGAATTTTAGAAGAGATATATAATGAAAATTTAGGTTGGTGTAAAGGAAAAATAATTCAGAAACTATGGAAAGAAAGGGAAAAGACTCTAAAAAAAAAAAGAAAGAAGCGGAAAAGAAGGAGAGCGAAAAAGAGAGTGGGAATAAAACGGGGAAATAGGAGATAGTAAGTGAAGGTAAAAACGTGATAGGGAAGTAGATGGTAAGGTAAAATAGTATTATAGCGACAGCATTAAGTGCGACAAGGTAGTACGTAGGGTTATGTACTGTAGAATAAAGGCTGTGAACGGCTGTGAGTAGTAATAGTATAAACAAAAAGTAGAGAAATAAAATATAAATGTAAAAAGGATAGGAAACGAAAAGAGATGTAAGAGCGTGGTAGAATGTAGATAGGAAGGGCGTAAAACATAAGAATAGTATAAGGTGTGGATGAATGGTTAAGGAACGATTGTAAACCAAGTCCCCTTCTCGGCAATATAAGCTTGAAGAAAAATAAATTTTATATATATATATATATATATATATATATATATATACGAGGTGTGTTCAAAAAGTATCGCGAATTTTGAATTTTCGCGGGTTACGTATATTCGAATTTCGATCTTTTTGTGGCGTTATGTTGGTACTCATGTCTCTCACTTATGCCGACAAGCTCGGCCATTTTGAATGTTTACTTAATTGTTGACAGCTGCTTTGCTTGCACGTGTTTTGGATCGTCTTCGATTTTTATCTATTCAAAAAAATGGATCAAAGAACCTGTATCAAATTTTGTGTGAAAAACGAAATTAAGTGCGCGGATGCATTCCGAATGTTGACTGTGGCATACGGAGAAGCTACCTTGGACCGAAGCAACGTTTATCGGTGGTACAAAATGTTCTCAGAAGGCCGAGAAGATGTGAACGACGAAGAGCGTGCCGGACGCCCGAGCACTTCAACAACAGACGAAAAAATTAATGAAGTGGAGAAAATGGTATTGGCCAATCGTCGAATCACCGTTAGAGAAGTTGCTGAGGACCTAAACATATCGATTGGCTCGTGCCATTCGATTTTTATCAATGATTTGGGCATGAGACGGGTCGCCGCGAAATTCGTACCAAAATTGCTCAATTGCGACCAAAAACAGCATCGCATGAACATTGCTAATGAGATGTTGGACTCTGTCCGCGACGACCCAAATTTGCTCCAGAGGGTCATAACTGGTGACGAATCGTGGGTTTATGGTTATGACGTGGAAACCAAAGCTCAATCATCTCAATGGAAGCTGCCGCACGAACCAAGACCGAAAAAAGCGCGCCAAGTTCGGTCGAATGTGAAAGTTTTGCTGACAGTTTTCTTCGATTGCAGGGGCGTGGTGCATCATGAGTTCTTGCCACAGGGTAGAACGGTCAATAAGGAATATTACCTGCAAGTTATGCGCAATTTGCGCGAAGCAATCCGCCAGAAACGCCCGGATTTGTGGAAGAACAAAAATTGGCTTTTGCACCACGATAACGCCCCTGCTCACACATCGTTGCTTGTGCGCGACTTTTTGGGCAAAAACAACACACTAATGATGCCGCAGCCACCGTATTCCCCAGATCTGGCCCCCTGTGACTTTTTCTTGTTCCCTAAACTGAAGAGGCCCATGAAAGGACGACGTTACGCTACGCTTGACGAGATAAAGACGGCATCGAAGGAGGAGCTGAACAAGATAAAAAAAAATGATTTTTTGAAGTGCTTCGAAGATTGGAAAAACCGTTGGCACAAGTGTATAATATCTCATGGGGATTACTTTGAAGGGGACAAAATAGATATTCATGAATAAATAAATAATTTTTGAAAAAACACAAAATTCGCGATACTTTTTGAACACACCTCGTAGTATTTAAGAAAATTTTCGCGTTCCGCTTATTCGTTCCGTCAGCTCTCTTTATCTTTTCCGTTCTTTGCTTGCTTCGACTGACAATTTCTTCGTGTTTGGCTCTACTCTGTCTCTGTCATATGCTACAATACATGTTATTTCTGTCTGTTATATCGGCCTGATCTTGCTTGATTTCTCGCCTATCCGTCTCCTCCAGTAAGAGAGCCGCTTCGTCCCTGTCTCCGCTTCCCCGCCCCTCTATCGGTTAGAGGAGCTAGCTGGCCGCGTGCGAGCGACGATTTCGTGTTTCGTTCTGAGAAGCTATCGCGTGGTTTGCATCCGCGTCTAGTGTTAAATAGTGTACCCGGCGACGCGACCGGTATAATCGCGTCTGGCGCCCAAATTCGCGATTGGTGGTATCTATTGGTTATATCGTCGCTCACGCGTGTCTCGCGCGTAATTCCGGTGTTTGATCGCGTATTCCGCCGCTGCTCTCCGGCGTGGGATAAAAATACGTGACAAAATTTGGCGCCCAACGTGGGGCGCGCCAGTACAAATTTCTTTCTACGGTCTTCAGGAGACACGGGCGTAGCAACTAAACATTTTTTTTTCTGCGTGCTATCGGAGGAATTTCGGGCCGGCGAGAGATTCTATGTTGAGTGTGAGTAACTTTTTTTTTGTTTTTCTTGAGTAAGTGTTGTGTGCGTCCTGTCTGAGTTTTTTTTTGTACTTTCCTGTTCTCGCTAGAATTTTGATAACTTATTGCAAGCCAATTTCAGCTTTCAATTGTTTGGCACCGCTAGCCATTGACGAATAATATCAAAATTTCTCGAGACCATATTAACCGTCTTTTGTAACTAATTTTTGTTCGCTTTTGGTATCGTCTTGATTCTTGCGTGTGAATGTTGCTTCTCAAGCTGTGAGTTGCGATTTTGAGAATTCACGATTGACATTATTATGTACGATCTTGTCACTTGATATCGGCGAGCAAGGCCATAAACAGTCCGTCTTGTTTGATCGGTCAATATTTGCGAATGTTATTTCGCGACGGTGGAATTTGCTGCTCAGTGCCGATTATAGTGCTTGGCGTAGAAGTAAACACGCCGAGGAATTTAGGGGGAGGGCGTACTGTCGAAGTGTCGTGCCGTGTTTGCGCGCTCGGATACCGCGAATATTTTGAATCTAAGCATACGCTTTGAGTGACCGTTTATTTTCGCCTCGGCTATCGTTATCGTTTTCGTGGGATATCGTGCCATTGCGCGCGTGGAAATCGGTCGGTCGCGCGAGGAAACAACGTCGCGTAAAAATGAATTCGACTAGATATGACGACGAGTGGATTTTTACCGCCACCCTCGAACAACTAATTGCCGCGCTGGAAGAGCAGGGGCTCTCAACCGAGGGTTCTCAATCCGCGCTCGCGTTGAGATTATTGCGCCACATGCGGACGACGCGTGTAGGCGAATCGTTCGGTGGCGCGGACGGCGCGCAAGGGTTACCGGATTACGGGCATTTAAATCTCCCCGAGGAGGGGGTACCGCGTCCAGACAGTCCCTTCGAGGCCGCGATGAGGCCGCTGGCAAGCGTTCACGCGTCCGGGGTTGGCGGGGGACGTCGACCACCGGGATCGAGCGACGCGGCCGCCGCTTACAACATCATGCGGCGTTGGATCTAAAGTTGAATCTAAAGTTTTCCGGCGCGAGGGGGGAAGACGCGGAAACTTTTTTGTTACGAATTGAGGAGGGTCGCGAGTTGATACCGGTCGAGGATACCGACATCTTGCGATGCCTACCGTTCTTCCTATCGGGTGTTGCGCTTCATTGGTTCCGTGCTAAGCGCGCGAAATTGACGACGTGGGGTACGTTCAAGGCGGCGTGGCGTGCGCGATTCGGGGATCCCGACTTCCAGTTCACCTTGCGGGACAAAATAATGCGACGCACTCAGGGCGAGCGCGAAACGGTCGTGGATTATCTGACGTGTCTGAATGCGCTTTTTGACCGTCTCTCACCCCCCTGGAGTGAGGAGGAGAAGATCGGTTACGCACACCGCCACATGTTGCCGCGCTTGCAGACCATGGTGCTGCGCGATTCGGTCACCGATTTAGATTCACTCGAGTTATTGGCGGCGCGAGCGGAAAGTTGTTGTCGGGCAGCCTTAAGTTATCGGGCACCTCCACCGCCGGAACGCTCGCTATTCCCCGATCTAGCCTATCGTCCTTCAAAGGAGGGGGGACGCGGCGGAAAATTGAATGACACTCTCGCGGCATTAGAGATATCGGGTTTAGGTGAGAGCGATGGAGCGTCGCGCGCGGGGAGGGGGAAAAAGGCGAAGGCTCGCAGCGACGCTGCGACAAGCGCGCCGTCAACCACCGCCGTGGCTGGTTCCTCGACCGCCACCCCGTCTACAAGTGTGCCCCGTATCAATCCCGGTAAATGCTGGAATTGCAATCAGACCGGCCACTTTGCGCGGGACTGTAAATCCGCTCGGCGTACGCACTGCTATCGGTGCGGCAAGGCGGAAGTGACCTTGCGCACGTGCCCCGATTGTGCGGGAAACGCCTAAGGGAGTCGGGGAAGGGGGAAAACACGACTCCTGCCAAGGCATCCCCCGATGATGTAGTAATGCCGGTGCGCGCAGATTTTGTTTGTAATTCGTTTGGGGCGAGAGAATCGTGCCTCTCTTTCATTCGCGTCAAGATAGCGGGTGATGAGGTTCGCGCTTTGTTGGATTCCGGGTCGAGTCGTATGTTTTTAGGTCCGGCCGCTATTGAGTTAGTGCAATCTTTGGGATATCGGTTTCGTCGGGCTAAGGACCGCCGCGTGACGACTGCGACAAGTCAGACGACGCGGGTGAGGGGGGAGGTAGAAGTGCCCCTGGAGATTGAGAACCGCACGCGTACTTTGAGCGCGTACGCGTTACGAACGTTAGCGTTACCGTGTATATTAGGGATGGATTTTTTGACAGCTTTTGGTATCGTGGTTAATTTTGCGGGAAGTACGTGGGGATTCGCGGATGATATTACGCGACAATATCCCCTGGGGATTGAAACCACGAGCTCGCTCTCGGCCGCACTCGCGCGCGGGGACTCTGTGCCGGAACGGGGGACGGAAGGGGACCCCACCGATCGAGAGGGGAGCTCGCGAGATTCGGCGCCTGAAGAAGCGACCGATATCGTTGGACACACTTCATGCGAGGGGGAGACGCCAACCGTCCGCGCCGCTACAGCGCATCCAGGCGGCTTGATAGAGCTATCGTCCGAGGAGAGCGCGCGGTTATCGGAATTTTTAGCGTCGGAAATACCGGGGGTGCCCGCGAAACTCGGAGCGACGTCGCTGACGGAACACCGTATAGATGTCGGCGGGCACGCGCCCATTAAACAGCGTTATTATCCCGTGTCGCCTAGGGTACAAGAAGCGATCTATGCGGAGGTCGATTCGATGCTTGAGTCCGGTATTATCGAGCCCTCGAATAGCGCATGGTCGACGCCCATCGTCATGATTAAGAAACCGAACAACACGTATCGCTTTTGTTTAGATTTTCGCCGGTTAAACGAAGTATCGAAGAAAGACGCGTACCCCTTACCATATATGAACGCGATTTTGGATAAACTTCGACCGGCCGGTTACATTTCTACCATCGACCTTAGCCAGGCTTACTTACAGATTCCGTTAGAGAAAGATAGTAAAGAGTACACCGCGTTTACGGTACCGGGTAAGGGGCTTTTTCAATTTACGCGGATGCCGTATGGCCTAATGGGAGCGCCCGCAACGTTTCAGAGGCTTTTAGATCGTTTGATAGGTCCGGAGATGGAACCGCACGCCTTTGCGTATCTCGACGATATCGTTGTCGTGACGCGGACTTTTGAAGAACATCTTACGTGGTTGGGCAAAGTATTTGCGCGTATTAGAGACGCGGGGCTCACGATTAACCCGGAGAAAAATAAATTCTGTCGATCTCAAGTAAAGTATCTGGGTTTTCTCGTGCAAAGCGAGGGGTTAACGGTCGATCCAGAGAAGACCGCCGCTATTGTTCAGTATCCTCCGCCGCGAAACGTTAAACAATTACGTCGTTTCATACGAATGGCGTCTTGGTATAGGCGCTTTATACCGCAGTGCGCGACGCGGATGGAACCGCTTACGAGTCTTTTGATGAAGAATCGCTCTTGGGGGTGGGAGGAGACTCAAAAGCAAGCTTTTGAGTCCATTAAATTCTGTTTGACCACCCCTCTCACGCTATCGTGTCCGGATTTCAATTTACCATTTTTGCTGCAAACAGATGCAAGTTCAGTAGGATTGGGCGCGGTATTGGCGCAGAAAAACGGGGACGCGGAACATGTAATTGCCTACGCGAGCCGCGCGTTATCGGACGCGGAAAGAAAATATTCCACCACGGAATTGGAATGTCTGGCTATCGTGTGGGCTGTCAAAAAGTTCCGCCCCTATTTAGAAGGATTTCGGTTTACGATTATAACAGATCATAGTAGCCTCCGGTGGCTACACAATTTAAAAAACCCGACTGGTCGTCTGGCACGGTGGGCACTCGAGCTCCTCGAATATGATTACGTAATCGAGCATAGGAAGGGTGCGATGCACCACGTGCCGGACGCGCTGTCACGACTTTACGAGGATGAGGACACCGACTTTTGCGCCGCTATCGTGACGAATGACGCCTGGTATAACTCGAGGGTCGAGGAAATAACACGCCACCCGCGACGTTACCCGGAATGGCGAATATTTAACGGCGAAATGTACTTTAGAAAAGCGCGCTTGATGTCGGAGGTCGTGGAAGATTGAGATAGATGGAAGCGTGTGTTGCCTCGGGAATCGCGCCGCGCCGTCATTCGGGAAAATCACGATTCACCGCATGCCGGTCACTTGGGGGTAGAAAAAACGTACCAGCGTATCGCGACACGGTACCACTGGCCGCGCATGCTTAGGGACATCGCGGATTACGTAAGGCGCTGCGGAGTGTGCCAGAGAGTCACGGTTGAACAAGACGTACCGGCCGGAATAATGGGGCAGCGCGTGATAGAGTCGCCGTGGTCGGTGGTCGCCGCGGACATTATGGGACCGTTGCCGACGAATAAGTTCGGTCACGCGTATTTGCTCGTCGTACAGGATTTATTCACGAAGTGGATAGAGTGCTGTCCACTTCGCAAAGCTACCGGTCGCAAGATTAGGGAGGCTATCGAGGAGATGGTGATATTTCGCTGGGGCGCGCCGCGCGTATTACTAACTGACAACGGGACAGAGTTCATAAATCGGGATTGGCGCGCGATGTCGGAACAGTATGGGATCTACCATACGACAGTGCCGCTTTATCACCCGCAGGCGAACCCAGTCGAACGGGTAACCGCATTTTGAAAACCATCATCACCGCTTTTGTAGAGCGAGATCACCGCGAGTGGGACGTCCACATTAATGAGTTTCGATTCGCGTACAATTCCGCACACCATACGTCTCTACAAGCTACCCCCGCCTTTCTTAATTACGGCCGAGAACCGCTACCGGTCGGCTTGCATCGCGAACAGGACGACGTCGGTGTCGAGATAGAGGAAGCGAACCCCGTCGAGTGGCGCGAACATATGGGGAAGATGGGCGCGTTACAGGAGTGGGTCGCGGAAAACTTGGAAGCCGCGCAAGAGCGGCAATCTAAGTATTATAATCGGCACAGGCGCGAAGTCACATTTAACGTAGGCGAACAGGTGCTCAAGAGGTACCACGTGTTATCGGCCGGCGCACAACTCTTCTCAGCGAAGCTGGCCAAGAAGTTCCATGGCCCGTTCATTATTCGAAGAATTCTCTCACCAGTAGTCTACGAGTTGGCTGATCTAACGGGTGGGATTGTTGGCAAGGTCCACGTGAAAGACCTCAAGCCTTACCATGTGCCTTTGGATGTCTAGGAGGATGGACGCGCCGGCGTCTGCCCTGTCTTCTCGCGTCTTCTGCTGTCGGGGGAAGCTTAGGTTTACCTAGTCACACATATTTTTTTCTTTTGTTTGCGCTTGACTCGCTTTTTTGTTTTTTTTGTTTGGGGGAAAGCCAGTCGGACCCCTTCCTTTCTCTTGCCGCGGCTATCGGCAGCCCGGACCCAAATGGATATCGTTTTTTTTGTTGTTTGTTTTTGTTTTTTTTTGTTGATTGGCGAGGGGCTCGTTAATAAACGCCTATTTTGTATACGTTACTGTCTTTGGTTTTGGTGTAAATGCGCCCTGCTCCGTCTCCGTTCTCCATATCCCATCCGGTCGCCGACGCGAAAGCGCACGCTGGACTTAGGAACGCGTTGGAGCCGATCGTCCGGGACCGGAAGCGGCGGGACCGCGAGATGAAAGAGCGAATAGCCAGGGGATGACCATGTCTCCCTGGTCGCGTCCTAACAGTTACGATTTTTTTTTGTTGTTTGGTATGGTCATCTGGACCGTTTTGGGTTGGTTAACAATTTTCTTTTCTTTGCGAATCGGTAAGATTTTTTTTTTGGTGTTGTGCCGTCTAATTTTTTTTTGGTGATATCGCAGCCGACAGGCTGGAGGTTTCGGTCGCTCTGAGGCGCCTTCCTCGGTAGCTCGTGGCTGCAGAGGGGCATCTGGACCGGCACGGTGCCGCTTGGCATGAGGGGGTTGTGACGTGGCAGTTTTATCTGCCTCGCCACTTCGTCCTCCGCCTGAGCATAGCGCAAGGAGGCGTGTAAGACCGGGTCGGGCACTCAGCGAGAGAACGAAATCTCCGGCGGGACTGCGGCGCGTATTGAATTCATTTATTTATTCGCGGCTTATTTCATGTATACGCGGGCACCTCGAAAAACGTCGCCTAAGGACCAGCAGCAGCGAGGAGGATGGGCAGCAGCAGGACAAGGAGAAGGCGATCGTCCAGGGCCGGCGCACGGAAAACCGACGGCGGAGAGAAGGACGAGACTCGACGTGGTGACAGATATGCGCCACGCAAAAGAGGCTCGCAATTGGCGCAGCCAAGGGACAGGCCAGGGCGGACGAACGGCCAGGACAAGGGCCGTCGAATGCCGGCTGTCCGTCGAGAAGGGTAGCGGCGAAGAATCGTCGCGGGAAATTTCTGCTGATGTTGTCGTCCGCGAGGACGACGAGAACGACAAGGATGTTGGATGCCAACGGGGATCGCACGATGCCTGCGGAGACCCGACACTGCGCTGCCGTGACATAACGGCTAGATAAGGGTGGCCGCTGATAGGCCGCGCCGCTAGGCGCAAGGATATCGCGCACCCTGTGGGAGGGGTGGCGCTCATCGATCGCGCATCGAAAGCGATCCTCTCGGCTTTTGCGTGCGACCCGGCGAACTGAGCGCGTGCGGGACGAATCCGAGCGAGGGTTATCGGCGAGCGAGCTACCGGATTTTGGCTATCGGAACTGTGCCCGGCCTGGCGATCCCTGCGGAGACGTCCACGGGACCAACGGAGGACAGGATCGTCGTCGTCGCGGTCACGATGCACAATTCTCTCGCAGACGCGCGACACGACAACGCACCGATAACGCGGGCGGTCGTGTGATCACGGCCGTAACACGACTCGCGCACGTGCGCGAGGGCTTTGCGGCTTCCCGGGAAGCCGGTCGTCCGCGAGCTTCTACGGCGGGACAGCCAACGTACACGCGGCAGCCGACAGCTGGGTGCCTCGACAAGGTCTCACGCTTGAGGTGGAGAGCCGACCAAACACCAAGAAGCAAGGTGCGTTCAATCGCCACGCGGCGGACGCACTCGCACACGAACCTAAGGGCTCCACCTCAGAACGCGAGCCGGTCGACACCGACAGCTCGTGGCTTTACACGAAGGTTAGAGGGTCACCTCGACTTCCGCACGGTCCTCCTTCGGGTCCTCGGGTGTCCTCAACTCGCTCCGACGACGCTCGCCAAGGCCGGGCACTCCTTCCGATAGCGGACAGGCCGATAGCCGACCGATAGCTCGCACTCGCTCGCTCTTTTCCGCACACGCACGCAGTCGAACGGGTCGCACGCAAAAGCCGAGAGGATCGCGTTCGATGCGCGATCGATGAGCGCCACCCCTCCCACAGGGTGCGCGATATCCTTGCGCCTAGCGGCGCGGCCTATCAGCGGCCGCCCTTATCTAGCCGTGACGTCACGGCAGCGCAGTGTCGGGACTCCGCAGGCATCGTGCGGTCCCCGTTAGCATCCAACATCCTTGTCGTTCTCGTCGTCCTCGCGGACGACAACAGCAGCAGAAATTTCCCGCGACGATTCTTCGCCGCTACCCTTCTCGACGGACAGCCGGCATTCGACGGCCCTTGTCCTGGCCGTTCGTCCGACCTGGCCTGTCCCTCGGCTGCGCCAATTGCGAGCCTCTTTTGCGTGGCGCCTATCTGTCACCACGTCGAGTCTCGTCCTTCTTTCCGCCGTCGGTTTTCCGTGCGCCCGCCCTGGATGATCGCCTTCTCCTTGTCCTGCTGCTGCCCATCCTCCTCGCTGCTGCTGGTCCTTAGGCGACGTTTGTCGAGGTGCCCGCGGATACATGAAATAAGCCGCGAATAAATAAATGAAATCAATACGCGCCGCAGTCCCGCCGGAGATTTCGCTCTCTCGCTGAGTGCCCGACCCGGTCTTACGCGCCTCCTTGCGCTATGCTCAGGCGGAGGACGAAGTGGCGAGGCAGATAAAACTGCCACGTCACAACCACCCCACGCCAAGCGGGACCGTGCCGGTCCAGATGCCCCTCTGCAGCCACGAGCTACCGAGGAAGGCGCCTCAGAGCGACCGAAATCTCCAGCATGTCGGCTGCGATATCACCAAAACAAACAGACGGCACAACACCAAAAAAAAGTTCTTACCGATTCGCAAAGAAAAGAAAATGGTTAACCAACCAAAACGGTCCAGATGACCATACCAAACAACAACAAAAAATCGTAACTGTTAGGACGTGGCCAGGGAGACATGGTCATCCCCTGGCTATTCGCTCTTTCATCTCGCGGTCCCGCCGATTCTGGTCCCGGACGATCGGCTCTAACGCGCTCCTAAGTCTAGCGTGCGCTTTCGCGTCGGCGACCGGGTGGGATATGGGGAACGGAGACGGAGCAGGCTCAGTACCAAAACCAAAGACAGTAAGCCTCACAAAGCAAAGCTCTTTAATTTTCTTTCCGGGGAGACTAGGGTGACCGAAGTCCGATAACCCAAAAAACAGACGATATCACCGGCAGGTGTCACCCCCCAAAAAAAGAAAAAAAATCAACCAAAGAACGATAGCCAACCTTTCACGAGAAAGGGGACATTGGGCGGGCACACAAAAAGAATAAGGATACAAAACAAAAAGGGGAACAACAACAAAAAAATTGAGAATGAGCGTCTTTCCCGCGGTTCCACCGCTTACTGGGCGCCCCTGCGAACCTCGCCTGGTGCGCCCCCTCAGTAGCGGGGTGCCTCCTCTCCGTCGTGGCCTCGGTCCGGCAGCCAAGGTCCTTGGCGCAGCTAGCCCTTCCTACAGTCCGGGCAGCGGTTTACCGGCGTCCCGCGTCGTCCGCGCCGGTAGCAGTAGACGACGCGGGGGCGAGGACAGCGCCACGCGAAGTGCTCGAGCGAGCCGCAGTTCCAACAGCGTTCTCGCTCCGGACTCGGCAAACGCTGCTGGGTCGATCGACCTCGCCCCGTTGACTGGGCCCGGTCCACTGGGGAGTGCGCGTCTCCTGGTACCAGCGGGGGCGACCGGCCACGGCCAACCTCCGCCCAAGTCGGCCTCAGCCCCCCACACTCGCACAGCTGCACCTGGCATCCCACGTTGCGCCGAGAGGGATCCGTGCTGGTGCTCGCATCTCTTTGTGGTGGTCGCACCTGGAGGCAGACGTTGCGGCGCCTCGGCCTAGGCTCGGGGTCCGTCTGCAACCCGACGTCCAAGCCCTCGGGCTCCACCTGCACGCCGACATCCCGAGGCGGCAGCAATTGGCGCACCACCACTCCTCGCGGCGTCGGGCGTCGTCTCCGCTCGTCAACGTAACGGGCGAGATCCTCCCAGAATCCTGGGTAATAGCGCGAAATCCTTGCAAATAGGTAGGCCCACCGCCACTCGAAATCGGCATCCGCCTGTGCGTCCATCCTCCTAGGCATCCAAAGGCTCATGGTATGGCTTAAGGTCTTTCACGTGGACCTTGCCAACAATCCCACCCGTTAGATCAGCCAACTCGTAGACTACTGGTGAGAGAATTCTTCGAATAATGAACGGGCCATGGAACTTCTTGGCCAGCTTCGCTGAGAAGTGTTGTGCGCCGGCCGATAACACGTGGTACCTCTTGAGCACCTGTTCGCCTACGTTAAATGTGACTTCGCGCCTGTGCCGATTATAATACTTAGATTGCCGCTCTTGCGCGGCTTCCAAGTTTTCCGCGACCCACTCCCGTAACGCGCCCATCTTCCCCATATGTTCGCGCCACTCGACGGGGTTCGCTTCCTCTATCTCGACACCGACGTCGTCCTGTTCGCGATGCAAGCTGACCGGTAGCGGTTCTCGGCCGTAATTAAGAAAGGCGGGGGTAGCTTGTAAAGACGTATGGTGTGCGGAATTGTACGCGAATCGAAACTCATTAATGTGGACGTCCCACTCGCGGTGATCTCGCTCCACAAACGCAGTGATCATAGTCTTTAGGACGCGATTTACTCGCTCCACCGGGTTTGCCTGCGGGTGATAAGGTGGCACCGTCGTATGATATATCCCATTCTGCTCCGACATCGCGCGCAAGTCTCTATTCAGGAACTCCGTTCCGTTGTCCGTCAGCAATACACGCGGCGCGCCCCAACGGAAAATCACCATCTCCTCAATCGCCTCTCTAATCCGTCGACCGGTAGCCTTACGAAGTGGACAGCACTTTATCCACTTCGTGAATAAATCCTGTACGACGAGCAAATACGCGTGACCGGACTTACACGTCGGCAACGGTCCCATAATGTCCGCGGCGACCACCGTCCACGGCGACTCTATCACGCGCTGCCCCATCAATCCGGCCGTTACGTCTTGCTCCACTTTTACTCTCTGACACACGCCGCAATGTTTAACGTAATTCGCGATATCCCTTAGCATGCGCGGCCAGTGATATCTCGTTGCGATACGCTGATAGGTCTTCTCGATCCCCAAATGACCGGCATGCGGTGGATCGTGATTCTCCCTAATCACCGCACGGCGCGCCTCTCTCGGCAACACGCGTTTCCACCGATCGCGATCTTCCACGACCTCCGCCATCAAGCGCAACTTTCTAAAATACATCTCGCCGTTGAACATTCGCTATTCTGGGTAACGTCGCGGGTGACGTGCTACCTCCTCGACCTTCGAGTTGTACCACGCGTCATTCGTCACGACCGCAGCGCAAAAATCCGTTTCTTCGTCCTCGTATAATCTCGAAAGTGCATCCGGCACGTGGTGCATCGCGCCCTTTCTATGTTCGGTCACGTAATCATATTCGAGGAGCTCGAGTGCCCACCGCGCCAGACGACCAGTCGGGTTTTTTAAATTATGTAGCCACCGGAGACTACTATGGTCCGTTATAATTGTAAACCGATATCCTTCTAAATAGGGACGAAACTTTTTGACAGCCCACACGATAGCCAGACATTCCAATTCCGTGGTGGAATATTTTCTTTCCGCGTTCGATAACGCGCGGCTTGCGTAGGCAATTACATGTTCCGCGTCCCCGTTTTTCTGTGCTAACACCGCGCCTAACCCTACGGAACTTGCATCGGTTTGCAGTAAGAATGCTAAATCAAAGTCCGGACACGATAGCGTGGGTGGGGTGGTCAAACAAAATTTAATTGACTCAAAAGCTTGCTTTTGAGTCTCCCCCCACACCCAAGAGCGATTCTTCTTCAGAAGACTCGTAAGCGGTTCCATCCGCGTCGCGCATTGCGGTATAAATCGCCTATACCAGGACGCCATTCCGATGAACCGACGCAATTGTCTAACGTCTCGCGGCGGAGGATACTGAACAATAGCGGCGGTCTTCTCTGGATCGACCGTTAACCCTTCGCTTTGCACGAGAAAACCCAGATACTTTACTTGAGATCGACAGAATTTACTTTTCTCCGGGTTAATCGTGAGCCCCGCGTCTCTAATACGCGCAAATACTTTGCCCAACCACGTAAGATGTTCTTCAAAAGTCCGCGTCACGACAACGATATCGTCGAGATACGCAAAGGCGTGCGGTTCCATCTCCGGACCTATTAAACGATCTAAAAGCCTCTGAAACGTTGCGGGCGCTCCCGTTAGGCCATACGGCATCCGCGTAAATTGAAAAAGTCCCTTACCCGGTACCGTAAACGCGGTGTACTCTTTACTATCTTTCTCTAACGGAATCTGTAAGTAAGCTTGGCTAAGGTCGATGGTCGAAATGTAACCGGCCGGTCGAAGTTTATCCAAAATCGCGTTCATGTATGGTAAGGGGTACGCGTCTTTCTTCGATACTTCGTTTAACCGGCGAAAATCTAAACAAAAGCGATACGTGTTGTTCGGTTTCTTAATCATGACAATGGGCGTCGACCATGCGCTATTCGAGGGCTCGATAATACCGGACTCAAGCATCGAATCGACCTCCGCATAGATCGCTTCTTGTACCCTAGGCGACACGGGATAATAACGCTGTTTAATGGGCGCGTGCCCGCCGACATCTATACGGTGTTCCGTCAGCGACGTCGCTCCGAGTTTCGCGGGCACCCCCGGTATCTCCGACGCTAAAAATTCCGATAACCGCGCGCTCTCCTCGGCCGATAGCTCTTTCAAGCCGCCTGGCTGCGCTGTATCGGCGCGGACGGTTAGCGTCTCCCCCTCGCTTGAAGAGTGTCCAACGATATCGGTCGCTTCTTCAGGCGCCGAATCTCGCGAGCTCCCCTCTCGATCGGTGGGGTCCCCTTCCGTCCCCCGTTCCGGCACAGAGTCCCCGCGCGCGAGTGCGGCCGAGAGCGAGCTCGCGGTTTCAATCCCCAGGGGATATTGTAGCGTAATATCATCCGCGAATCCCCACGTACTTCCCGCAAAATTAACCACGATACCGAAAGCTGTCAAAAAGTCCATACCTAATATACACGGTAACGCTAACGTTCGCAACGCGTACACGCTCAAGGTACGCGTGCGGTTTTCAATTTCGAGGGGTACCTCGACCTCCCCCCTAACTCGCGTCGTCTGGCTGGTCGCAGTCGTCACGCGGCGGTCCCTAGCCCGACGAAACCGATATCCCAACGATTGCATTAATTCAATAGCGGCCGGACCTAAAAACGTACGACTCGACCCGGAATCCAATAGAGCGCGAATATCATTACCCGATATTTTGACACGAACAAAGGAGAGGCATGATCCCCTCGCCCCGAACGAATTACAAACGAAATCGGCGCGTACCGGTATCACTACATTATTGGGGGATGCATTGCCAGGAGTCGCGTTTTCCCCCTTCTCCGACTCCCTTAGGCGTTTCCCGCACAATCTGGGCACGTACGCAACGTCGCTCCCGCCTTGCCGCACCGATAGCAATGAGTGCGCGGAGCGAATTTGCAGTCACGCGCAAAGTGGCCCGTCTGATCGCAATTCCAGCATTTGCCGGGATTGCTACGGGGCCCACTTGTAGACGGGGTGGCGGTCGAAGGACCCGCCACGGCGGTGGTCGACGCGGACGCGGTGGTCGCAGCGTCACTGCGAGCCTTGGCTTTCTTCCCCCTCCCCGCGCGCGACGCTCCATCACTTTCATCTAGGCCCGATATCTCTAATGCCGCAAGAGTATCACTTGATTTTCCTCCGCGTCCCCCCTTTTTTGAAGGACGATAAGCTAGATCGGGAAATAATGATCGCTCCGGCGGTGGAGGTGCTCGATAACTTATGGCTGCCCGACAACAACTTTCCGCTCGCGCCGCCAATAACTCGAGTGAATCTAAAATCGGTGACCGAATCGCGCGGCACCATGGTCTGCAAGCGCGGCAACATGTGGCGGTGTGCGTATCCGATCTTCTCCTCCTCACTCCAGGGGGGTGAGAGACGATCAAAAAGCGCATTCAGACACGTCAGATAATCCACGACCGTTTCGCGCTCGCCCTGAGTGCGTCGCATTATTTCGTCCCGCAAGGCGAACTGGAAGTCGGGATCCTCGAATCGCGCACGCCACGCCGCCTTGAACGTACCCCACTTCGTCAATTTCGCGCGCTTAGCACGGAACCAATGAAGCGCGACACCCGATAGGAAGAACGGTAGGCATCGCAAGATGTCGGTATCCTCGACCGGTATCAACTCGCGACCCTCCTCAATTCGTAACAAAAAAGTTTCCGCGTCTTCCCCCCGCGCGCCGGAAAACTTTAGATTCCAACGCCGCATGATGTTGTAAGCGGCGGCCGCGTCGCTCGATCCCGGTGGTCGACGTCCCCCGCCTCCCCCGGACGCGTGAACGCTCGCCAGCGGCTTCATCGCGGCCTCGAAAGGACTGTCTGGTCGCGGTACCCCCTCCTCGGGGAGATTTAAATGCCCGTAATCCGGTAACCCTTGCGCGCTGTCCGCGCCACCGAACGATTCGCCTACCCGCGTCGTCCGCATGTGGCGCAATAATCTCAACGCGAGCGCGGACTGAGAACCCTCGGTTGAGAGCCCCTGCTCTTCCAGCGCGGCAATTAGTTGTTCGAGGGTGGCGGTAAAAATCCACTCGTCGTCGTATCTAGACGAATTCATTTTTACGCGACGTTGTTTCTCCGCGCGACCGACCGATTTCCACGCGCGCAATGGCACGACGATATCCCACGAAAACGATAACGATAGCCGAGGCGAAAATAAACGGTCACTCAAAGCGTATTCTTAGATTCAAAATATTCGCGGTACCCGAGCGCGCAAACACGGCACGACACTTCGACAGTACGCCCTCCCCCTAAATTCTTCGGCGTGTTTACTTCTACGCCAAGCACTATAATCGGCACTGAGCAGCAAATTCCACCGTCGCGAAATAATATTCGCAAATATTCACCGATCAACCAAGACGGACTGTTTATGGCCTTGCTCGCCGATATCAAGTCACAAGATCGTAAATAATAATGTCAATCGTGAATTCTCACAATCGCAACTCACAGCTTGAGAAGCAACATTCACACGCAAGAATCAAGACGATACCAAAAGCGAACAAAAATTAGTTACAAAAGACGGTTAATATGGTCTCGAGAAATTTTGATATTATTCGTCAATGGTTAGCGGTGTCAAACAATTGAAAGCTGAAATCGGCTTGCAATAAGTTATCAAAATTCTAGCGAGAACAGGAAAGTACAAAAAAAAACTCAGACAGGACGCACTCAACACTTACTCAGGAAAAACAAAAAAAAGTTACTCACACTCAACATAGAATCTCTCGCCGGCCCGAAATTCCTCCGATAAAACGCAGAAAAAAAATGTTTAGTTGCGTTCCACTTATTCGTTTTCGTCAACTCTCTTCATCTTTTCCGTTCTTTGCTTGCTTCGACTGATAATTCCTTCGCGTTTGGCTCTACTCTGTCTCTGTCATATGCTACAATACATGTTATATCCGTCTGTTATATCGGCCTGATCTTGCTTGATTTCTCGCCTACCCGTCTCCTCCAGTAAGAGAGCCGCTTCGTCCCTGTCTCCGCTACCCCGCCCCTCTACCGGTTAGAGGAGCTAGCTGGCCGCGTGCGAGCGACGATTTCGTGTATCATTCTGAGAAGCTATCGCGTGGTGTGCATCCGCGTCTAGCGTTAAATAGTGTACCCGGCGACGCGGCCGGTATAATCGCGTCTGGCGCCCAAATTCGCGATTGGTGGTATCTATTGGTTATATCGTCGCTCACGCGTGTCTCGCGCGTAATTCCGGTGTTTGATCGCGTATTCCGCCGCTGCTCTCCGGCGTGGGATAAAAATACGTGACAAAAATTGGCGCCCAACGTGGGGCGCGCCAGTACAAATTTCTTTCTACGGTCTTCGGGAAACACGAGCGTAGCAACTAAACGTTTTTTTTTCTGCGTGTTATCGGAGGAATTTCGGGCCGGCGAGAGATTCTATGTTGACTGTGAGTAACTTTTTTTTTGTTTTTCCTGAGTAAGTGTTGTGTGCGTCCTGTTTGAGTTTTTTTTTGTACTTTCCTGTTCTCGCTAGAATTTTGATAACTTATTGCAAGCCAATTTCAGCTTTCAATTGTTTGACACCGTTAACCATTGACGAATAATATCAAAATTTCTCGAGACCGTATTAACCGTCTTTTGTAACTAATTTTTGTTCGCTTTTGGTATCGTCTTGATTCTTGCGTGTGAATGTTGCTTCTCAAGCTGTGAGTTGCGATTTTGAGAATTCACGATTGACATTATTATGTTTTGAGGCGCCTTCCTCGGTAGCTCGTGGCTGCAGAGGGGCATCTGGACCGGCACGGTCCCGCTTGGCGTGGGGGGGTTGTGACGTGGCAGTTTTATCTGCCTCGCCACTTCGTCCTCCGCCTGAGCATAGCGCAAGGAGGCGCGTAAGATCGGGTCGGGCACTCAGCGAGAGAGCGAAATCTCCGGCGGGACTGCGGCGCGTATTGATTTCATTTATTTATTCGCGGCTTATTTCATGTATCCGCGGGCACCTCGACAAACGTCGCCTAAGGACCAGCAGCAGCGAGGAGGATGGGCAGCAGCAGGACAAGGAGAAGGCGATCGTCCAGGGCCGGCGCACGGAAAACCGACGGCGGAGAGAAGGACGAGACTCGACGTGGTGACAGATATGCGCCACGCAAAAGAGGCTCGCAATTGGCGCAGCCAAGGGACAGGCCAGGGCGGACGAACGGCCCGGACAAGGGCCGTCGAATGCCGGCTGTCCGTCGAGAAGGGTAGCGGCGAAGAATCGTCGCGGGAAATCTCTGCTGCTGTCGTCCGCGAGGACGACGAGAGCGACGAGGATATCGGATGCCGACGGGGACCGCACGACACCTGCGGAGACCCGACACTACGCTGCCGTGACGTCACGGCTAGATAAGGGCGGCCGCTGATAGGCCGCGCCGCTAGGCGCAAGGATATTGCGTACCCTGTAGGAGGGGTAGCGCTCATCGATCGCGTATCGAGCGCGATCCTCTCGGCTTTTGCGTGCGACCGGCGTTCGGCGTACACGTTGCGTTGGCGAGCGAGCGAGTGCGAGCTATCGGTCTGTGAGCGTCGGTGGCTATCGGAAGGATCGATATCGGCGAGAGTGCCCGGCCTTGGCGAGCGTCGTCGGAGCGAGAGGACACCCGAGGACCCGGAGGAGGACCGTGCGGAAGTCGAGGTGACCCTCTAACCTTCGTGTAAAGCCACGAGCTGTCGGTGTCGACCGGTTCGCGCTCTGAGGTGGAGCCATTGGGTTAGTGTGCAAGTGCGTCCGCCGCGTGGCGATAGAACGCACCTTTTTAGTGTTTGGTCGGCTCTCCACCTCAAGCGTGAGACCTTGTCGAGGCACCCAGCTGTCGGCTGCCGCGTGTACGTTGACTGTCCCGCCGTAGAAGCTCGCGGACGACCGGCTTCCCGGGAAGCCGCAAAGCCCTCGCGCACGTGCGCGAGTCGTGTTACGGCCGTGATCACACGACCGCCCGCGTTATCGGTGCGTTGTCGTGTCGCGCGTCTGCGAGAGAATTGTGCATCGTGACCGCGACGACGGCATTGCCGTCACCGAGTACCTTTGGTTGTATTGCTTTTGAGTTAATTACTGTCCGTTAGCGAAAGTTCGACGAGTATGTTCTCGTCGCGCTGTTCCGAGCGCGCGTGATTGGCTGTCTCGTTCCGCGCGGGACCAACCGCCGTTGTTCGCGCCGCTAGCGTAAGCATTGTAGTATTTAAGAAAATTTTCGCGTTCCGCTTATTCGTTCCGTCAGCTCTCTTTATCTTTTCCGTTCTTTGCTTGCTTCGACTGACAATTTCTTCGTGTTTGGCTCTACTCTGTCTCTGTCATATGCTACAATACATGTTATTTCTGTCTGTTATATCGGCCTGATCTTGCTTGATTTCTCGCCTACCCGTCTCCTCCAGTAAGAGAGCCGCTTCGTCCCTGTCTCCGCTACCCCGCCCCTCTACCGGTTAGAGGAGCTAGCTGGCCGCGTGCGAGCGACGATTTCGTGTTTCGTTCTGAGAAGCTATCGCGTGGTGTGCAACCGCGTCTAGCGTTAAATAGTGTACCCGGCGACGCGACCGGTATAATCGCGTCTGGCGCCCAAATTCGCGATTTGTGGTATCTATTGGTTATATCGTCGCTCACGCATGTCTCGCGCGTAATTCCGGTGTTTGATCGCGTATTCCGCCGCTGCTCTCCGGCGTGGGATAAAAATACGTGACAATATATATATATATATATATATAGGGTATAATACAGGGTGTCCCATTTTAAACAATCCAGCCAAATATTGCTAAAACTAAACCTAGTAGACAAAAATGTTTCAGACAAAAGTTGTATGATTTTGAGGGGGACATAAGATGGTGTCATTAATTTGACCTTGCATAGTTGCTTGAAGTTCACGTAAAGGTTACTTTCAATTTTTTAAATAAAACTGCTTACTTTTTATTACATATTCTTGTAGCTTATTTCAAGACCTTTTCAAAACACTACAAGAAAGTTTATTTTTGTTGAGTACTTTCCGAGTTGTGAGGCTTGAAAGCTACAGTGTACTGTAACTTTCGAGCGTCACAACTGGGAAAGTACTGAACACAAATAAACTTTCTTGTAGTGTTTTAAAAAATCTTGAAATAAGCTACAAGAATATGCAATAAAAGGTACAATATTAGAGTATCGGTAGTTCCCACCCTTTAAAGGGTGTTGGTACTTTCCTAACATTCTATATTTTTTTATTGCGTTTTCTTGTAGTCAATTTCGAGAGCTTTCCAAAACACTATAAATAAGTTTATTTTCGTTAAGGTCTTTCCGAGTTGTGACGAGTAGATATAAGGGGCCGATTCTAACCCAATTTGGGGTGGGGGAAGTCACGTGACACGGGGGAAGAGTGGGGTGCGGAAGGGAGCCCCCCCCTTATTAATTAAATTAATTAAATTTATATTAATTTTATATCAAACTATTAATTAAATTAATTATATTTATATTAATTTTATATCAAACTAATAATTAAAATAATTTTTATATCAGATTATTATTTAAAATAATTTTTTATATCAAACTATTAATTAAAATAATTTTTTTTCCAAATTGTTATTTGTTAAACTAATTTTTAATAAATTAATATAAATTTTTATTATGTTTATATTAGGTTAATATTAACCTAATATCAATTTAATATAAATTTTATATTAATTTATTAAAAAATTAGTTTAGTAAATAACATAATTTGAATAAACGTATCACTCTCTCTCTCCCTTTCCCCTGCGCGTTCTCACTCGCACACGTTACAGCTATTGTACATGGTTTTCTTTTTCTCTCGCCCGCACACATTGTTCTCGCTTGAATATGGTGTGACTAATGCTTTATCTTTTAAGGGACAATAGTTGAATAGGAAAGATAATATTGAAGACATCGTTACAATATTTCAATTTTTTCTTATTTATTTGTCATGTAATGCATCATGTACAATATTATCTAAAGCGTAAGCTAACATTTCACATTCTAAAAGCGAAGTTTTATCATATTTTTCTCGCAACAGTTTTGCCGCATCGCATTTATTATTAACATAATTTTGGCGTAAAAGGGTTACAAAATGTTTATATTTTTCGCTCACTGTATATGTATATTGATATAAAGAGTAATATATATGCTCGACGCATTGTTCGAGCTCAAACAGAAAAAGTACAGTTTTTAGTTTCAAATACATGCAAGTATCGCGTAATGTTAATTTAACAATATTTTCATTACGCAGTTTAATGAGTTGTACAATAAGATCTTGAATCGATAATGCTGAGGAAGGAGAAGACTGCACGAGTCGTTCAATGTCCGCACGTTTCTGGAACAGTGCTGTCCACGTTGCATGAGCCAGAATTATTTGATTGCCTCGATTGTCACCAATAAGTATCTCCACAAACGATGTTGGTCCTACGCTGATTCTAATGTCGAGATATTTATACGCTGTGGACGTCAATGCCAATCTCCTCCCCAAAATGTGAGGCGTATACCGTGGCAATGTTCTATAAATAAAAAAATATGGATAAGTTAATTGCAAAAACGGAAACAAAATATAAAAAATGTATAAAAATTATAAATACTTACACTTTTTCACACATTTCCTGTTGAAGCGGCACGTAGTAGTCCATCTTCTTTTCGTATATATTTTTTTTCTGAAAGTTTTCAACTGTTCACTGAGCGACTGATGCGGTAGAGTTTTTCTTGCTTCCTTTTTATTATATAATCCCCTCCTTTATTTTATAATCCCCTCTTCTACTTTGTAATCCCCTCCATATATTTAATAAAATAAATTTTTTACGACACTTCTTCGTATTTAGTACAGATTATCATAATGAAGGTCCACTGGTGAAGTTTCATTATGTCAGAAAGCTTGCCATGAATCACATGGTTGCGTGTATAAAGCTTTGAGATTGTATCATGATCACAGTTACTATTATAATTTGATATGTCTATAAATGTATGATAATTGTATCTACCATGTAGGGAACAGCAAAACAATCTATTCTCATCTTCGCTGTAGTCTCAGTGTTCCTAATTTATAGAGCTAGCAATATCACATCGTACATTCTGGAAAATTCCTAAAGTGATATCATTCAAACGTAGAAATTTCTCATAGATATTACTTATTGAAAAGAAAATCTCCAAAGAAGTTTTATTCAACTTAGTCATAGGAAGAAAAAATAATGGAAAATCTATTGTACCATTTTATCTTCAGATAAGAAATCAGCTCTTTTTAAAATTGATATGATTTATCTTTATGGGGTGCTGTTCAATGCAGACCCCCACAAAACATGAAATGGCATGTGAATATCTGCTTTTAAAAGAAAATTTTGATAAAGTTGTAAAATGCAAGATAATATACTATTGCAATGGTTTTTAAAATAATATTGTATTATATCATTTTATCTTGAGATAAGAAATCAGCTCAGATTAACATAACTTATTTTTATGGGTTACTTTTCTATGTAGGCCCTACTATAAAACATAAAATTATAATGATATATGACTATCTCTTAAAATTAATAAAAGCTGAAAAAGATTTGTTCCATGTCGAATGTTATCTTTCTGAAAAACATTGAACTTATTTTATCTTGACAACGTCAAGATGAGTCATACATTTTTTCAAAAATGTGTACTTTAATTGTCCTAACTCAGTATAAAACCGAGAAGTCTGAGTTACTCTCGGTCAATTTTGAGTTGAAAGTTTAGTGAAAAATTCAGCAAGAAGTTTCATCAGAAGATCAGTAAGAAGTTTTGTGAGAAGTTCTATAAGAAGAAGATTTCAAATGTTAGTTTTTCTTTTTTTCTCACGAAGATGGAACAAGAAGAAAATATAGTGCTGCAAGAGGAAATAGAAGATGAATTAATAGATGATTTTGGTGATTTTGATGAAGATTTTGACGAAGATTTTGAAGTAGAAGAAGAAGAAGAAGAAGATTTCGACCACGTTCTTTCTGACGATTCCAATTATGAAAGTGATACTGATGAAGAAACGTTTGACAAACAGGAGGTTCAAGGAGGAAAGTTTCAAGATTTCAAACAGACAGAGATAAACACCTTTGATGACTCTAAAAAAATGTGCGTGATATATATTTTTTTCATCGAGAGAGACTACCCACATCATAAATACTGCTCCAAATGTGTAGTAAGTTTGCGTGCAGAATTTGAAGGTGCCTGTGCTGTTCGTAGACACAGGATTCGCAAAGTTGCAGATATTCACAAGAGATATTGTACAGAATGTGACACTCCGTTGTACCAAATTATGCCATGTAATTTGTGCTACATTTGTACAAATTGAACTATTTAAAAATTATATATTTATAAGTGTTTATTTTTTTTGTGTGTTTTTTTTTCTCCGATTTATTCAAAAATGGAGCATCTCGAACAAATGGAACTTCAATTATTGGAGCAGTGCCGTGCTATTACTACCTTGGTGCAGTGTTTCGCGTGGCTGCAACGATGTGAAGAGTGCATCGAGCAGATCGAAGAACTTAGTCGCGCTAAGCATCCTCGGCTCACCGTTGGACATAGACAATCTGTGGTAGCGAGGATCGCGCGACTCGCGGGTGAAAAGACTCTGTTAGAGAGACGTTTTGTGCACGTTGGTGGTGATTACGCGGGCACTAGTGATAACGCGGAAAGACTCGTTTGGCGAGAAATTGATACCGCGTTTAAGAATCGTGTTCTGACCGGTGCGGTAATTAATTCTAAACACATTGAACCGCGCCAGTTTTTTGAAGATGCGCGGGAAATTGTGATCAAGCGAGTTGGGGATGCTATACGAGAACATAATAGTGTAAAAGTGAACACCGTGTTCAATGGTGAGTTTACGAACATTTGTGGTGAACGTGACAATAAAAATGTTGCCACTAAAAACTGTGAACTTTATCACACTTCAAATCTACACGAGTGGTACGAGCAACGCGTCATTGAAGTCACGTTAGCGATGATCGATGAGTTCCAAGAACGTGATAGCGGATGGAAATTGTTGCGAATCTTAAATTTGACGGTAGTAGGAAGACTATGACAGTTCTAATTCGGGAGCAATGAGGGGGGGTGAGGGGCGAGGGGGGAATGTAGGCGCGGGGGTACCTGCGGTACGTACCGCGGAGTGGGTGGTTACCCGCAGGGTCTGACGTGGGAGGTGGGGGTCAGCCCGCTGAACTGACCCGCGCGTGGGAGTCAGCCCGCGGTCCTACCCGGGAATGATACAGGGAGTGGGTGGTGACCCCCGAGACCTAACTTGGGAGGTGGGGGTCAGCCCGCTGAACTGACCCGCGCGTGGGAGTCAGCCCGCGGTCCGGGGAATGATACAGGGAGTGGGTGGTGATCCTCAAGATGCAGAGGGTGGTGTCACCCACTGATCTAGAGGTGGGATTGAAAGGTGGGGGTAAGTCGCGCGGCAGAGCGGTATGTACCGCCGAGGATGATGTTGGGGAGAGAGAGGAATCCCATGGCTTTGAACCGGCATGTATTTTTAAAATACCGCGGCGGTTTTCCGCGGAGGTCTTTCGCGGCAGTTTTCCGCGGCGGTCTTTCGCGGCGGTTTTCCGCGGCGTATTTCGCGGCGATTTCGCGGCGCTCCTCCGCGGCGATTTCACGGCGGTTCTCCGCGGCGATTTCCGCGGGGCCCACCGCCGCCCGCGGGCAATTTTCGCGGGGCCCGCCGCCACCGCCGCCGCCGCCGCCGCCGCGCCCGCCGCCCGCCGCCCGCTGCCGCCAGCGCGCGAAATCAGCGGACAGAGAAAATAAAAAACGTTCGAGAGATATAGAATATTCTTTATTAGAATTATATTTGCTGATGCAGCTCTCAAGCATGGTCTTGCCGTGTATTTTGACGGCGGCTCATCACAAAAGTATCGAATTACATCGAAGACGAAGCGTACGCCTTGACTGAATGCTCGCTGTTCTATTGTAATATACACATGTGTTTACTATTATATTATTATATTATAAATGTTTTCTACCTAATTTTCGTTATTCTTTCTGGATCCAATTGAAAGACAGTATTCCAATTTGTATAACTTTTCAAGTCTCGTAATTTTCTAACCTATCGTTCGAGAGATATAGAATATTCTTTAATCAAGTTATATTTGCCGATGCAGGCATGGCCTTGTCGTGTATTTTGACGGCGGCTAATCACAAAGGTATCAAATTACATCGAAGACGAATCGTACGATGTATCATTAGCCTTGAACACGTATGAACAGGTTCGCACACGCCGCTGCAAGTATGCGCGCAAGTCTCCCTCTGCTCGATCGAGATTTGTAATGTAGAGTGTCACACACGGATGCAAATGTATACGAATGATCTAGAATATTCTATGGGATCTTCGAGTGGTGGGGATACATCTTTCATGGTCCCCCCCCCCGCTAGATGATGCAATTTTTCGTCAGACAAAAGAACGTATAATAGATATGTAATTAGCGCTCGGACATCAGTAGATGTCTTTGAAGGGTATCGAATCTATCATCGGCGGTCAAAGAAATTTCGCTGGATCCAATTGATCAGTGGCCGGAAATAATAATGCGCTTTTTGGAAGTTTACATCAAGAACGCGTTCTGCACATACTGTAATTCGTGTAAATAAAAAATTTGCGAGTGCTCCGAGACATCGTATAGTACGTGCTAATAATTGAAAATGGAGAACATTGAACGCGAACTGCTCGAGCAATGCTCGCAGATCGCTACTCAGGAGGAGTGTCGTGCATGGGTGGAACGATGCGAAAAGTGCCTCGCACATCTCGAAGAATGTTGTAGCAGTGCCAAACGTCCTCGACTCACCGTTGGCTCCAGACAATCTATAGTGGCGAGAATCGCACGACTCGCGGGTGCAAAAGCGCAATTAGAAAGACGTTTCGTGCACGTTGGAGGTGGTGCGCACGCTAGCACCAGTGGTAAAAGATCGCTCATCTGGCGCGAGATCGAGGTTGCGTTTGAATCACGTATTCTTACGGGTGCTGTCATAAACGCCGATTATATTGAACCGCGGCATTTCCTGGAAGACGCTAGTGATTTGGTGATCGAGCAAGTGCAAGACGCTATCGCGAAACATGGAAATGTGAAGGTGAATACCGTATTCAACGGTGAATTTGTAAACATTCGTGACGACCGCGATAATAAAAGTCTCGCGACGAAGAACTATGAACTATACAGAGCGTCAAATTTGCGCGAATGGTACGAACAGCGTGTAATCGAAGTGATATTAGCGATGCTCGACGAGTTTCAAGAACGCGATAGCGGCTGGGCGTTACACCGAATCCAAAATTTAATGGTGAATATAAACAAGCTTAATCCCATACACGCGGGATGTTACTTCAAATTGTCGAAGGAAGCAAGTAACAAGCGTGCAATAATTAATGTGCAATCACAAGACAATGCTTGCTTCGCGTGGTCGGTGGTGGCTGCCCTGTACCCCGCTGAAAGAAATGCCCACCGGGAGTCGTCGTACCCACATTATTCGACTGTGTTAAAGTTTGAAGACATTCAATTTCCAATAAAAGTAAAAGACATTGGAAAATTTGAACGTTTAAACGACGTGTCTGTGAATGTGTACACAACCGAATTGGACAAAAAAGAAAAGATAGAATATGTTGTGCCGTTACGACTGACCGAAGATAAGAAGGAGAAACATGTCAATCTCTTCTATGTGGAAGATGAACACGACGTCACCCACGGCCACTTTGCGTGGATTAAAAACCTGTCGCGACTGGTCAGCTTACAACTAAACAAACATGATGGAAGAAAGTACATTTGCGATCGGTAAGTGTAATAATATAAAAAAAATTTTTCACACTTTTAATTATTGTTTAGTAAAAAAATAATTTGTTTATTACAGTTGCCTGCATTACTTCCACTTAGAGGAAAAATTGCAATCGCACGAAACGGAGTGCAAGAAAATAAATGACTGTGCCATTATACTACCGAGAGAAGACCAGAAATGGCTAGAATTCGACTCATACAACAACAAGGAGCGCGTACCATTTGTAATTTACGCTGATTTGGAGTGCGTATTGAAGAAGATGGAGAAGAACGAAACAGAGAACACGTCGAGTTTCGCGTATCAACACCACGAGGTATACAGCATAGCTTACTACGTCAAATGCTCGTACGACGATGCGTTATCGATGTATCGTTTTCGCCGCGATAAGGACTGCGTCGCGTGGTTCGCGAAAGAGTTAGAAAATCTTGCGCACGATATGAAAGCCCGAATATCCGCCAATGTTCCAATGGAACAATTAACTGTACAGCAGAAAGAGGCATATTTAAACGTGACAAAGTGTCATATATGTGAAAAACCGTTTATACCAGATACGGGCCTTACCCGTAACGAGTGGCTTGACAATCGGCGGGTGCGTGATCACTGTCATTTGACCGGCAAGTATCGCGGTCCTGCCCATAATAAATGTAATTTAAATTATAAGAATACGTATGTTATTCCAGTCGTTTTTCACAATTTGAGCGGTTACGACGCGCATTTTATAATAAAAGAAATATCTACCGCGTTCGAAGGCAAGATCGACCTACTACCGATTAATAAAGAAAAATATATTTCGTTCACTAAACACATCGCAGCTACCGGTGTAGGAACAAAATCGGGCGAAGTACGAAATTGTATACGATTTCGATTCATCGACTCATATAAATTCCTAAGTGCGAGTCTCGAAAAATTGGCGTCGTTTCTAGGTATTGAACAATTAAACATTACTCGTTCCGAATTTTCCACGTTGTCAAACGAGGATTTCGAACTCCTCACGCGCAAAGGCGTTTTTCCGTACGAGTACGTTGATGATGCCGAAAAGCTTTTAGAAACGCGTTTACCACCGCGCGAATCTTTCTACAGTTCATTGAGCGGACAGACGGTATCAGAGCATGATTACGCTCATGCCGAGAACGTATGGCAACGGTTCGCAATTGAAACGCTGGGCGAATACAGCGATTTATATTTGAAAACAGATGTCTTATTATTAGCCGACATATTCGAAAACTTTCGCGACAAAAGCATACAGAGTTACGGTTTGGATCCCGCGCATTACTATACATTGCCAGGCTACACGTGGGATGCAATGTTGAAGAAAACGGGTATAAGATTCGAGTTGCTCACGGACATAGAAATGCTACTTTACGTGGAACGTGGAATTCGTGGCGGTTTAAGCCAGTGTTCGGGCAGATATGCGAAGGCTAATAATAAGTACATGAAATCGTACGATCCGTCAAAACCGTCGACTTATTTGATGTACAATGATGTGAATAATCTGTATGGGTGGGCAATGTGTCAACCGTTGCCATACGGTGAATTTAAATGGGTCGAAAACGTTGACAATTTCGATGTAAACGCGATCGCATTTGACTCGGACACCGGATATATACTGGAAGTCGACCTTGCATATGAGAATCAGCTGCACGATCGACACAGTGACTTACCGTTTTGTCCTTCGAGCGATAAGCCTCCAGGGTCAAGGCAGAAGAAATTACTAGCGACAGTGCATGATAAAAAGCGTTACGTCATCCACTACCGCAATCTTCAACAGTGCACGCGTCACGGGCTTCGAATCGTAAAGATACATCGCGTACTTCAATTCGCTCAATCCACCTGGCTCCGCGATTATATAGAATTAAATACAGAGTTTCGAACGAACGCGAAAAATGATTTCGAGAAAAATTTATACAAATTAATGAATAATGCAGTTTTCGGTAAAACCATGGAAAATGTACGTAATCACGTTAATATAAAATTAGTAACGCAATGGGAAGGCCGTTACGGGGCAGAGGCCATGATTGCTGCTCCGAATTTTCATAGTCGCAGCGTTTTCGCAGAAAATCTGGTTGCCATAGAAATGCGTAAACTATTGGTAAAATTTAACAAACCAATATATGTCGGTATGTGTATTCTCGACATTTCGAAAATCTGTCTTTACGAATTTCACTATGATTATATGCTGCCATTGTATAAAGATAAATGTAAGATACTCTATACAGACACAGACAGCCTCATCTATGTCATTGAGTGTGACAATGTGTACATGGATATGAAACGTGATATCGCGAGATACGACACGAGCGATTATCCCGCCGACAATGAATATAATATGCCTCTTGCGAATAAGAAGGTTCCAGGGCTAATGAAAGACGAGAATTGCGGCAAGATTATGACCGAATTTGTAGGGCTAAGAGCAAAAATGTATGCGGTGAAAGTAGAAGGAAAAAACGATACAAAAAAGGCGAAAGGTGTAAAGAATAGCGTTGTAGAACGAACTATAACGTTTGAAGATTATACGCGTTGCTTGCACGACGGGATAGAAATGACTCGTCAGCAAGCGTGTATACGTTCGAAGCTCCACGATGTACACACAATCAAAGAGAAAAAGATTGCTCTCAGCCCGTTCGATGACAAGCGTTACATCTTGCCTGATTCTACTGAAACATTGCCTTGGGGACATTGGCGTATAACATCGTAACACATTTTTTTATACTTTTTTAATACTTTATTTATAACATTGCGTATTACTATAAGACAATTAATGCGATGCTTATTACTAATTTAAGTTGATTCTGCGTGACTCATTAAACAATATATATAACAATGTAAGTTGATAATATTTCATGACTTAATATTATTGTAACAATAAAAGGTGATACTTTTGTGTGATTTATTATTGTAAAAAAAAAAAAAAAAAAAATGAAAGGCGAAAATTTTGCGTGACTTATTGTTGTAATAACATTTAATGTAGATTAATTTTGCGTGACTTAGTACGAGTATATTCTTTCCGCTCTTTTGTATACGTTTGTGTATATTTAATGTTGCTTTGAATATATTTTTTTACAATGTTTTTTCTTACAAATATATGTGTGTATAAAATCAAACAATGTCTCTTTTGTTTATCCACGAATTATGCGATCCATCGAATCCCAGCCATTTCACGTAGACTTTATCTCCTTTCTTTCTCAAAATTTTCTCGACAAGGAAAACGTCCGGATACGTTCGCTTGATGTAACTCATATTCGTAGAAAGCGCCTGCGATGCTTTTTCCACGATAATCTTCGAGGAGGTATGTGACGGGGTTCGTTCTTTGCACTTTAACGATCGTAAACACCTCGGTGGTCCAATTTGGTGTAAAGTTTTTTTCAAAAATTGTCTTGTGCTTGCTCACGCGTACCTTAGCTCCGACCTTGAATTTTGCAGGAGCAGCGATCTTAACGTGACTATACACGGTGTCCAACAGCTTTTTAGCCAACGCCGGCGTTACATCCACAGGTCGCATGCCTATCGTTCTATGCAGCGTGTCGTTGTATTCGGAAACCAGACGCGGTAGCTCGTCGACCCACTTGTAAGATCCTTGCAACGTAAACATCTTCCACATCTTCTCCTTCAAAGTTCTATTGAAGCGCTCGACTATCGATGCTTTTAACACCGAGTACGTGGAATAATGATTAATATGGTGTTTTCTCAAGAGTTTCTGCACATCGGCGTTGTAAAACTCTTTGCCCATATCCGTTTGCAAGTTGCGTGGACATCTTCCGCTCTTCCGAATTATCTCGGTGATGACGTCAGCCGTCTCTTTTCCGCTCTTACTCTTCATCCCTACTGCCCATGCGAATTTGCTCAGCGCATCGATCATGGTAAGTATATAATGATAACCTCTGTTAATATTCGAATACGGACGCATCTCGACGATATCCGCTTGCCACAAGTCGTCGAATCCTTTGATTACAACACGTCTTCGTGGAAAATGTCTTCGAGCAGATGCATGTAATTCCTCGACGAGGCGTCGTCTCTCGGAGCTAATTCTCTTCGATGAACTCATGTTTTTTCGGTGTGTAAACTCCCGATGTAATGTATATCAGCTTCGTTTATTTTCTATCATCCTTCAGTAACCATTCCTTGTCTTCCGGTCTCTGTCGATTAAATAATTTTTCGTACTCATTCTTCACCCGGTCTACGACCGTTTGATATCCATCCTTTACACGGTCTTGAGTCTTTTCATAACGATCCTGAGCCGTGTGATATTTATCCGTCAACCGTTCTTGAACCGTCGGATTTTTATTTAAGAACCGTTCGAAATCATTCGTCAGTCGTTCGTACCCGTCTTTGCGACGTTCCTCCTTGCCACTCATTTTTTATTACAATGCTCGCACGTCCTTCTCAAACAGAGTCAGTCTCTCGTCTGACTCCTTTCGCGGGTACACGATTTAATTTATAATAATGCCGGCCTCACGAAGTTCCTCGATAATGGACAGCATCTCGTTGCCATGGGCGTCGTTGCCCGCTCTATATGAAGCTTCGAGTAATCGTAATCGATCCACTAGCTCGTTGGGATCGTCCCAGTGTACGTAATCGATCTTGTTATCGTTTAGTATCATAGCGCGAGGTATTCCCTTTCCGGATTTATTCTTTCTCTTTGGTGTAGATTCAATTGACATCAATGGCGCAATCACGTATTTATACTTGTATCGTCTGTTGCCCCGTATTCGACTCTGCGCGGTGAAATTTTTTCTATGTACGTTTGTAGCCAACAATATGCTCTTGTACTTTTGCAAATCGTCCTCCTTATAGAGAACATCATCGGGCAATCTCTTAAAAATCAACTCGTAAAGACCGGGTGTGCCAAAGTATCGCACGCCATCGATAATAATGTTATCATTGATGTCCACGTCAAACTTTTTATTACCAAGCATCATTTCGTCCCTGTCGAGACGAACGCCATATATGGTGTCTATACTTTTCTCGGATCCACCACCGCTGAGGAACTCGCCGATGTACTTTTGACCAAGCGGACCCAAATGTTGCGACAACGTTTTTTGACCTTCCAACGTTTGCATTTGATGGTGAATAGTTGTTCCGAATGAATCGTCTGTGGTTTCGAAGACGTCCTCGAGAACCTTATTCGTTGATTTTGCCGCTCCAATCGTAGGTGTTTTCGTCGACGGTCCTGGCGATTCTATCATTGTAGAATGAAGCACAGGTGAATCCAACGCGACGTTAGAACGTTTCCTTTCTCCCGATGGTAATTTTGAATATTTGTGAGATGCTCCATCATCGTCATCGTCTTCGTCGCTATCCCTGTGTTTTTTCTTAGTATGTTTCGACTTTTCCTCCTTGATATCCTTAACCTCTCTCTTAATCGGCTGGGATTCCTCGACAATCTGTTTCAGAGGTTCGACGATAGGCTTGAAACGTCTCTCCATCGCGATATCCTCCTCGATTTTACCGGTTTTTAGTGCGCGATGCTTCTTGCGGATAGCCTGACTCGTCTTTTCAATTTCTTTCGCGAGTTTCTCGCGATTACGTATATTAGCCATGATGAACGTCTCTGTTCAAGGTATCGAGAACAACTAATCGTTTCGCGGTACCGCAAACTCGTTAAATCCTCTTCTGTATCGTCCATTAGTGAGCGAGCTATCCTTGTCTATCACTAGAAATCCGTATTCGCGCTGCCAACAATCACGGCACAATGAGCAAAATTCGTCGTACGACATGTCGGTGTTCACGTGGTCATTGTAAACGTGTCTCAAGTTGGTACCATCCTGTTTAAACAGGATTAGGAGATTGGCATTATCGCGAATCAGATGTTTCGGTATCCTCGCGTACGTTTGACAAAGGTAAAAGCAGTCGACTGAAGAGTGGCGACCCATCGAAAAGTATTCTCTGATCGCATCTTGCTTATCGCACGCAACGTCGTCGAAGACGAAGATCGAATTCGGACGAGCCTCGATTGGCGGAACGACATCGCTATTATTTGAGAACGTAAAGTATCCAATTTCGTCGATCGATGTCAACAGATTTTCGAGATATCGATATTTTGGCTGCTGTAGCGACTTTGAATATACGTAAACATTCTCGAAACGTACACCGTGCGGACTCTCGAGCAGACTTATAAGAACGTTAGTCTTGCCGCACGAAGATGGGCCCGCAATTATGGCGCGGATGGTACTCGGCAGCATTTCACCGTGTTTCCGCAACTGCGCGCTCTCCCCCATTATTCGCAATTTCTCGTCGCAGTTTGTGACGCGTATCGTACGCGATTGCCGCACGAATTTCATGTTTACAACTAAACTCGCGTGGTACCTCGAGCACCTATATATAGACGCGCGAAACCTTGAAGCGCTCATTAGCGAAAAAATGTTTCTCGCGTTGTCATCTCCCTGCCATGTTCTTGATCTAAGCACTGAGCAGTTGGAGTATATACCGAAGATTGTACTTTTACGCGTGTGCGGCAACTACATCGATCATCTTTGGCCAAGACTTCCGAAACATATACAGACGGATCCTGAGGTTGGAACGTATCGTCGCTGCAACGAGCATCACAATCAGCCGTGGCAGCGGACGCACATTGACGGTCCCGCGCCGAGAATTAAGGACTGCGAGGAATGTCAGCGTCGAGCAAAGGCTGCATCGGAGGTCTGCTGAATCGAGCGATAAACGCGCTTCCTTTCGAATTACATATTCCCGGCTATCAGTTTTGCGGTCCGGGCACTCGGTTGAAGAAACGATTAGCTAGAGGCGACAGAGGCGTAAATCCATTGGACGCAGCGTGCCGCGAACACGATATTGCATACTCTCTTAGCAACGAACTCGTCGATAGACACGCGGCGGATAAGGTGCTCGCCGATAAAGCGCTGGGACGCGTCATCGCAGGAGATTCGACTATCGGCGAAAAAGCCGCCGCTGCAGCCGTTTGGACAGCGATGAAGGCCAAGACCAAGATCGGCATGGGTATGAAGGCGAAAAAGAGGAAAACAACGACAAAGAAAAAACGAATACTTCCGTCGGCGAAGCGAGGCGGTATGTTACCGATCCTGCCAATCTTGGGCGCGATTGGATCATTAGTCGGAGGAGCAGCCGGTGTAGCGAAAGCGATAAACGCCAACAAAGCCGTGCGACGCCAGCTCGAGGAGCTGCAACGCCACAATCGCGCGATGGAACAGGGTCGCGGTCTACATTTAGCTCCATATAAAGACGGACGAGGATTGTACCTGGGCCCATATAACGGTGGACGAGGTTTATCAGCGAAGAAGAAAAAAAAAACGCCGAAAAGACGATAAGAATGCCCACAGGCGTGACTACTGACGTGCAGTTGAAACAACTGGCGAGACGTATGCGCATACCGTATTTTAGAGGTGTTTTCATGCTCGATGCTTTACCGTCGAATGGCGTGCGTTTAAACGAGAGCGCCATCGTTAATCTAGACAATACCACGGGGTCTGGTACTCATTGGGTAGCGTTTGCAAAGAGGAGCAACCGCGTCAAATATTTCGATAGTTTTGGCAATCTGCGACCACCTCGAGATCTCGTGCGTTATTTCGGAAACAATGTTACGATTGAGTACAACCGAACGCCCTATCAGACATACGCTCAGAACTTCTGTGGGCAAATGTGCTTGCGTTTTCTTCAAAGAGTAAAATTTTAAAAAGATCGACGTGGTGCCGCAGACTCTCAGTGTAAGTCGAGCGCTTTCTCCGTCATGTCGTTGACACTAACGCTCAGCGGAACGAGCAGCGTTCTCGCTGCAAATTATTCACCGCCAATAGATTTGACCGATGGAGACTATGAGCTCGGTCTGACGCTCTTCGAGACTTATCACACGATACCCAACGTGAGCGCCTCCAACAATAAGTTCTATTTCGGCAAGGACGACACGGAACTAACGATACCCGAAGGATCGTATGAAATACCGGCCATAAACGAATATTTGAAACGTGCAATTTCGCAGAGACGTCCACGACGCGATGCACCCAATGCGGATGGCACGATTGTCGATGCCACTGTCCGCGGCAACAACGACGATGTGGACGAGGAAGCAGCGTTCCCGATAGTGATTCGCGCAAACCATAACACGATGCGGTGCGAGATTAAATGTGCCTACAGAATAAACTTTAGCAAACCAAATAACATTGGATCGCTGCTGGGATTCTCATCGATGCGTATACTGCGACCGCGAAGATGGCACGAATCGGACGTGTCGATAAACATCATGAATGTGAACATTATACGCATAGAATGCAACTTGACCGCGGGAGCTTACAGCAATGATGCGCGAGTGCACACGATCCACGAATTTTCACCGAGCGTCGCGCCGGGATATAAAGTCAGTGAAAGACCTTCTCAAGTCATTTACTTGCCAGTGCTCATACGGAGCGTTAGTGACATCACCGTACGCGTTGTCGATCAAAACGGACGATTACTGGACTTTCGCGGGGAGGAAATCACAGTTAGGCTGCACGTTCGAAGGCGTGTGTGATGCTGGTAATAAACGGAGCCGAGCGAGCGCAGAGAGCATCATTTACCGGGCAATCGACTTTATCGGTCAATAATAGATTAGCTGAGAAGAAAAAGCTCAGCGCATCAAATGTTAAATTTTTACAATCACTGGGATTCGCGGTACGAAAATCTTAAAATGACTGATATTCTAAACGTCAGAGACGAGCCGATCTTTGACGATCGCATCGTCAAGATTGAAACCCACGCTTATTCGCCGTATGCAAACACAACGTACGGGCACAGCGATGAGATAAGAATACCCATACAACAACAAGATTTGTATACATTGCCGTACGAGAGTTTCCTATACGTCGAGGGGAGAATTACGAAACAGAATAGACCTGAAGGGGCCAGCGGTGACGTGGTATTGGGAAACAATTGCGTGGCTTTTATGTTCGACGAGATAAGATACGAGTTGAATGGCGTCGAAATTGATCGTAATAGAAACGTGGGCATAACCAGCACGCTGAAAAACTATGTAACGCTGTCATCCGACAAAAGCGTGATTCTGCGAAATGCCGGCTGGGAAACGCAGATGACTACCGCTGACGGGTATTTCAATTTCTGTGTCCCGCTCTACGTGCTGTTGGGATTCTGCGAAGATTATAAACGCATAGTGATCAATGCTCGTCACGAGTTGATCTTGATACGAGCGCGCAACGATAACAATTGTCTGAAGGGTAATTCGGCGTTGGAGCCCTTTCTCGAGTTGTTTAAAATTCAGTGGCGAATGCCGCATGTGCTCTTGAGTGATATAAATAAACTTTCGATGCTGCGCACTTTGGAGAGCGGACGATATCTCAGCATGGCTTTTCGCTCGTGGGATCTTTACGAGTATCCACTATTGCAACGCACTACCAAGCATTCGTGGGCAATCAAGACCGCTACTCAGCTCGAGAAGCCGCGATACGTCATTTTCGCTATGCAAACCGGCCGAAAAAATAACATGTCTGAGGACACGAGCCGATTCGACCATTGCAATTTGACCAACGTGAAACTTTATCTGAATTCTGAATCTTATCCCTACATCGAAATGGATCTTGATTTTGCCAAAAACAAATGGGCTATTCTATACGAGATGTACGCGCGTTTCTGTAAAACCTACCTCGGATACGAGTATCTCGAGCCGAATCTCACCGTCACCAACTTTCTAAACAGAGGTCCGTTCGTAATAATTGATTGCAGTCGGCAAGTTGAATCGATTAAGAGCGCAACCGTTGACGTGCGAATAGAATTCGAAACTAAAGATAACGTGCCGGAGAACACCGGCGCGTATGCACTCATAATACACGATCGCGTGATTCAATATAACCCGTTGACAAACATTGTGCGCAAAATCACCTAATTCTGCGCATATATATATATATATATATATATATATATATATATTATACGATATATCGACATGAACCACAGTCTTCGTTTCGACCGCGACATGTCCGTGCCGACGTTCGTGGATCTGCAAAGTTTCCCCCTTGGACGATTAAGAGGTTTCATCGTAAAAGAATTTGCGGCGTTAAGAGGGGGAAACGTTCTCGCGCATTATATCTTTGACAGTCCCCAGCCATGGGATTGGTTGATGAAATCCGAAAGATCCTGTGCTTCCTGGCTCACTGCCTGTCATCATGGACTAAGATGGGGCACCGACGGAGTGGTTCCGTATCGGAAAGCGAGACAAGTGATTACGACTGCAGTACTGGGTGCTGAAAATCCTGACGACAAGGAGATTGTGTACGTCAAAGGGCACGAGAAACGAGAATGGCTGGGAGAATTACTTCTGGACAGTCGACGAGAATACGCATACATCGAGAGCCTGGATGTGGATTACGAAGACGTGGATAATTTAAATAATCTAGATGATGCTAATACTTTTCAATGTGGACAACACCGTACGAATAGACATTGTGCTTTACAAAATGTATTCAAACTTTTCAATTGGTGGACACAATTACATGAATAAACATATGTAATATACGTTTTCTTTTTTTTTATTCCTTTCCCCTCCATTACATCGACGTTTTTCTCTATTACATCGACGTTTCTTCAACGTTTTTTCATGTTTCATTTAGCGTTTCACGTATACCATGCACGTTATGTATAACGTTTTGTTCTTGTACAACGTTGTCGCGAAAACGTGATACCGACGATGATGATGTAATTATTGGAAAGAGTGGGGAAACTATCCCCTCTCCTATACAAAAGATTCAGAAGAATAAACGTGTCGAGACATGTTCAAGGCTACCGATGAAATTGTTGGAGTGGGGGAAACTATCCCCTCTCCTATACAAAAATGCAGAAGAATAAACGTGTCGAGACATGTTCAAGGCTACCGATGAAATTGTTGGAGTGGGGGAAACTATCCCCTCTCCTATACAAAAAAATGCAGAAGAATAAACGTGTCGAGACATGTACAAGGCTACCGATGAAATTGTTGGAGTGGGGGAAACTATCCCCTCTCCTATACAAAAATGCTGAAGAATAAACGTGTCGAGACATGTTCAAGGCTACCGATGAAATTGTTGAAGAGAGTGGGGGAAGTTATCCCCTCTCCATCTATACGTTTCCAATACAACATTAATAACTGCAAACATCACTATTTGGCGATCAGTATTGCATCAGTCGCTCGTTTGAACAGTTTTTGACATCGCTCTTGAAATACATACAATGGCAAACTATTACGTTCCAACCGAGGCGCGTGAAAAGTAAGTATTCTTTTGTTATACGATATAAAGACTTTACATTTTATTCATTTATTTCACTCGTATCCGTTTCTTTTTTCAGAGCGTCTTCGAATATACGATATACGCCACGTATACTGGGCAGAAGGTTTGCGCTAACATCAACTTCCTACAAATGGATTGATGTAGCGATCAACGTGGGATCTGTTTCCTGCTCCGTGGAGATATCGCTCGGCGATACACGCGGCAACCGGATTGTCCTACCATACAGAACGTGGAGAGCTCTGTTAGATAAACGTGCGGATTTCGAGCGATTCGTCCAGTCAACCGAAGCACCATCGTTACCGATTCATGACCTTACCGTACAACTCGTGAAATTGCGTGATGAAAGTATTGTTAAGTTATCTTTACTCGATGCATGTATTTACCTCAAGCCTACAACCATGCTCTTCATGTTTGAACTAGAGCACTGTGTGGAGCATGTATATTATACGCTGCATCAGAGCATTGCAACTGCGACTGAGAAATTTAAATATTTTGTAACGTTTTTGCGTCAAAACTTTGCCATAAACAAACCAGACGCGACAGAATTATTGCGCAAATCTTACGATAAGAGTTCGCAAATTGAGTGTGAATTAATAGCCTACGCTATTGATACTATTATATACGACGCATTAACTACTTAATAGAATGATTGTACACATTGTATTACATACTCAATAAAAAATGTGAAATGTATAAAAAAGAGTTTATCTCGTTATAAATCTTTCCCATGTTATAACGTATATTAGTTTTACAAGTTGCGTTTAGTCTCTTATAGAATAGCCTTGACAGTGATTGCGTCACGCGAACGATAACATTCCACAGGGGAAGAATCGAGCATTGTCAAGGCCTGAGAGCTGCATCGGCAAATATAACTTGCATAAAGAATATTCTGTATCTCTCGAACGGTAGGCTAGAAAATTACGAGACTTGAAAAATTATACGAATTGGAATACTGTCTTCCAATTGGATCCAGAAAGAATAACGAAAATTAGGTAGAAAAATAAAACAATTAATATAATATAATATAATATAATTGCAAGCATAGAGTAGCGGCGTTTGCTTCACCTACAATGTAATCATATATCGTTTGTCTTCGATGTAATCGTATACCTTTGTGATTAGCCGCCGTCAAAATATGCGATGCGACGGAGGATGCTGTCGCTGAGCGAGCCCTTCGTCAGTCGAAATTATACCGTCGCGCAATTAAAAAGCGTACGATCGTGTCGCGAAAAAAATAATTGAACGGTTATAATGGAGCCAAATTTTGGAGATGAGACGACGATTGAAGAGGAACTATATACATACTTTTCTCTCTTACCTTCTGATATATTATATATAGTGATACAGATCGCGCAAGTTTCTCTATATGGACTACCTCCTCCTAACAGTGACGAGGATGAGGACAATCACATTGATGAAGGCGAGGAAGACATTGATGATGATGATGATGATGATGAGCAAGAGTATGACGTCGTTGCTGCTCAAAACTTATACAATTTCCTCATCTACCAAGCACCGTGTACTTTGATACAGATCATTACGGTTATATTAACAATCCTCTACGAGAGAGAGAAAGAGGAGGAGGAGGGGGAGGAGACAATCATTCCTTTCAGTCCCCCAATTAACGTTATGGTGATTGCATCTCCGCATTCATTGTTATATGAAATGGTTTATTATTATTATGAAAACGATGAAAATGAGGAGGACAGACAATAACAGTGTGGCGGCGGCGGTGGCGGCGGCGGTGGCTGGCGGTAAGTTCCTTTTTAAAGAAATTTTTATTTTCCTGACCGCCGATTACGCGCGCTGGCGGCAGCGGTCGCGGGCGGCGAGCGCGGGCGGCGGCGGCGGCGGCGGCGGCGGGCCCCGCGAAAATTGCCCGCGGGCGGCGGTGGGCCCCGCGGAAATCGCCGCGGAGAACCGCCGTGAAATCGCCGCGGAGGAGCGCCGCGAAATCGCCGCGAAATACGCCGCGGAAAACCGCCGCGAAAGACCTCCGCGGAAAACCGCCGCGGTATTTTAAAAATACATGCCGGTTCAAAGCCATGGGATTCCTCTCTCTCCCCAACATTATCCTCGGCGGTACATACCGCTCTGCCGCGCGACTTACCCCCACCTTTCAATCCCACCTCTAGATCAGTGGGTGACACCACCCTCTGCATCTTGAGGATCACCACCCACTCCCTGTATCATTCCCCGGACCGCGGGCTGACTCCCACGCGCGGGTCAGTTCAGCGGGCTGACCCCCACCTCCCAAGTTAGGTCTCGGGGGTCACCACCCACTCCCTGTATCATTCCCGGGTAGGACCGCGGGCTGACTCCCACGCGCGGGTCAGTTCAGCGGGCTGACCCCCACCTCCCACGTCAGACCCTGCGGGTAACCATCCACTCCGCGGTACGTACCGCAGGTACCCCCGCGCCTACATTCCCCCCTCGCCCCTCACCCCCCCTCATTGCTCCCGAATTAGAACTGTCATAGTCTTCCTACTGACGGTGAACATTAACAAACATAATCCCTTGCACGCGGGGTGTGACATCACATTACCACGTGAAATAATGCTGAAACGAGCAGTGATCAACGTGAAATCTAAAGACAATGCGTGTTTTGCGTGGTCAGTCGTGGCTGCTCTGCATCCAGTCGAACGTCATACGGACCGAACATCTTCTTATCCACATTACGCCACAGTACTTCACTTCAACGGCATAGAGTTTCCAGTGGCGCTAAAAGACATTGCAAAATTTGAACGTCTGAACAGTGTCTCGATCAACGTGTACAGTGTCGAAAAGGAAGGAAAGAGTTTAAGCGTTCTTCCGATACGGCTCACCAGCGACATGAAAGAGAGGCATATCAACTTGCTGTACGTACAAGATCCACGAAACGATAATCTTGGCCACTATGCGTGGATCAAAAATCTGTCACGCCTCGTGGGCTCACAATTAAGCAAGAAACAGCATAAAAAATACATTTGCAATCGGTAAGTATAATCATAAGAAGAAACGCATATTTTTTGTGTACAAAAAAATATTTTAAAAGTATTTAAAAATTGTTTCTTTATTTTTTTCACAGATGTCTGCACTACTTTAGTTCCTGTGAAAAATTGGAGGCTCACACAGTGGACTGCAAAAAAATGAATGACTGCGCCATCCGACTGCCGAACGAGGAGGACAAGTGGCTTGAATTTAGTAACTATCGCAACAAGGAGCGCCTACCATTCATCGTGTACGCGGATTTGGAGTGTGTTCTGCGTAAGATGGATCCAGATAGAGAGGCATCGTATCAGCATCATGAGGTATTCAGTGTAGCATATTACGTGAAATGCTCGTATGACGATGCGTTATCATTTTATCGGTTTTGTTGTGGTAATGATTGCGTTCCATGGTTCATTAATGAATTAAAAAACTTAGCATATAATGTAAATAATATTTTATCGACTAATGTCCCCATGGAATTAACACGAGACGATTGGGCAAAACAGCACCACGCACTGTCATGTTTGCGAAAAACCGTTTGCGCTGAACGACACGCGGGTACGCGATCATTGTCACCTTACCGGTCGTTACCGTGGCTCTGCCCATTCAAACTGTAACTTAAATTATAAAAATTCACATTGCATTCCCGTAGTTTTTCACAATTTAGCTGGTTACGATGCTCATTTTATTATTAAAGAAATTGCTACCGCGTTCGAAGGCGGGATCGATTTGCTGCCATAACAAAGGAAAAATATATTTCTTTTACTAAACATTTTAAAAGCACCGAGAATAAAAAAAATAAGACAGGCATAAAATTAAGATTTATTGATTCATACAAATTTCTCGCTTCTAGTCTTGATAAATTAGCATCATTTCTAAACAAAAATAAACTACGGATAATGCAACGTGAATATTATAATTTATCCACAGCAAATTTTGATTTGCTAACGCGAAAAGGCGTCTTCCCATATGAATACGTTGATTGTTTGGAAAAATTAGAGGAGACCGAGTTACCACCGCGCGATTCATTTTTCAGTACATTAACAGGCGAAACGGTGTCGGAAAACGATTATGCACACGCCGTTAACGTGTGGCAACGGTTCTCCATCCAAACGCTCGGAGACTATAGCGATTTATATTTGAAAACCGATGTATTGTTATTGGCCGATATTTTTGAGAACTTTCGCGACAGTTGCGTTATCAGTTACGGACTCGATCCCGCATATTATTACACATTGCCCGGTTATACGTGGGATGCAATGTTGAAATATACACAAATAAAATTTGAACTACTGACGGACATTGATATGGTATTATTTATCGAGCGCGGTATACGTGGTGGTCTAAGTCAATGTTCCAATAGATACGCACAGGCCAATAACAAGTACATGTGTTCGTATGACCTATCGAAACCGTCGTCGTATCTAATGTACTATGATGTTAATAATTTGTATGGTTGGGCAATGTGTCAACCATTGCCCTACGGTGAATTTCGATGGATCAAAGACGCTGAGAACTTTGACGCGAGCGCAATCGCTCCGGATTCGCCTATGGGTTATATTCTCGAGGTGGACTTGGAGTATCCGCAACATCTCCATGACATGCACGCCGATCTACCGTTCTGTCCGACGCGCGATAAGCCGCCCGGAAAGCGGCAGGATAAACTTCTAGCGACGGTTTATGACAAAAAGCGTTATGTCATCCATTACCACAACTTGCAGCAGTGCACGCGCCACGGTCTTCGTGTAACAAAAATTCACCGCGTACTACAATTTGCGCAATCTCCATGGCTTCGTAATTACATTCAGCTAAATACAGATTTTAGAACTCGTGCAAATAATGAATTTGAGAAAAATTTGTATAAATTAATGAATAATGCGGTATTCGATAAAACTATGGAGAATGTGCCACGTCAATGTAAAATTATTAACTAAATGGGATGGACGGTACGGTGCGGAGGCAATGATTGCGAAACCGAATTTTCACAGTCGTAGCGTCTTTTCGGAGAATCTGGTCGCGATCGAATTGCGTAAACTCGAGGTGAAGTTCAACAAGCCAATTTATGTGGGTATGTGTATACTCGACATATCCAAGACATGCTTGTATGAATTTCATCATGAATACATGGCACCATTGTTTCGCGAGAAATGTAAAATTATGTATACCGATACGGATAGTTTAATATATAACATTGAATATGATGACGTATATGAAATTATGAAGCGTGATATTAATAAATTCGACACGAGCGATTACGCAGTTGATAATGTGTATGGTATTCCGCTCGCTAATAAAAAAGTGCCGGGGCTAATGAAAGATGAAAATAACGGTCTGATTATGACTGAATTCATAGGGCTTAGAGCAAAGATGTATGCCTTGCGCGTTGATGGTAAAAAAGATACAAAGAAAGTCAAGGGAGTTAAGAGTAACGTTGTAGCAAAATCGATAACTTTCAATGATTATACGCGATGCTTGCAGGATGAAATTGAAATGACGCGACAACAGTCATGCATAAGATCTAAATTACATGAAGTATATACCGTGCTTGAAACTAAGATTGCTCTAAGTCCTTACGATGATAAGCGATATTGTACCCGGTTCTACTAACACTCTCCCATGGGGGCATTATAAAATACCTCAATAAAACACTTAATTTGTATAATGTGTATATATTGCAAACATTATAAATAAAATACTGAATTTTTTTTTTTTAATATGTATGTATATATTGCGAACATTACAAATAAAACACTAATTTTTGTAAATATTGCAAATATTATAAATAAAACATTTTTTTTATAACATGTTTTAGAAATAAGCAACTCATTTTGTATTCTATATCTTTATATATTTTAATAAATGTAAGCACAAAATGCTTTATAATGTAATAATATGTTTATATATAATTTATTTACAACACACTATCCTTATGTATCCAAGAATTATGTGATTCATCGAATCCCAGCCATTTCACATAAACCTCATTTCCACTTTTGCGCAACACTTTTTCAACAAGATACACATCAGGATTAGCGACACGATGCAACTCGTATTCGTAGAATCCTCCGGCAACAGGTTTTCCACGGTAGTCTTCCAGGAGATACGTCACAAGATTTGTTTTCTGCACTTTGATGATTCTAAACACCTCCGTCGTCCAATTTGGTGTGTAATCTTTCTCAAAAGTTGTTTTGAATTTACTCACACGTACCGAATCACCCACTTTGAATCGCTGATTTGGCAATCTTAGGGTGGTTGTACACCGTGGTTAAGAGTTTTTCAGCATTTGTGGGAGTAACATCGATGGGTCGCATACCAATAGTTCGGTGCTTTCTCATATTGTACTCCGATAAGAGACGTGGCAACAAATCGATCCATTTATAGCTTCCATTGAGTGTAAACTGTTTCCACATATTGTTCTTCAACGTACGGTTGAACCGTTCAACCACCGACGCCTTCATTACAGAGTATGTAGAATAGTGATTAATGTCATGTTTTTTCAAAAGTTCTTGCACGTTTACGTTGTAAAATTCTTTTCCCATGTCGGTTTGCAAATTTTTTGGACATCTTCCATCGCCTCGAATTATCTTTGCTATCGCTGTAGCCATCTCAGTTCCACTCTTAGTTTTCAACGGCACGGCCCATGCATACTTGCTCAGCACATCGATAACGGTGAGAATGTAGTGGTAACCTTTGTTAAATCGCGTATAAGGACGCATCTCGACCACATCTGCCTGCCACAGATCATCGTATCCGTAAACTATGACATGTCTTCGCGGGAAATTTTTTCTTGCAGGGGCATGCAGTTCTTCCACCAGCCGTTGTTTCTCGGAACTTTTCTTCTTAGACATGTTTGATCACGATGTATGACACACGAATGACGCAGAAATATGATGTTTACTCTCTTTTCTATTTTGTCTTATCAGAAAAAAGCGTCATTATTTCAGGCTTATGTAGCGCAGTTTGTATGTTATTTTGGAACTCTATCATCCTCTTCTCGAATTCTTCCTGTCGATTTATCAAAATTTGTATGCTTTGTTGCACGTATCGTTTGTTTGCAGCATCATCATCGTCCACAGGTAGAGCTACACGTCGAATCTTGCGCGATCTTGCATCAAAGTCGGTTGCGACCACGCAAAGAGCATTGTCACGCACGTAATTTCTGAGTGATCCATTCCATTGGTAGTATGGCTCCGCTCCACTTTTTCCGAGTGATATTCCAAACTTGTTTATTGGCATTTCGACGTTGACTAAATGATTTTGTATCGTGCGGTTTTAATTTATAATAAGGCCGACCTCGCAAAGTTCTTCGATTATTACAGAATCTCATTATCATGAGCGTTGTTGCCAGCTCGACGAGAAACGTCGAGCAATCGAAGGCGGTCCACTAGTTCGTTAGGATCGTCCCAATGAACGTAATCGATCTTGTTATCAGTCAACCTCATGGTGGATGATATCACGCCTTTACCCTTTTTTGTACCCATAAGCGGAGCGATGATTTGCTTATATTTGTATCCCTTGTTACCCATGATGGGATTATCGGCGCTCCAACTACGTCTATGAGCATTCGTTTTTAACAGTATATTTTTATACGTTTGTTTGTCATCCTCGGTAATAATAGCTTTATCGGGAAGTCTCTTGAAAATCAACTCGTATAATCCTGGTGTACCATTGTACTTTACTTTACCTATGATTAATTTGTCATCTTTGTTGATGTCAAATCGTTTGTCTCCGAGCCTCATACCATCTTTCCCGAAAAATACACCGTACACATAATCAACCTCGTTTTGTTTGTCGTTAGCAAAGAGCAGGTCCACGTACTTTCGTCCCAATGGTCCCAGCTGACTATACAACACATCACGCTCTTCTGGTAGTTGCAAAGCCTCTCTGACAGACGTTTCAAATCTTCTTCCTCCGGTATGAATGGTAGTAGTGGTGGGTTTTGCGGTTTTATCGGTGTAGATTCAAACGTTGGTTCAAAACTAAACGTTGATGAATCCAAGGTGTCCTTGTCGTCGCCATAGTCATCATTCAATTGTATCTTGCGTTGCTTTCTTGGTGGTGGTGTTAATTCAAACAATCTATCACTATTACCGCTAAACTCATGTTTTCTTTTAATGATTTTTTTCGCAACATTAGCTTCTTCCTTAACATCTTTCACAACATTGACTTCTTTCTTAATTTTTCTTTTCACAGCATCAATGACTTTTCTTTTAATCGGCCGAGAGTTCTCGGTGTCTTTAACAAAATTGACATTATTCTTAATTGGTTGAGATTTCTCAGTATTTTCAACAATCTGTTTTAGAGGTTCGACGATGGGTTTAAACTGTTTCTCCAACGCTATATCTTCCTCTATTTTACAAGTTTTCAAAGCATGATATTTTTTACGAATCAAATCGCTCGTTTTTGCAATCTGCTTTGCTATTCTCTCACGATCCTCGATACTGTTGTTGTTGTTCATGTTGGAGGAGAAACGTTGCTTACTTAACGTATCGTCAACAACTAACCATGTTACGGTACCGCATAATCGTTAAATCCTTTTCTGTATCGCCCGTTGTTAAGCGCACTATCCTTGTCTATTACTAGGAATCCATACTTTTGTTGCCAACAAGTACTACACAATTCACAAAAATCTTCGTACGACATGTCGGTGTTTACATGATCGTTGTATACATGTTTGAGGTTGGTACCATCTTGTTTGAATAAGATTAACAAATTCGCATTGTCACGTATAAGATGTTTCGGTATCTTTGCATACGTCTGACAGAGATAGAAGCTGTCAACATCCATGTGACGACCCATTGCAAAGTACTCTTTTATAACATCTTGCTTGTCACATGCCACGTCATCAAAGATAAAAATGGAATTTGGAAGCTCCTCGTTCGGTGGAACGACGTCGTTGTTGTTGGAAAATGTAAAATAACCAATTTCATCTATCGGTGTCAATAAGTTCTCCAAGTATTGATATTTTGGTTGTTGCAGTGATTTTGAGTACACATACACGTTCTCGAAGCGCACACCATGTGGACTTTCCATTAAGCTTATCAACACGTTTGTCTTGCCACAGTTTGATGGACCACAGATGATACCGCGTATAGAAATCGGTAACATGTTTCCATACTTACGCATCTTTTTCTCAGACATTAACTGTATTTTATCATCAAAATTTATCACTTCAATCACCTGCAACTGTCGCACGAACCGCATATTTGTTCTCTCTCTTACACTCTCTCTCTCTCTATAACGATAAAAAAGAAAATGAAAAACGATACCGAAAGCTGGCCTATTTATAGAAGCGCGTTGAGCGAAAGAGCTTAGTATACAAAATGTTTTGTGTTGGATAACTGCTACAGACTCAGTTTAACGATTGATAAAAAAATTGTGTTGAATGTCGAAGAAACGTAAGGGTTGTGGCTTATTGAAGAGCGCGATAAATGCACTTCCTTTCGAATTGCATATCCCCGGATATCAGTTTTGCGGTCCGGGAACGCATTTAGAAAAGCGATTGACTAGAGGCGACCGAGGCATTAATCCGTTGGACGCGGCGTGTTGTGAGCACGATATAGCCTATTCGCAAAGCAAAGATCTCGCTAAACGACACGTGGCCGACGATATACTCGCAACAAAAGCGCGAAAACGCATTACTGCAAAAGATTCGACTCTCGGGGAGAGAGCTGCTGCTGCAACCGTTTGGGCAGCTATGAAGGCTAAGACAAAACTCGGCATGGGTTTGAAAACAAAAATGAAGAAGAAAAAGAAGGCAACGACGAAAAAACGAATACTTCCGGTGGCGAAACGCGGTGGTTTCCTACCAATTCTACCGTTGTTGGGAGTCCTTGGTTCAGTTGCTGGTGGAGCGGCTGGAATCGCAAAAGTGGTTAACGATAATAAAGCGGCACAGCGTCAACTGGAAGAACTGAAACGCCATAATCGTGTCATAGAAGGTGGTGGAGTTTATCTTGCTCCATACAAGCACGGACGAGGAATCTCGAGAAAAAAAAAAACGTCAAAAAAGAAGCATTAAAAATGCCAAAGGGTGCGACTACCAACGTACAACTGCAACAACTGGCAAACCGTATGCGCATTCCATATTTCAGAGGTGTTTTCATGCGTACCACCTTACCAACAGATAGAGTATATAGAAACGAGAGCGGTATCGTGAATTTGGACAATGCTAAGGGACCTGGCACTCATTGGGTGGCGTATGCAAAGAGAGGGAATCGCGTTATATATTTCGATAGTTTTGGTAACCTTCGTCCACCGAGAGAATTGGTGCGATATCTAAACATGACACAAATTGAGTACAATCGCAAGGCTTATCAACGTTACGATCAAAGCAATTGTGGACAACTTTGTCTGCAATTTTTACAAACCGTTGAAAATCAGTTTAAAAACTGACATTGCACTGCTTGAAATTCAGTACTCGCTCAGACATGTCACTGACGTTTAAACTGACAGGCAAAAGTAGCATCCTCGCGGTAAGCTACTTTCCAGCCGTAGATTTGAGCGACGATGATTACGAGCTCGGCTTGACAGACTTTGAAACCTACTACACGTTACCTAATGTAAACTCATCGAATAATAAATTTTACTATGACAAGGATGATAAGGAAATTATCATTCCCGAAGGATCGTATGAACTGCGTGACATAAGCAAGTATCTGAAACGTGCAATTTTACAATCTCATCATCTTGATGTCGATGGTATTTCGATTGCAACGCCGGTTGTCCGCGGTGATTTGGTGTTCGATGACGGTGAGAAAGGAGAGTTCCCGATAATGATCCGTGCGAATAACAATACGATGAAGAGTGAGATCAACTGTGCCCATCAAATAAATTTTACCAAACCCAATAACATTGGCTCGCTGCTAGGATTTTCATCGAGTCGTATACTAGAGCCTCAACAGTGGCATGAATCAGATGCACCGATAAATATTATCAACGTAAATATTATTCGCATAGAATGCAACGTAACCACGGGGGCGTACAGCAACGATAAGTGCGTGCACACGATACACGAGTTTTCACCGAGGGTGCCACCAGGATATAAGATATCGGAAACGCCATCACAGATCATTTACCTTCCAGTCATCGCACGGAGTATTTCAGACTTAACGATTCGCATTGTGGATCAAGACGGTCGATTGCTCGATTTTCGGGGAGAGGAAATCACTGTTAGACTGCACGTACGGAGACAGAGACGATAACGTGACATGCTCGTGTTCAACGAGCAGGTAAAACAATCAAGAAACACAAGTTATAACAAAGAGACGACAACGACGACGACGACGCCAATCAAGAATATTCAATTGCCTGGCAAAAGGAAACTCACCGCATCAAACATACAATTTTTGAAATCATTGGGATTCACTGTACGAAATGGTTGATATCTTGAACGTTAAAGGTGAGCCGATCTTTGACGATCGCATCATCAAGATGGAAACTCACATGTACAATCCGTATGCCAACACAACATTTGGGAATAGCGATGAGATAAGGATACCAATACAGCAGCAAGATTTATATACGTTACCGTGTGAAAGTTTTCTCTACATCGAAGGAAGATTGACGACAAAGAATGCAAATGCCAATACGCCAGTGCTTGGTTTTAATTGTGTGGGGTACATGTTTGATGAAATTCGATATGAACTCAATGGAGTGGAGATTGATCGCTCTAAAAACGTTGGAATGACTAGTATGATGAAAACTTATGTATCAATGTCGGAGTTAAACATAAGAAGTCTATTACATGCTGGATTTCCATATGGGGATAGAATAGAAACATTTGATGGATATTTTAATTTTTGTGTACCGCTTAACGTGCTATTGGGATTTTGTGAAGATTACAAACATGTGATAGTTAATGCTCGTCATGAGTTAATTTTGATACGAGCGCGCAATGATAACAATTGTCTTGTGGGAGATCCAGCGATGGAACCGAAACTTGAATTATTCAAAGTGCAATGGCGTATGCCTCATGTAATGTTAAATGAAGTCAACAAACTATCCATGTTGCGAACCTTGCAGAGCGGGCGATACCTGAGTGTGAGTTTCCGTTCATGGGATCTATATGAGTATCCCTTATTGCCAAGTACGACGAAGCATTCCTGGGCAGTCAAGACTGCAACTCAGCTAGAAAAACCACGATATGTCATTTTTGCTCTGCAGACTAATAGAAAAAATATTATGAGAGCTGACAAGAGATACCTCGATACCAGTAAAATAAGCAATGTAAAACTTTATCTAAACTCTGAATTTTATCCTTACGATGATCTGAATCTTGACTTTGGTAAAGGCAAATATGCTCTCTTGTATGACATGTATGCACGTTTTCGTCCGTCTTATTATCAACATAAATGTTTGGAACCGATGTTTGACGTAGCAGCATTTAGATCTTATGCTATGGCTGTCATTGACTGCTCGCGACAAAACGAATCTGTTAAGAGCGCTACCGTTGATGTAAGATTGGAATTTGAATTGAAAGAGAATGCACCGGCAAATACTAGCGCCTACTGTCTCATTATACACGATCGCGTGATTGAATATTCCCCATTGACCAACGTACTGCGTAAAATCATGTAAAAATACTGTCATATAAAAATCAAGATGTTTTGTAATAAGAAGCAGTCTCGAAAAATTACTCGTTATGGTCGTGCCAACATTTGTAGACCTGCAAGGTTTCATTGTTAGAAGAAGATTTGTCGTGCACGGAACCAATAGCCCACCACCACTCACAGCGGCCAATGCCTAGACTTTTTTTGTTGGTTGGGTTAGATAAGTCAAGATGATTCGTTGGTGGGCTATCGCACCGTGCGCTATCGGATCCCATCCGCTTGCTGGACATCGGCGATCAAGAATTTCCAGGAGAAAAGTCTGCGCAGTGCTAAATCTAGCGTGAGGCTTCTGGTACAGTGCGTTGCATTGATGCCTGGGGTACCGATTTTAAGGACCACGTTTTTTCTTAGTTATTCTTACGTTTATGACCAAATGCTGCCATCAACGATCACCGCAGCATTCAGTCATGAACATAAAAATAATCAAGAAAGAAACGTGGTCCCTAAAATCGGTACCCCAGGCATCAATGCAACGCACTGTACCATACGTACTAATTGACGTACCATTTGCTGCGAAGATTTTGAAGTTTGCAGGTTTTGTGCGCTTGATTTCAGTTTTTTTGGGAAGGACGGAGATATCCGCACCGGTATCTATTAGGAACTTCGTAGAGTTTCGGTCAAAGATGGCAAGGCGACTTTCTGTGCTCAGGGAGCCCGAGGACGCCTCTATTCGTCGTGGGGCTTGCTTTAGTTTTCCTGCTTCTTTAGGCCATCCGCAAGAAGGTTGACAGTTACGGGCTTTTGTGCTAAATCTCTTATGATAGTAGCAGGGACGACTGGATTGATTCTTGATGGCTCAAGCAGGTGAGTTTAACGAGCTGTCGTCCTCTGCTTCGTGAACGTGCTCAACAAGGTTATAATTTTTTATCCAGTTTCTTTGCAAGAGCCTCGACTTGCAACGTGAGGGCATCAATAGTTTTAGCTTGAGAGGACTCATTTTCGGTTTTTTGTTTCGTGTCCGGCGTAGTACCCGTGGTGCTGGTGACTAGAATGGATAGTTTTATAATATCCATAGCTTTATCTGCCATTTCTGCTAAACTCGCTAGATTTTGAGAGTCTGCGATAGCTAGGATTGTACGCACTTGTTCAGGCAGCTACTCTAAAAATAAGGATACAGTTTGAAACATGTATCTCATGATAAAATGAATGTATTAATTCGTTTATATTTTAAATAAATTATATTGCATTATGTAAATAACAATAAATATTTTTTTTTTTATCACTTTGTTACGATTTATTTTGTTTTGTTATTACAAATCAAGTCGTTTAAAAACATATAAAGATTTCAATTTTTCTATGTAAACTTTTATACACTTTAAATATTCAGGATGATGTGTGCAAAACTTCATTGCAATTAATTCTGAACTTACTTTTGTCGTAAGAAATAAAAATATTTCGTTTATTAACAGAACAACTGATATTTGCTTTAAAGCGTCACATGAATCATCTCGGATACTTAAAGTACATGCACCAAAAAGTTTTATATTTACATTATTTCTTAACTGTATTTTCATCAGACCACATTTCTATTTTTAAAATAATTTTTCTTCGTGTAGAATCGGATCCATGTGCAATCGAATCCATGAGCAATCGGGTCGATGCGCAATCGAGTCGGTGGGCAATCGGGTCGTGCGCAATCGGGTCGGTGAGCAATAGGGTCGGTGGGCAACCGGATCGGTGTACAATCGGGTCGTGTGCAATCGAGTCCGTGTGCAATCGGATCTGTGGGCAATCGGGTCCGTGTGCAATCGGGTTTGTGGGCAATCGAGTCCGTGCGCAATCGGTTCCGTGTCCGATTGAAACAATGTGTGTCCGATCATTACTGTGTCCGATCAGGTCTGTGTTCGATCGGGTCCGTGTCCGATCGGATCCGTGTGCATTAGGGTCCGTGTCCTATTGGGAAATGCTTTTGCGTCCAATAGTTTATGTGCGCAATCGGGACAGTCCCCGTTCGGTGAAGCGTCAGAACCCTCGCGTGGAGACGGCGGAGACGGAAGTTGTCCTTCGTTCAACTTTAGAGGTGCTGAGGAAAATGCGTAAGGAGTGATACATTTGTTTACAATGTCGGAAGGAGTTAGCAATGTTATTTCGTCAATGCGATAGGAAGCTATAACGTCTTTGGGAGACACAACTAAGTTCTTCCAAAAATGTTTATTTACTGCGGGAGATTTTGCTTAGAATGTTGGAAACGCGTTGTGTCTGCATTGTTTGGTCGTAAGGAGTTTTCCGTCGGATGTTTGAAGCACGTTGTTTCTGTATTGCTTGCGCGCAAGGAGTTTTCCGTTATACGAGGTGTGTTCAAAAAATACCGGGAATTTTCGTTTTTTGAAAAAAATATTTATTTATTCGTCTACATTAATGTTGTCGCCTTCAAAATAGTCACCATTAGATATTATGCACTTATGCCAGCGCTTCTTCCAATCCCCGAAACACTTCTCAAACTCGATCTTTGGGATAGCCTTTAGCTCTTTCAGCGATGCGCTTTTAATGTCATCTATGCTTGTAAAACGACGGCCCTTTAAGATTCTCTTTATTTTTGGAAATAGGGAAAAGTCACACGGAGCCATGTCTGGCGAATATGGAGGCTGGGGCATCATTACAGTATTATTTTTGGCCAAAAATTCACGAACAAGCAATGAAGTGTGAGCAGGTGCATTATCGTGGTGCAAAAGCCATGAATTGTTTTTCCATAAATTCGAGCATTTTTTTCGGATCGCTTCACATAAACGGCGTTGAACTTGTAGGTAGTACTTCTCTGATTGTGATTCGGCGATTGTTCATAACCATTTCTTTCACTTTTTCGACATTTTCATCGGTTCTTGATGTGCTGGGGCGTCCTTGGCGTTCGTCATCTTCAACGTCTTCTCGGCCATCTTGGAAACGATTATATCACTCGTAAACTCTTGTTTTACTCATAGCAGACTCACCATAGGCCTTTGTTAACATTTCACACACTTTGTTACACTTTATGTTATTTTTTACGCAAAATTTGATACAAATTCTTTGATCCATTTTTTTTCAAAAACGAAAATCGCCGAGCTCATAAAAACACGTGTAACCTTAGCGGCTGCCACAGACAAAGTAAACAATGAATACAGCTCAACATTTCAGCATACTTCAGGGGCATGTATACCAACATAAACAAAAAAAAAATTTGACTGTCGGACTCTCCAAACCTGCAAAATTTAAAAATTCCCGTTACTTTTTGAACACACCTCGTATAGTCGAGGAGTGTTGTGTCCGCGTTGCTTGTGTGCGAGGAGTTTCGCGTTGGATGAACGATGGGACGCGTTGCGTTTGCGTAGAATGAGAGAATGTGAGAGTGTTTAGATAAGTTGTAGATAAATGTAGAAAGGTAGCATTAAGCAAAAAAAAAAAAACACAAAAGAAAATAAAAAGAGGGACTGATTTTATTGATTAGCTTAGAGATAGTACAGGAAGCTCAATGAGCGGCAAGAGATACAGAATGCGATGCAATAAAGAAGTTTTTAATCAATAGATCGCAGGCGAGTAATGAAGTATCTACGCGCTAAATAGCGAGAGACTGCCGCGTTCCGGAATGCGGGCAACGAAAATTCGAGATTTCGGTGGTCAGCGACAACGCGCTGAACTTGTTGATTAGTTCCGTGCAAAGCAGAGCATGCGACCATGAACCTATTTGCGCGTGATGTTCTTGTGGAGCAACACGGCAGGCAAAAACGCTCAGAGTTTAAATACGGAAAGTACGGATTCATGTTGCGGCTATGAAATTCTTACTTTGCTCTGAACATTTCCGCCCGCTTCGGGGTCTGACAAGACACTGAAACTAAGCACGTTGTTTAAATGAAAGAGATGCCCGGTCTGCGACAAAGATAATGACAAGCTAGGCGCGCGTATAAGTATCACTAGAAGCTTAGATCAGAATTGGTAATGGGTAGAGTTTTGCAATGGGTCGCTTGAAGATAGAAGTGGCCGTGCGTACGGTCACGACGCGGATGAGTCCGTCGGCGCCAGCGTGCGTCTCAAGGACGCGTTCGAGTGGCCGCTTGGCAAGTGGATACTGTTTGTCCCAAATCAGGATGAGGGATCCCACTTTGATTTGCCGAGAAAAATGTTGCCATTTAGCGACGTCTTGCCGCCGTTGAAGGTATTCAGTGGACCAACACTGCCAAAATCGTTTGACCATGAGTCAAACCTGTTACCACCAAGAGAGCTGGCCGAGCAGGACGTGAGACAACGGTGGTTTTGAAACTAGCATCAGCGGGTCGCCCGTCAAAAATAAACGGGCGTGAGCGCGTTGATGTCCGATGGATCTTCTGACATCGGCAGATGGGGCGAAAGTTGAGTACGGCCTCGATTTGAGCGAGAACGGTAATAAACTCCTTGTAGATGAGAAGAGTGTCACCAATAACTCGCATTAGATTCTAATCTCACCTACGAGGAGTTTACTACCGTTCTCGCTCAAGTCGAGGCCGTATTTCAAGGTTCGCTTTTAACCCACAAATTTAAACATAGTAAACTACGAGACGACTCAGCATTTAATTTGTTCCTATGTTTTTTTATTATCAAAAAAACCTTTGAATTCCGCTAAAACTGGTGTTGCCATTGTGGCTAAAAAATCTTTAGCCATCCTTGAGAGATTCGGAAAAGATCTTTCATGAATTGACCACCAATTTAAAATGTTGACGTTTTCATCAATTCGAGAAAGTACATAATACTGCATAAGCTCTTTTTTCCAATAATTACTTCGGTCATTGTCCGTTTCTTTTGAAAATAAAAAATTGACGTCCAAATCAAATTCATCTGTTCGTACAGTTTGATCGATACATTCATTATTAATATCATTGATGCTATAAGGGTCAACATAATATTGTTCTTTAAATATTTCCTCAAATTTTGTCACAGATAGATCTTTTAATTCTCTTCCCCACGCTGTTTTGTCGAAAGCTTCAATTTTATGCCGATGATCTAGTATCAGTGAAATACAGTACATCCAGTTGGATTTCTTGTAGTGCTTTAAAATTTTATCTCTTGCCGATTGTAAGGCAAAAATTAGCTGTTTATCTACTGCACATCTATTGTTTTTATTATCCAGTTCCTCAACCCATGATTCCAGTTTGTCTAATATGTTAATAGATTAATGCCAATGACAATCATTGAGAGCGTGCAATATTTTTCTCCTGAAAGTAAGGTCGATAAACATTGAAATGGACGCAAGTAGTTTGTTGCCAAGATTTAGGGCCCATTCTTCATTTGTAAGTCTATACTTATTCAAACTTTCATTGTTATCACACAGTATATTCAGCGGAGTTTTCATTTTTAAAGACCAGGTAATCATTTGGAAGGTTGAGTTCCATCTTGTGCAAACGTCTATAACTGGCATTAACAATTTAACATTTGCTGTTTCACAGCAATTGTGAAATTTTTCCTGCAGTTGCTCTGACCTTTTTATTTTTTTTGCTAGCATTCTTATTTTTGTAACTGGTGAGTCATTAGTTTCCATTTCGTCACTATCAATATATTCTTTCTTTTCCAGTTTGTTTTCAGTTTCAAAAGAATCACCTTTTACTTTGAGTAATTTCAAAAAGTCTTGTACTGATAAGTTCAAAATATGAACAAAACACACGAAGTGTTTATTTTCGCTATTAAAATCTTCTAATAAAATGTTCAGATGATCCATAAATGTAAAATTCGAGGACGCATTATCCGTAGTTATTGCTTGAATATTTGATAAATTAATATTGTACTCTGCCATAGTGTGTTGAAATAATGCTGCAATTTCTTTACCAGAATAACGACATTTTGCGGGAATAAAATCTAATACGAAGGACTGGATTTTCCAATTGCAATCAATGTAATGAGCAGTAATTCCGTAAAATGATTTGTCCGATATTGCTGTCCACCAATCCATTGTAAATGATATTTTAGTTTGATTTCGATTTACTTGGTCATTGGAAATTAATCTAACAGCGTCTTGAGCATATTTAAACTTAGTTAACACTAGTGATAGCATAGTATTCCTATTTGGTAGAACAGCATGATCATTCATAAACAAAAATAAATTTTTCGTTACTTCATCCTCAAAAAAATTAAATGGCAAATATTTGTTAATTAAATATTCTACTAAAAGATCATGAAATTTTGCTTGATTAAATGCTACTATTTTCTGAAAAGTAATGAAAATGAAAAATAAATTTTAATACGACAAACACAATAATGATATCAATAATGTGTTCGGTTTGAAGATGGCTCTCGAACGCTGGGGCATGTGCCGTGTCCGCGTTACACAAATTTCGCAAGAGACGCGCGGTCGAGAAAGCTGGCTATTTCTCTTACTTATTAAATTAGTTTATTTGAAACTTTGATTGTACTACAGCCTTGCGAACGCGGAGTCTGCAATAAATATCGACACTTAAATTTAAATAAAGATACGCGGATATGTCTGTGCGCGTCGGTAGACGGATTACAATTAATAGAGCGTAGATGTTCGTGCACAATCCCGTGTCGCGCGCGAAGAACCGCTGCGTGCGAGTAAGTGAAACGAGTGCTCGCTGAGATAGCATTTTATTTTTTTTTCTATGAGCACATTGTAAACTTTTTTATCTATTTCAATTGACATTGAAGCCAATTTTTGGTGCAATAATTTTGGCATTTTGGAAAAATGTGTTCTTACGCGATCTCGAATTACTGAATAACACTGAATAACTCGAATAACACTGAAAAAATTATTAATTATTACTATATTTGATAATAATTAATAATTGATAATAATAATATTAATTATCGATATTATGTTTTAAGGCATCGGGTCTTCTCGTGAAATGCAGCGAGCACTTGATTCACTCGCACGCAGCGGCGGTTCTTCGCGCGCAACACGGGATCGTGCACGTACATCCGCGTCCTAACAATTAATTACGGCTACGGAGCGCGGGAGCACGATGGAAATCGACGGTCAATCGACAATCGGAAACGCGCGTATTCACTTGTCCAACGCGCGACGCTATATGGGAATATATGCGAATGGAAGTCTGTTAACAAGCGAAGATTCGCGACAAAAACAGAGTAGGCGATGAAAATAGAGCGATCGCGACGATGCGTGTATCGAACAATATGATAATAATTATTATTATTCTAAATTCTATTCTTACGATTTTACGTCAAAGTTCGTCCATTAGCTTTATCAGGCATCGTATTTACGATTTTCTAGTTATACGGGCATACATACTTATACTATCTTTGTTTTCTTTGTTGAATAAATGAATTATTGTTTGATTTTCTTGTGCATCATTTTTTCTTGATTTTTTCTCGGGAAAATAAATTTTAAATTGTTTCTCATGCTTACCTGATAAATGCCGTATAAGGCCAGAAGTCCCACCATTGCTCATTTTTATTACTGTATTTTTCTCTTTTTCTTCACATAATTTACATGATCTTATTTTGTCTTGTTTTTTATCTGTTGTTGTTATTTCATAAAAATCTTTAATTTTTTTACGAGGAGATTTTTCTTGTTCATTATCCATACGGTCAATACAATTATCAATACAATTTTCTGATGAGTTACTTTCATTATCACTACTCATATTATCCTTTTTTTCTTTTTGGAGCCATTATTCGTCTTTCGTTACGCGCTCGAGATGTTGACACTTCAAATATTTGTCGAAGACTAAAGCAAAAAGGCAAATAAAAATCGCAAGGAGCGAGTCGCTGCTCGCGATTTTCACTTACTTTTTTGTGTGCCGCTCGTCGCTAAGTCAAACGCTTGCGACGCAACGTAGTGAGCAACAGAAAGGCCCTGTTGCACTATTTTTAAATGGACACAAGCAACTCTTTTCTTAATATAAGAACAATAAAATAAAAAGAAATGTTCTAATATTTTATCAAGAGTGAATTTATCATAAAATAGTATAGTTAATTTCAAGAAAATATTCTATATCTCATTATTATTTTTTATTAAAAATAAAAACATAAAATAACAATTTTAATAATATAAAAACTACAAAAAACCGTAATTTTTACATGCTTAGATATTTTATTAGGGTTATGTATGTATATTACTACCTATCTAAATACCCAGCTAAATTTTGATAAAATTGAATACATCATTTATTGTATAAAAAACAAAGAAAAAAAATATATGAATGTGTTTAATATTATTTTTATATTATTATGTAATTATTACACTTTGTATATCATGACGGAAATTTTGATAATATTAACATAAAATAGATGAGTATTTTTTAAATTGTAATATGTATAAAAAAATCAAAAAATTTCAAGAAATTCAAGATTTTTGAATTCAAGATAAGAAATGCAATCAAGAAATCGTCAAGACAAGAAAACCGAAATTTCTTGTCTTGAAAATCAAGACAAGACAAGAAATGTTCTTCAAGACAAGAAATTTTGTTTTGATGAAACACTACTTTAGATGAAACTTGGTCAACTTGACAGCAGCCTCCCATTTGCCGCCAAAATGCGGCGCGATGGGAGGGTTGAAGAGCCACCGAGTTCCGTCGGAGGCTAAGAGACTAACCAGTTCGCTCACCTTTTTGGAAGCGGAAGAGAACAACTGTCGCAATCCCGCATTAGCCCCGAGAAGGTTGGTGCCACAGTCGCTTGCTAGTGTGGCGCAGATTCCACAACAAGAGCAGAATTTCTTGAAGACGGCCAAGAATCCAGCGGTTGAATAGTCGGTGGCGAGCTCTGGATGCAGCGGAGGTGGCCATGCAAACAAAAAGAACCAGAAACGCCTTGTAGTGGCAAGAGCAGCAACCGGGCCACCACTTCATCATAAACGGTCCGGCGTAGTCCATCCCTGTGTGGAAAAAGAACCGTGAAAGAGTAACTCAGGAAAGGTAATTGACCCATAAGCTCCTCTGCGACAGCGGCATGATAACGAGCACATCGGACGCAACGCCGAATAAACTTGCTGATTGGAGCTCGATGGCCGAAGATCCAGAACTTACGCCTCAGAGTAGCGAAGACGAGTTGGACGCCTGCAGTGTTTGGCTGTGGGCATCCTCGATTATGAGGTGCGAGAGGAACAAGTAGCGCGGCAAGATGATAAGATGCTTAGCGTCGGAATCGAACTGAGAATTTCGAAGCCGCCTGCAAAGCCGGAGGATGCCTTCAGGATCAAGAAACAGAGTAAGGTGCAGAAACGGATGTGAGCAAGGAAGCGCGGAGCCTTGAGAGAGTGCGATGATTTCAGCTGCAAAACGTGCCCTTTGAGTGTGCAGCACCCAAAATTTTTCAACGGCGGCTATTTCCAGCGGTGTGAACGCGAGTACGTCGAAGTCTGGACAGCGTCGTCAAAATCGAACGGCAGCCCAAAACAACCAAGCAGTAATGCGGACCAAGCCGCTCCTCCAGATCGACTGTGACATCCGGAGGCGGAGCCGCTGTGTTCCATGACGCAAGGTGATTGGAAAGCCAAGGGGGATTATTCCACCATAGTCGCTGCGTGAGAAACTCTCTAGGAGAGAATCCGCGCGATGCACAATCCGCGGAGTTGTCTGTCCCACTGATACCAGGAAGCCTCAAAGGCTAGGTCATGAATGGCGTCGATTCGATTCACCACGAAGTCCTTCCACCGTGCAATCATGAAATGGCCACGTTAAAATCGATTCAAAGATGTACTGGCGTATTTGTGAGCTGAAGAATTGTGCGGACTCGAGACAGAAGTCAAGAAAGAAGCAAATCTGCAGAAAGCTCGAGGCGCGGTATTGTCTGACGCTTCAGCGGAGCCACCTTACTTTTTCCAATAATCAGCGATACCGTGGTTTGATTTTCGAACAAGATGCATCAAAGGTAGAGATCAGCTTCGAGCGCGTCGTTAGAAGCATCCGAGAACCCGTGGTTTTCTATGGAGGTGGAAGGATGAATGTCAAGCCAGCGAGAGATAGAGATAGAGATGGTACTTAGTTTCGCCTCGAAGTCCATTCATCGTTGAGCCCACGGTGTAGGGAGTAGCTAACCCCACTGGAGTTGAAGCTTCCAGAAACCTTGGAGGAAGATCTTCGCCATGACGATTATTGGAGCGATCCACCCTAGTGGATCAAACAGTTGGGCGACTCGCAAGAGTACCAATCTTTTGGTCAGCGTGTTGGACAATCGCGGCATGTGCAACTGAAAAACAAAAGAGTCAGTACGATGGTCCCAAGCGATACCAAAAGCTCGGGGCAATGCGTGGAGCGTGAACGCCTTGGTGGCAGGAGACTCGAGGCGAGCAGCTTCGATCCTGGAAAGAACGGCAGGATCGTTAGACATCCATTTGTGAAGATAAAAGTCGTCCGCCATGAGCAGATTGTTCAGCTGTTCAGCTTTGGATTGAACAAGAGACAGCGTATTCGCTCCAGAGAGGTCGTTCACGTACATCTTGCTTTGGAAGACTGGAGCAGCAAGCGGAAATTGAAGGCCGTCATTAACGGCGAGCTGCGACAATATGCGCAGGGCGAGGTACAGCGCACACGACAACCCATAGGTGCACACAATTGATACTCTTGCGGTGGCCCAACTCTGCTCCAGAGTATCCGTTGAAAGTTGCGGTCGTTTGGATGTACCTCGATCTGTCGATGCATCTTTTCCACGTCGGCAAGGAACACAAACGTGTACCGACGCCGGCGGGTCCCGATAACGCACATCCCAATAGCACACAAACCACTCACAATGGCAGATGCCTAAAAATTTTCCGTAGGTTGGGTTAGATAAGTCAAGATGATTGGTTGGTGGGCTATCGGAATGTGCGCTATTGGAACCCTTCCTACCGACGCCAGCAAAGCAGGACATCGGCGAGATCCTGCTGAAGCTTTGGTCCGATGTGAAGACAATCGTTGAAGGAGATTCCTGATAAAGAAGGCGCTGAGCCGTTAAAAACGACATGCAATTTGCATGACAAACTGCTGGGTCGAAGCACCCCGTGATGCGGCAAGAAGAACGACGTGTCAAAATGTGCGTCTACTGTCGAAGCTTTGACCATATGGCCGAGAGTCTCGTACTCCTGGAGAAAGTCGGAGTAGTGTTGTGCAAGCTCTCGATTGGATGCGAATCATTGATGCATTCGGCGGAGAGCACGCTCCGCGAGTAAGCAAGAGCTACCGAGAGACGAGACAGCGATTCGAAACGGTAGGCGGACGACGTATCGGCCTGATGGCAAGCGCGTGTAAGTATCGCAAGAATGTGCCTTGCATTGAGCCTCCTCCTTCGTGAGTGTAGATTGGGATGCGGGTACGACTTCTTCCTGTTTCCAGAATTGGCAAAGTAGAGCATCGAGCTCATGGTTAGGATAACCGCAGAGGCCATGCGACGGCGATGCAACGGGCGTAGACATGTTTGGTAACACGCTAGATGGGTCATATATTATCCAGCCGAGCTTTGAATGTTGCGCGACGGATTGTCGCGGAGTACCACGACGGAAGGTTCCGCCGAATATTAGGAGTACAAATTGAAAACCGCCGTTTTTTGTCAAAATTTGAGGATTGATTGTTGAAAAATGGTTACATACTTATTCTTGAAAGTATTGTCCATCGCTGGCCACTACTTTCTCCCACCTTTCGGGCAGCATACGAATCCCGCGTCGAAAAAACTGCTCGTCTTTTGCGGCGATCCACGAATCGACCCAGTTTTTGGCCACTTCATAATAATGGAAGTGCTGCTCAGCCAGGCCATGCGCCATTGATCGGAACAAGTGGTAATCTGAAGGGGCGATGTCAGGAGAATATGGCGGATGAGGTAAGACGTCCCATTTCAATGTTTCCAGATAGGTTTTAACGACCTGAGCAACATGTGGCCGAGCGTTGTCGTGCAGCAACATCACTTTTTTGTGTCTTTGCTCGTATTGTGGCCGTTTTTCCTGCAATGCTCGGCTCAAACGCATTAGTTGTGTTCGGTAGCGAGCTCCTGTGATGGTTTCACCCGGTTGCAACAGCTCATAATAAATCACGCCGAGCTGGTCCCACCAAATACACAGCATAAGCTTCGAGCCATGGATGTTTAGCTTGGCCGTCGATGTTGATGCATGGCCGCGGTAGCCCCACAATTTTTTTCGCTTTGGATTATCATAATGGATCCACTTTTCATCGCCGGTTACAATACGATGCAGAAAACCCTTCCGTTTTTGCAGTTGGAGCAGCTGTTCGCACGCGAAAAAACGCCGTTCGACGTCTCTCGGCTTTAATTCGTATGGGACCCAGTGTCCAGGCTTTTGGATCATTCCCATGGTTTTCAAACGATGTGAAATAGCTTGTTGAGTCACGCCCAATGAATCTGCAAGCTCCTGTTGCGTTTGAGATGAATCTTCATTCAGTAATGTTTCTAATTGTGCGTCTTCAAACTTTTTCACCTGTCCGGGACGCTCCTTGTCTTCTACGCCGAAATCACCACTTTTGAAGCGTTGGAACCATTCTCGACACGTTCTTTCACTAATGGAAGCCTCACCATAAGTTTTTACAATTATTCGACGCGCCTCAGCCGCAGATTTTTTCGAATTGAAGGCAAAAAGCAAAACTTCCCGCAAATGACGCTTATTGGGCACAAATTTCGACATTTTCAATCACAAAAAAATATATAACGCCGATAAAAATTCACAACTGCAATGATAAGGAATTGTTGCCAGATGCCCAACCTTACATTTAAAATTTTTGATGTAACGTTTGGCGTCAGCATTTACCGCTGGCGCCATCTACTGGAAAACGGCGGTTTTCAATTTGTACTCCTAATAGATGGCCGAGGACATCTGAGCCAAAGATCAGATTCACCGGTCCAGATTTGTACCATTGGATCGGCCAGGGGCAGATCACGTAAATGGCTCCATGCGGTCGGGTCCACCTCTTCACCGGGCGCCCGGCTCATAACGCGAAACACAGCGTAAGCAGCGGCATTGAACTCAAACGTAGGATCGACGCAGGACCGCAATCGTAGCGTGACTGTACTACGCGTGGTATACGACGGCAACGATCTGACTCCGAGTAGAGAAATGCGCGCGCAATGACGAAGACACTGCAGGAGTTGTGCGAACGATTCAAAGCTGAGCTCTGCACCGAGATCAAAAAGAGCTCGCGCTTCAATAGCCTGTCGGGCGGATCCCGATAGTGCACGGGACCGATAGCCCACCACCACTCACAACGGCCAATGCCTAGAGTTTTTCCGTTGTTTGGGTTAGATAAGTTAAGATGATTGGTTGGTGGGCTATCGCACCGTGCGCTATCGGATCCCGTCCTAGCCTTGTCCAGAGCAGCTCAAGACTCGAACGCGTACGGTGGGGAGCAACGTCATTGCGGGCGCATCTAGGCTATAACCGGACGCATTAAGCAAGATAGCGCACAAACCCGTGGCAACAGCAAGCGCCACTGCGGAAGATGAGGCCTCGCTCAAGGGACCTTGACTGGGTTGCATTGCGATACTCGAGGTCGCGGACGGGCGGTGGATGAGGGTGTGATGATGCCCACCGCAGAGACGACATTGTTTCGCGGACTTGCACTCCGTCAACGGGTGGTTGCCGAGACAGTTGGAGGACAATCGTTTCGACACAACGAACTCGCGTCGATCCTCCGTCGATTTGGTAGCAAACTTGTTACAGGAAGCGATAAAATGAGAACCTTCACAGAAGGAACACTTAGGCGTGTAAGCGAGGGTGGCATTTGCAAGCGAGGCGGGTTTCGTTGCAAGCGCTCTTGCGGTCTTGACCGACTTGCTGGAATTGCCGGGAGCGATCACCTCCAGAGCGCGAATGCGTCCATCCATGAAGTCGTCGAGCTCGCAGAACGTAGTTGGATCCGTAGTTGTTCCCTAACGCAGCTCCCACGCTTTGCGCGTCTCAAGATCAAGACGACGAGTAATGAAATGAACTAAGATAAAATCCCACGAATCGATAGGCGCGCCGAGAGCTCCGAGCCCACCTAGAGCTTTTTTAACGGTGGATACTAAAATTTTTAAATCAGTGACAGATTTGCGCGCGATTGGAGCAATAGCGAAAAATCTGTCCAAATGAGCGCTAACGATAGCGCGTTTATTCTCGTAACGCGCGACGAGAGCATCCCACGCTAGACCGAAATTATCGGTAGTAAATGGAACGTTTGTGATATGCCGAGCGGCATCCCCGACGAGACTACTTTTGAGGTGATGAAATTTTTCCACTGCAGGGATGTCGTCGTTGGAGCCAACCATGGATTAAAAGAGGTCGCAAAATGACGTCCTGATAATCGCCCGAGAATTTAGGAAGCGTGATCTTCGGGAGAGATCGCGCGGTGCTGAGGACAGGGCGAGAAATGTCGTTACCGATAGGTGTTCACCGCACTTGACAAAGCCGCGCAATCGCGCATCTGAAGCACCTCCGCTTTAACATCGATATAGGTAGTTTCGCATTGATCGTACAAATCTTCTTTGAAACACTTGTGTGACTCAAGTTTTTTTGTTCGTTTACCGAGAAGAATGGAGTGAGCATCAGCAAACTTCTTCCATTTGGAATCGAAAAGTTAGAGAGTGGTGTCTAAGTGTTGTCGAGTCACGTTGTCCTTCCCCCCTTTTTTGAGGTACTCCACCGTGCGGTTAACCCGATGAAAAATATCGTGCTGTTGCTGAACGGTGGACTCGAAATCGGCCATGGCGGATGCGTAGAGCGGAATCGAACGCTCGGCAAGTACGCAGAGTCACAATCCACTAAGATTACCAAGTTCGAACCTTCGTCGATCACACGAGAAGAGAAGACTGTCCGTCGGAGTTTGTGAGAGTCACAAGCTAGGCGCAAACTCGCGAGTGTTTGAGAGGCGAAATCAGTCACTGGAGGAACCGCGCGCGAATACGCAATAGATCTCACTCGTGAATCCGGCTTGAAGGACAAAAAAAATGTTTGAATAAGTCGTAGATAAATGTAGATAGGTAGCATTAAGCAAAAAAAAACATTAAAGAAATAAAAAGAGGCACTGACTTTATTGATTAGCTTAGAGATAGTACAGGAAGCTCAATGAGTAGCAAGAGATACAGAATGCGATGCAATAAAGAAGTTTTAAATCAATAGATCGCAAGCGAGTAATAAAGTATCTACGCGCTGAATAGCAAGAGACTGCCGCGTTCCGGAACGCGGGCAACGAAAATTCGAGATTTCGGCGGTCAGCGACAACGCGCTGAACCTGTTGATTAGTTCCGTGCAAAGCAGAGCACGCGACCATGAACCTATTTGCGCGTAATGCTCTCGTGGAGCAACACGGTAGGCAGAAACACTCAGAGTTTAAATACGAAAAGTACGGATTCATGTTGCGGCTATGAAATTTTTACTTTGCTCTGAACAGAGAGAAAGAGTTATAATTTTAGCTTAGAATTTCTTCTTTTCGGGATTGAGATTTTGTCCTAAGAAAGAGGAAGACGGTCTGAGGTTTCTTTCTTTCAAAAAGGCGTTGGTTTGGGAATGACTCAGACGGCGCTCGGTAACTCATGGCAGTGGCCCGTGGTAGAACAGGAGGCTGTCGTGCTTCCCTGGAAGTCCTTGCCTTGGGGGATGAATTCGGGGGACCGTTCTTTCTTTAGAAACTTAGACTTAGTTTCTATTATTTTAGAGTTTCTTGGCTTAGGTCAAAGGAATAAATTTGTAGCAAATGGTGTTTAGCTTCCCATGGCAGAGGTCTGGGTGCGAGCAGGAGGTCATCGAGTGAATTCTGATTTCAGAAGTAGACGACGCACGGTAACCTGTGGCAGAAGTCCAGGGTAGAGCAGGAGGTCGTCATTTTGGTCTGAATCGCGGAGGATGACGCTCGGTTACTTGTGGCAAAAGCTGGGGATAGAGCAGAAGAAAGTCTAAGATTTTCTCTCGGAAAGGTGTTGGTTTAGGAGTGGTTTAGGAGCGACGCTGGCGACGCTCGGTAACATGGCAATAGCCCGGGGTAGAAGTCGTTGTGCTTCCCTAGAAATCCTCGCCTTGCGAGAAGAATTCTAAAGGTTCTAGATCACAAACGACGGCGCTCAATAACCTGAGGCAAGAGCTCAGGGTAGAGCAAAAAGTCGTTTAGATTAAGTCTTTTGCGTGTTATTTTAAAATTTTTTTTGGAATGTGGGGAGAAATCTTTACTAAAAAGTTTTTAGTAAAGCCTCTTGCAGGGTTACATTGTTTGAAATGTGGTACTCGTCGGATTTTTATTTATTTCAAATTCGTTTGTGACGAGAAGAATTTCATCTTTGGCAGAGTTTGATTTCTTCAATTTTCTAAAGAAGACCACCTCGCCCCGGTTTTTGAATCGAGGTTTTCCTGAGGGCCTGAGCGCAAATGCCGAGGCGAGGACATAGGGAGTCTTAAAGGCGTTGGATCCTTGAGAGCTTATTCTCCCGCTTGTCTGAAGAATAAAGAAAGAAGCGCGCAAGACTCAAGGTAAAGAGTATGAACAAGCAAGAAGTCATGAAGATTTTTCGGAAGCCCTTTGAGTTAGTTGTCGGAACCACAACTTTGAAAAAGGCAGGCAGTGTTGCGTGCCCGCCTTGAGGAAGCATCTAATATCGATTCGCGCAAGGCGATCGACAAGCGCGACAGAAGATCGTTCTCTGTCAACGGTTGTTATGGTTGTCGTCTTGATCTTTCTTACGAACTGTCTCGTTCTTATATTAAAGTTATCTTTTTAAAAGTCTGTCTTTTTATTTCGAGAATGCGTGTGTTATTGTCACAGCGTGAATGTGTGATAACGAGATGACCTTCCCGATAGTAATATTATCCACAAGAAAAGAGATAGAGTAAAAGTAGAAAAAGTACGACAAAGACAGTTATATCAATTGTATATTAGGTGTTAAACTTAATTCCTGCCGCTTGCTATTAGAGGGTGCTGGCTCCAATGCTGGCGAGTTTCGACAATGAAGCTGTAATGTGCCGTTTTTCTTCGCGCGGATCAGCTCGCCGGAGCGGTGCGAGATAAAAGGCTCGAACGGGAAAAAAGGAAAGAAGTCGCGGGCTTGGAAATGATTATGCGATGGTGTACGCTATAGGACAAAGACTGTGTTCCGTTTTTACTGGCAGTACTAGCAGTGGTGAAAAATCCGTTCCGTTATTGGTACGCAGCGCATTGCGACAGCATTTAGTAACATCAATGACGTCATAAATGGTAGCCATATTGCCACTGTGACTACTGCAGCTGCCAAGGTGAGCTACAGTGCAATATGGCATGCGGTTAACACCGCATAAAATAGATTTATTAGACGCCGAAAGTAATAAAGTTTATTCTGTTTATTTAAATGTAAAAAATGCACATAAAGCAAGAAATGGTAAACGAAATTTAAATCTTAATACAATTTATATGCTTAAGTTAATTATAAAATTAACTTTATTTAGAAAATATATTATAACCTTATTTGTGTTGTGTTTCATAACTGATAGCTTCTGTATGTACATAGCAAATAGATTAATTATAAAAAGGTTTAACTTGGATTAACATTTAAATACGTTTTAGTATATTCCATAATGTATAAAAAAGTATGTGCATGTTCAATGAATGCATGCCATGCTAATATTTATAGGTCGTTTCACACATGAGGCATACGATGCTTCATATTATCCTTGTAATTCCTTGAATGTCAAACAAGGACTATTTAATACAACATGCGCATCGTGGGTGAAACAGAACATACATATAATTTTCCTCAAGCTTAAATGAAATTAGACTAACCAAAATTATAGTAAACATATACATTTTTTTATTTAATAAATTGTATTTGTAAATTATTTGATAAATTGTATTGTATAATATTTTTACAGATATAAACTTTGCCTCTGCATTACTAAAGTATGCAAAAAGAAATATCTCTGATTCTGGTACGTATATCTACATTATATATATAAACTTTTGTATTATATTATAATATATAAAATATGATCTTCTGCACTTTCACATATATAATTTCATCAACAGATACACCAACTACAAGTACAACAAATATAAGCTTAGACGTATCAAACAATGACGATGTAATGTTTACTGAGATATCAAATGAAGAAGATATTTATTAATAATGAAGATTTTGATTATTATATGAATTTGATATATTATAAGTTATATTATTTAATACTTACAAACTGTACGTGCATGCACTTATAATTTACGCACAATCACACTTCACTTACGTAATTTATTATAGGTACAACATATTTTACTGTTATTGCCATTTTGTTATACAAAAACTACTTTATTATACTCTGTATTGTTAATGCAGGATGAACATATTCTTTTTTGTACACATATACATTTATCACACATTATACATTTATTACATATTACTTATCATATATTTGCATGTATATGTTACATATGTTACAGATGTTTGTATATGGAACAAAAAAGAAACCTTATTGTTAATATCCTTATACAAAGAACATAAAGAAATATTTACTTCGGGAAAAATGAAACAACATTTATGTTGGCAACGGATAGCAACAGAAATGGCAAAGAAAGGTTACAACATCGCTTCAACAAAAATGTACAAAATTTCAGACATTAAAGAGAACCTGCAAACAAATAAAAGATCACAATAACAAATCGGGAAACTCCAGAAAAACATGGGAATATTTTGATGTATGTTAATATTACTGTAAAGGCATGAATTTGAAGGTATTGTGACCATTGCTGATAGTCGTAATGAATTATAATTCCACGCACAATAATTGATGCAAACGTCGTATTAGTTACATATTAGTTGCATTACCTACAAATATCACATCAATTATTGTGTGTTGAATTACGACTTGGCAATGGTTACGACACTTTTGTGTTCAAGTATTGTTAGATACAAGATTGACATTTATATACTTATAGATATGATATACTTACAGGCTATGGATGAACTATGTGACACAAAACCATGGATAGAACCGATATTTACCACCTCGTCTGATTTAAACAATGAGAATCTGCCTGCAAAATCATTAGGTCCTATAAAAAAGAAAGGTATATAATACTTGTAATTGATACATCTGTCATAATTACTTAGCTTAGGCCCAACTACAAAAACGTTATTTGGCTTTAAGGGACATTGAAACATGTATCTGTATTTATTTTTATTTCTAAATAAAGACAAACACAAATGTACGTCGCGTTTATAGGCAAAATAACTTTCGCGCAATCTGGTCTAAAAATCAAATCCATTACACGTGCAATCGGTAAACTCTCTTTTAATGGGACAAAAATCTGTTTCAACCATTAAAAATCGCGCGCGCGCGTGTGTTGTGTGTGTGTATGATTAAGATTATTCACAGATTAATCACGCCCGCCCGCCCGCCCGCCTTATTACGGTAGATTTGATCAATCAGTTATGCATAACCGCTAGTTTTGATTAGGTTATTATGTATAATAACCGTATTCATTAAATTAACCGTAACATTTATATAATATATATATATATATATAAATATATATATATATATATATATATATATATATATTGTGACGCGACATCCCGTTTGGCTGTCCGTCACAGGAATCGTAAGATCCGAACGAGGAGCGCACGCTGCGGCTTTACGTCCTCTCGGCTCGGAGACGGACGTGTCGGCGAGTGCGCTTACAACTCCGCGTTTTTATTTTGTGTGCGTGTGTCCGTCCGTTAATTTTAGCGACGTTTTGCGGATCGGCGGCTAGCGGATATTCCTTTTTTTGTATCGACGAAATCTCACCCGGCGAGCAGACTACAAAAAGGAGGACCTCCCGCCACTTGAGACCTTCCGGACCGTGCGCAGGATCGCAGTAGCGCGCACGACAAGTGATCTCTCTTCATTTAATTACGTTATCTCTTACCGTCACGCCTGTACGCAACAGTAAGGCCGCTGAAATTGCAGGACGCAAAGAGGGAAGGTCCGGCGTAAGGGATGTCGACACTCCACGCGGATCATCGCGTAGGAGACCCCGAACGAGGAGCTGCGAGAGAAAGTTTCTGACGTGGTCCCGAGCGCGGGGGCACTGGACGTCGAAGAGTCCGTAGGGATAGCCGTCCGGCCTCGGGAAAACCACGGGAAGAGTCGCGAGCTGCCCGAAGACACCGACCTACCTCGAATTGCGCGCCGCGGCGCGATAGCCTGATTAGAGGGCCGCGAGGACCGCGTTATAAGGCGGAACCAATAACGCGGCGCGACGAACCCCCGTGCGTGGGGCGAGAGATCATGCGTGCCGCCTGCCGAATTTCCTCGCGCTATCGATCACTTCGCTGTGGATCGTCGCCGAGATCTGACCCTTAGCCGAGACGACGGGAGCCGCCGTCATCCAGGGACGAGTCGTACCCCTGCTCTAGGACGAGTTCGAGACAAGCCAGCGTTGTGGTGAAACGAACGAGACTTGTGTAAAGCCACCGATTTCGCCGGTCGGATGAGTCGCGCGTGCGAGAGTCGCATGTAGAGTTATCGTTCGCCGTAAAATCTTCCGCCGGGAACACGCCAGTGATCGCGTGCTGACCGCGTGCTCAGCCGCCGTGCGCCTCATCCGATCAAGTCGCATCTAGATTCTTCCGGTTCCGTTTATTGAGAGCGTCGCCGACATGCGTATGTATGCGTTTCTGTTTGGCGATGTCCGTTTTGTAACGCGTATTTCCGAATGCTTACTTCGTACCGAATCGCCACATAATTCCGCGTGAAATGAGAGTGCGTGTGCAAAGTTGCGAGTGTGCACGGCGTACTTTGTCCGCCGCTACCTAGAATGGAATTGTGATTCTCTCCGTTCGGTGAGCTCGTACCGACGACCGCATAGTATTTTCCGGCCGCGCCCGGGTCGCGAGGCATTGTCGCTGAACCCTGTGAGTAGTGTTAGCTCGTGGAAATACATTGTCCATTTCTATATCAAATTAAAGTGTTTTCTTTAAGTTCCCTCGCTCTCCTCTACCACCCCGCCCGCCGCGAACCACCCCCTCTGCCAATCCCGTGGCTGAGCTACCGGTTAACAGAGGCCGTTATTGCCCGTGACGAGGTAGAGTGTCTTCGCGTTTCCTTTTCCGACATGAATCGAGAGATCGGTCACGTCCCGATCTAAGAGTGGCACGCTCGCTCGTGCCTGGCGCCCAATCGTACCGGCTAACTTCACGCATTTGATGTGAGCGACTTCGCGATTATCGTGGCTGCCTAACTAGCATCACGAGCAGTTAACGTAGTTGCACCACGCTCGTGAGTGCGGTCGCAATATATATATATATATATATATATATATTGTCACGTACTTTTCTTTACGCCGGAGAGCGACGGCGAAATACCCGATCAAACAAGGGAATTGAGGTGGTACGCGAAACACGCGCGAGAGCGACGAAAATACCGATAGCTACGTTCAAACCAAATCGCGAAATTGAGCGCCAGACGCGATTACACTGGTCGCGTCGCCGGGTTCACTTTTCCACGCTAAACGCTAATCCATATCACGCGATAGCTCGTCACACAAAAACGCGAAATCGTCGCTCGCACGCAGCCAGCCAGCTCCTCTAACCAGTAGAGGGGCGGAGTAGCGGAGGCAGGGACGAAGCGGCTCTCTCGCGGGAGGAGACGGATAAGCGAGAAACGAAACGAAGTTAGGTCGATGTAACAGGTAAAAATCACATGTATTATGGTGCATAATAGAAACGGCATACAGTAAAACAAGAAAAAGATAACAGTCAACATAAAGAAAAAAAAAAGAAGAGATAAGGACAGTAAAAGGTTCGCGCCGGCGACAACGCAGTCGCCGGAACCGCACTACAAAATCAATCCAACACGCGCGAGACAACAACGCACCGATAGCTCGGGCGGCCGTGCAATCACGGCCGTAACACGATTCACGCACGTGCGCGAGGGCTTTGCGGCTTCCCGGGAAGCCGATCGTCCGCGAGCTTCTACGGCGGGACCGCTAAAATACACGCGGTAACCGACAACTGGGTGCGTCGACAGGGTCTCGTGTTTGAGGTGGAGAGCCAACCAAACACGAAACAGGTGCGTTTAATTGCCACGCGGCGGACGCACTCTCACACTAACCTAACGGCTCCACCTCAGAGCGCGAGTCAGTCAGCAGCGGCAGCTCGTGGCTTCACACAGTTTCAGAGGGTCACCTCGACGACAACTCTGGTCTTCCTCCTGGTCTCTCGGGCTCTCTGGGATCCTTCGTCGGACACGCTCGCTAAGGCCGATATCAGTCACCGAAAGCCAGGCCGATATCCCTCGCTCGCTTTCTCTAACGCACCATGCACGCCGAACGACGGGTCGCACGCAAAAGCCGCGCGGATCGCGCTCGATGCGCGATCGATGGGCGCTACCCCTCCCACAGGGTGCGCGATATCCTTGCGCCTAGCGGCACGGTCTATCAGCGGCCGCCCTTATCTAGCGTGACGTCACGGCAGCGCAGTGTCGTGTCTTCGCAGGTGTCGCGCGGTCCCCGTCGGCATCCGATACTCTCGTCTCTCTCGCCGTCCTCGCGGACGATAGCAGCTTTTCCTTGAGGCGATGGTTCCTCCGTTGCTATTGTTTCAGACGGACAACCGGCATCCGACGGCCCTTATCCTGGCCGTTCGTCCGTTCTAGCCTGTCCATCCATCGAGCCTTGCGCGAGCCTTCCGCGCGTGGCGCTCACTCGTCGCCACGCTGTCTCGTCCTCCTCTCCGTCGGCGGTTCCTCGTGTACCGGCCCTGAACGATCGTCCGCTCTTTTTCTGGCCGCCGTCAACATCCTTCGTCGCTGCAGCTTCTTCGGTAACGTTTGTCGAGGCGCCCGAGTTTACATAAAAAATAAATCGCGAATAAATAAAGGAAATTACTAACGCTACGCAGTCCCGTCGGAGATTTCGCTCTCTCGCTCAGTGCCCGGCCCGGTCATATGCGCCTCTCCGCGCTTTGATTTGGCAGAGGGCAAAGTGGCAAGGCAGGTAAAACTGCCACGTCACTATATATATATATATATATATATATATATATATATATACGAGTATATATATAAATCCAACTTGATGGTTAAAACCAGATTTATATAAGTGTTTATACATTTTATATTGGCTGTTTTCCTTTTAGAAGACACAAAACGACACAAGTTAACACACTCGAACACAGTCTCAGACTTTCCTCTTGAGTAGAGTCGAAAAGTGATTGAATTTGTAAATGGAAAGCGAAGTGTGTCGCTTTGGGTGAAAAGTATCGACTGTGTTCTCTAAAAGAAAAACAGCCATCAAGAGCTATAACTACGGGTGTTACTAAACGATCAATAATAAATGTTATCACTTAATTGTAAATTTTGTTACAATAGTGAGCTAAACTATATTTTGCAAAAGCAAAAAATAAAATTAATTGGAATAGGTGAAATGATATAAATTTTCATTGTTTTTTCACTGTTGCAAGAAGCCCTTCAATTTTAAATTAAATTAATAAATTAATTTTTTAATTTATATACATTAATGTATTCTTACAGATAAAATACCTTCTTCCTCATCAAACCATGCATTGTTGAAGCATAAACAACTTCGTGCAAAGCAAAAAGAGGCACATCACAAAAAGAAAATGAATTTATTGATGGACATCAAAAACCTTATAGAAAAAACGTTATAGAAGGAGTAACTCAAAAGTGAAAATGAAAATCAGAGTTCCTATATTTTTTTTTGTAATGTGTTAAATATGCCAAAGTTTTAAGTTTTGTTTCGTATTGTACCAATTTTTATTTTTTTTTTATTATTATATTTAGGTTTATTTGGTACTTAGAATATAATAAGATTAAGTATTTATGCATACCGGCTGTTTCTTCTTAAATTTTATGTACTACATGATGTAAGATGTTAGAATTATACAAATAAAAAAAGTTATTTTCTATAAATATGTGTATTTTAAAAAGCATTATTATATATAAAAATATTAATACATATAAAAGTATTATTACATACAAGTATATTGTTACATATAAAAAGTATTATTACAATCTTTCGTTTAACGTATATTTTAATGCATTTCTTTTTTGAACTCCTTTTTCTTTATTTTGAGCATTAATTTGAACATGATGTGCAATCGCGGGAATATTGTCTGTTTCATTAATTATAATATCTATAAAATCTTTATGTAAAATACAAATGTTGTGCAGCACACAACAAGCAATAACGTATTGAGGTACGAGATCCGTCCGTTTCATATATAAATTGTCTAAGAGACTACGAAAACGTCCTTTTAATAAGCTAATGGCTCTTTCAACCATTACATGGGCTGAACATAAACGTTGATTAAAATTTATTTGTGCTTTTGTCAAATGGCCGTTGTTTTTATAAGGCACCATTATATATTTTTGCAAAGCATATGCTGCATCACCTAACAAATGACTATTTTGTAAAAAGTAGTTTTCGGTACAAATAGACTGAATACCACTTAATTGGAATACACGCATATCATGTACTGATCCAGATTGTCCTGCATAACAATAAATAAATTTCAATGTGGAATCACATATAACCTGTAACGAATAATAAAATATTTAAGTATTTAATCAATCTTACAAAAATTAAACCATAATTTACGTTATTTTTCCAAGTATTAAATTGGTTAGTATTTAAGTATTAGAGAAACACTAACAGTTTGTGTTTATAACAAGTAATTAAGCACTCGGCATTAATTAACCAAGTAGTACTGCCAGTATTAAATTTTTCTAAGAGTTGATTACAACGTTTCCCTTACTTGCAACAGTATCGAATGATAACCCTTTCGATTTATGTAACTTTCTGCATGTTTCTTTGGTTTATGTATATTCTGCTTCTTTTACGGTTCCTTTACGGCCACTTGATAAATTGAGGTGCTAATGAATAAATCACTTTACAAACTCTTTTTTTAGCATGCCAACCAATCGCACGTTCAATGTTAGATCGGTCACAAACTGATCTATTAATTAGTTACAGAATATATATATATATATTGTGACGTGACATCCCGTTTGGCTGTCCGTCACAGGAATCGTAAGATCCAAACGAGGAGCGCACGCTGCGGCTTTACGTCCTCTCGGCTCGGAGACGGACGTGTCGGCGAGTGCGCTTACAACTCCGCGTTTTTATTTTGTGTGCGTGTGTCCGTCCGTTAATTTTAGCGACGTTTTGCGGATCGGCGGCTAGCGGATATTCCTTTTTTTGTATCGACGAAATCTCACCCGGCGAGCAGACTACAAGAAGGAGGACCTCCCGCCACTTGAGACCTTCCGGACCGTGCGCAGGATCGCAGTAGCGCGCACGACAGGTGATCTCTCTCTTACCGTCACGCCTTACGCAACAGTAAGGCCGCTGAAATTGCAGGACGCAAAGAGGGAAGGTCCGGCGTAAGGGATGTCGACACTCCACGCGGATCATCGCGTAGGAGACCCCGAACGAGGAGCTGCGAGAGAAAGTTTCTGACGTGGTCCCGAGCGCGGGGGCACCGGACGTCGAAGAGTCCGTAGGGATAGCCGTCCGGCCTCGGGAAAACCACGGGAAGAGTCGCGAGCTGCCTGAAGACACCGACCTACCTCGAATTGCGCGCCGCGGCGCGATAGCCTGATTAGAGGGCCGCGAGGACCGCGTTATAAGGCGGAACCAATAGCGCGGCGCGACGAACCCCCGTGCGTGGGGCGAGAGATCCTGCGTGCCGCCTGCCGAATTTCCTCGCGCTATCGATCACTTCGCTGTGGATCGTCGCCGAGATCTGACCCTTAGCCGAGACGACGAGAGCCGCCGTCATCCAGGGACGAGTCGTACCCCTGCTCTAGGACGAGTTCGAGACAAGCCAGCGTTGTGGTGAGACGAACGAGACTTGTGTAAAGCCACCGATTTCGCCGGTCGGATGAGTCGCGCGTGCGAGAGTCGCATGTAGAGTTATCGTTCGCCGTAAAATCTTCCGCCGGGAACACGCCAGTGATCGCGTGCTGACCGCGTGCTCAGCCGCCGTGCGCCTCATCCGATCAAGTCGCATCTAGATTCTTCCGGTTCCGTTTATTGAGAGCGTCGCCGACATGCGTATGTATGCGTTTCTGTTTGGCGATGTCCGTTTTGTAACGCGTATTTCCGAATGCTTACTTCGTACCGAATCGCCACATAATTCCGCGTGAAATGAGAGTGCGTGTGCAAAGTTGCGAGTGTGCACGGCGTACTTTGTCCGCCGCTACCTAGAATGGAATTGTGATTCTCTCCGTTCGGTGAGCTCGTACCGACGACCGCATAGTATTTTCCGGCCGCGCCCGGGTCGCGAGGCATTGTCGCTGAACCCTGTGAGTAGTGTTAGCTCGTGGAAATACATTGTCCATTTCTTTATCAAATTGAAGTGTTTTCTTTAAGTTCCCTCGCTCTCCTCTACCACCCCGCCCGCCGCGAACCACCCCCTCTGCCAATCCCGTGGCTGAGCTACCGGTTAACAGAGGCCGTTATTGCCCGTGACGAGGTAGAGTGTCTTCGCGTTTCCTTTTCCGGCATGAATCGAGAGATCGGTCACGTCCCGATCTAAGAGTGGCACGCTCGCTCGTGCCTGGCGCCCAATCGTACCGGCTAACTTCACGCATTTGATGTGAGCGACTTCGCGATTATCGTGGCTGCCTAACTAGCATCACGAGCAGTTAACGTAGTTGCACCACGCTCGTGAGTGCGGTCGCAATATATATATATATATATATATATATATATATATATATATATATATATACGAGGTGTGTTCAAAAAGTATCGCGAATTTTGTGTTTTTTCAAAAATTATTTATTTATTCATGAATATCTATTTTGTCCCCTTCAAAGTAATCCCCATGAGATATTATACACTTGTGCCAACGGTTTTTCCAATCTTCGAAGCACTTCAAAAAATCATTTTTTTTTATCTTGTTCAGCTCCTCCTTCGATGCCGTCTTTATCTCGTCAAGCGTAGCGTAACGTCGTCCTTTCATGGGTCTCTTCAGTTTAGGGAACAAGAAAAAGTCACAGGGGGCCAGATCTGGGGAATACGGTGGCTGCGGCATCATTAGTGTGTTGTTTTTGGCCAAAAAGTCGCGCACAAGCAACGATGTGTGAGCAGGGGCGTTATCGTGGTGCAAAAGCCAATTTTTGTTCTTCCACAAATCCGGGCGTTTCTGGCGGATTGCTTCGCGCAAATTGCACATAATTTGCAGGTAATATTCCTTATTGACCGTTCTACCCTGTGGCAAGAACTCATGATGCACCACGCCCCTGCAATCGAAGAAAACTGTCAGCAAAACTTTCACATTCGACCGAACTTGGCGCGCTTTTTTCGGTCTTGGTTCGTGCGGCAGCTTCCATTGAGATGATTGAGCTTTGGTTTCCACGTCATAACCATAAACCCACGATTCGTCACCAGTTATGACCCTCTGGAGCAAATTTGGGTCGTCGCGGACAGAGTCCAACATCTCATTAGCAATGTTCATGCGATGCTGTTTTTGGTCGCAATTGAGCAATTTTGGTACGAATTTCGCGGCGACCTGTTTCATGCCCAAATCATTGATAAAAATCGAATGGCACGAGCCAATCGATATGTTTAGGTCCTCAGCAACATCTCTAACGGTGATTCGACGATTGGCCAATACCATTTTCTCCACTTCATTAATTTTTTCGTCTGTTGTTGAAGTGCTCGGGCGTCCGGCACGCTCTTCGTCGTTCACATCTTCTCGGCCTTCTGAGAACATTTTGTACCACCGATAAACTTGCTTCGGTCCAAGGTAGCTTCTCCGTATGCCACAGTCAACATTCGGAATGCATCCGCGCACTTAATTTCGTTTTTCACACAAAATTTGATACAGGTTCTTTGATCCATTTTTTTGAATAGGTAAAAATCGAAGACGATCCAAAACACGTGCAAGCAAAGCAGCTGTCAACAATTAAGTGAACATTCAAAATGGCCGAGCTTGTCGGCATAAGTGAGAGACATGAGTACCAACATAACGCCACAAAAAGATCGAAATTCGAATATACGTAACCCGCGAAAATTCAAAATTCGCGATACTTTTTGAACACACCTCGTATATACGAGGTGTGATCAAAAAGTAAGGTGACTTCTCATTTTTATAAAACAATATTTATTTATTCATCCAAAATTATGTTATTTCCTTCAAAATAACCCCCCTCTGATACAATGCATTTGTGCCAGCGCTTTTTCCAGTCGTCAAAACATTTCTGAAATGCACTTTTGGGTATTGCCTTGAGCTCCTCCAGCGATGCAGCCTTAATCTCCTCAATCGTCGCAAATCTTCGTCCTTTCATAGGCCTTTTCAATTTTGGGAAGAGGAGAAAGTCGCAGGGGGCCAAGTCTGGTGAATACGGTGGCTGAGGCATGATGATAGTATTGTTTTTGGCCAAAAAAGTACTCACTAATAATGACGTGTGCGCAAGTGCATTATCATGGTGAAGAATCCATGAATTTTCTTTCCACACTTCCGGACGTTTTTTTCTTATTGATTCACGCAAACGCCGCATAACCTCAAGGTAATACTCCTTGTTTACCATACGACCTTGTGGTAGGAATTCTTGATGCATAACGCCATGATAATCAAAGAAAACTGTGAGCATAACCTTCACATTTGAACGAACTTGGCGTGCCTTTTTCGATCTTGGCTCTCCTGGGCTTTTCCCCTTCCTGTGAACATACTATATGGTCGTGACGAGTGTACCAACACAAAAAAAAATTTTGAAATTAGAGTGTACAGAGCGCGCGAAATTCAAAAGTCACCTTACTTTTTGATCACACTTCGAATATACACATTTATATAATGAACATTATCATAATACTTATTTATTTCATATAATTGTTATTTATATTACCTATACGAGTCATGTGTTGCCATAGTCCATAGTGCAACTAATAATTGTACATCTGGTAGAATTGTACGTAGTCCATATCTAAGGTTGGATTGCTTTACTAAGGTAGGTTTTATTAAATTTAATAAATATGTAAATACTACACATGACATCCTGTAACAAAAGGTTAATTTATCTTAAATCAAGAACCTTTTCAAATATTCAAGACAATAAAATTATTCCTATGCTTTGCATAATAAAAACAAATTACAAACTAATAAATATTTACATTCCTAGTATTATATATACATTTGCACAATTATTATTTACAATTTTCTTACCGAAAATGGCTTTTAAACTCTACGTCTGAATATTCACTTATTGTGTCCATGTAATTTTTAATGCGAGGTTGAACTGTTTGAATTCGTGATAATTCTATTTCTTCTTCTTCAGTAGAACTGTCACTGCTGTTTTCATTTAAAATCTCCAATGCTACTAAGCATATTAATAACTTTGTCTATTTATCCATTGCGTCTGTTTGTCTGTTACAGTCCGCTACTGACTGCTACTGCGATCACTGCACTGTTCCAAAATACGACGCTGTAGCAGTGCTGGCAGTAATGTAGTAATATCGGAACAGTTGTGACAGTGTACTGTTATGACGTCACATTTACTGCACTGCCAGTAAAAACGGAACACAGCCAAAGGTGCATTTATTTTCGTTAGGTACGAAACAGAGAAGATTACAATTACGATGTGCGCGCGGACGCACAACGAATGAACAGGAGTAATGCGCGGACGGTCAAATTCAACACGCGACTATCTATACGGTTCTATGTACAGGTGTCCGCGAGGCGTCGCTAGGTGACAGGACCCGGATGACGTTTCCACGCGGGCGTGATTTTCGTAGAGCGGTGGCCGGAGCTCGGTCTGGCGGTACGCGAATCGGCAGGACGGCCGGACGGCCGCGTGCGTGCAAGGAGCGATGGCGGTCGGGAGACCGCGGAACGTGTCGAGTACCTCGACCGAAACCCCGAAACGGCGATTCCGTTGTCTTGCGTTCTGCGGGGGAAGCGGAGATGCCCGTCGCTCGGGAGCTGGCCGAGAGTCTTCCTCTCGCCAAGAACCTTGACGAGAGATGGGTGCTTAAGCTCGCGAGGATGCGGGAAAGAAAAGAACCAGACGGAAAGGCGAAGTACCTTCGCCGTGGCCAAGAACTTTCGACTACTTTATTTTCCGATAGGTCAGGCGCAGCGGATCAGGTGGTGATGCTGGCTGACGGAAAAAGGCGTCTTTATTGGAGCACGCGGCCCTATTTATACCCTGCGATTCCGTTTGCCTCCGTCATTTTCGGAACTTGACGGCGGAGTCGCCGGAGTGGGACAAACGTGCGTTTTCTGGTGTGCGCGTGCGATGGCTTGGTATGGTTTTGCCACGCGTAGCCTGTGATGTTTTTACAATTGGTTGCCCAAGGCACCCCCAGTTATAGCCCGGCGGCTCTTTTTCGGTTGTTGACGACCGGGGACAATGCATATTCTTTTTCGGGTGGGGGGGGGATTGTATCGTTACAAAGTCATATGTTTTTTGTAGTTTAGACATTGCTAAAAGTAATTCAATTCCCATAGATTAGATTTCTCGACGCCAAAAACATTCTCAAATTGACTGAAAATGAATCGCGATAAGCTGTTTTTTCGACTTGTGCTTCTTTACTACTTCGACCTCAAGAAAACTGCAGCTACAGCGCATCGCTTACTATTCGAAGTGTATGATGTAAAACTCCATCGAAAAAGGGAAACATTCATTTGGACACAGTACAATTGGACACAGCCAATTAAAGTGGTTGGTGCCTAATAATTTTCTTCTGTTTAAGCGTTGCGAGTGGTTCGTGTCCAATTGTACTGTGTCCAAATGGAAGCTTCTCATCGAAAAGAACATGTAGAATTTGGTTTAAACGCTTCCGAAACGGTGATTTTGATGTGAGAAACAAAGAACATCTAGAACAGCCGAAAAAAATTGAAGATGTCGAGCTGCAAGAATTGCTCGATGAGAATCCAGCCCAAACGCTTTTAAAGTTGTTGGAACAGTTTAACAGTTGTTGTTAAATATGTTACTCCAATGGCCGTCTCAAAATGCTTGCATGCTATGGAAAAGATTCATAAGGAAGGAAAATGGCTACCACATGAGTTGTCAGAAAATGCCATTTTGAGTCGTTTGACTATTGCGACTTCTTTGCTTGCCAGGCAAAGAAAAAAAAGTTTGTTGTGGCGCATTGTGACTGGCGATGAAAAATGGATTTATTTTGATAATCCCAAGCGGAAAAAATCATGGGTGGACCCCGGCCAATCATCCGTTTCAACGCTGAAGAGGAATATTCACGGCATAAGACCTTGCTGTGCGTTTGGTGGGACCAGAAAGGTGTGCTATATTACAAACTCTTGGGTCCAAATAAAACCGTTACAGCTGATCGCTACCAACAGCAATTATACCGATTGAGTGACGTATTGATGCAAAAAAGATCATTTGAAGTCAATAATTGATGCAAAGTCATTTTGTTGCATGATAACGCTCGACCGCATGTCGCGAAAATCATGAAGCAGGTACTTTGCCAGCTTAAATAGAAAGTTTTGCCGCACCCAGTGTATTCTCCAGACTTGACACCGTCGGATTAGCATTTCTTCTGATCGATGTAACACGCACTTACATACTTCTCCAGTTACAACAAAGTCCAAAAATGAGTGGATAAATGGTTCGCCTCAAAAGACACCACGTTTTACCGTCGTGGGATTGCCCTGTTGCCGGAGAGATGAGAAAAAGTAGTAAAAAATGAAGGAAATTACTTTGATTAAGGTATTCATTTATCTTCCTTTCGAAACAAATCAATTTGATAGACGAAAAAACGGCAGGAATTAAGTTTAACACCTAATACTTGTAACAACCCGTTTTTCTTGGATAGATATCGCGCACGGACGTAGCTCGTCGGGAATTCCAGGGCACGATCCGGGTTAAGAGAGAATTAGACTCGTGTGTTTGAACGTGTAAAATAGGTACAGATTTTATTGAGTGACGAATACAAATGTCTTACAGCTAATATGTACAGAGGGTGCGTCACCGCCGGTACGTCGTCGGCCGTATCGCGCGCGGGGAGGTGACGATTTTGATCGCGGCGATCGAGGATTACCGTCGGGCAACGGGTTCGGCGCGGGGAACGTCGTCGGCGCGGTTGCCGCTTCTTCCCACGGCAGGTGCGTGGTTTGCGCGGTCGGCGTTTGTTTTCGGCGCGCGGGCGGCCCCGTGTTTTTCGGCCTTGCGAGGTCGCGTGCTCGGCTTTTCGCGGTCGCCAGCACGGTAGCGGGGCGCGGGACGTCGCTCGGCTGAGCGGCTCTTTAAATCCGCGGCGGTTGTGTTGTGATCTTGCTCGCAGGCAGGATGCGACGGCTACGTCGAGTACGCTCGACGGAGGCAAAGACGCTTTACCCCGTTCTTCTGTAGCCGCCGCGGTAGGATCGGATCGGTGTCGAGGAAAGCCGGTCGGGCAAGTACGCTTGCCTGAGCCCAAGACACTTGAGCCCAGCTTCGGCGAGGAGAGACGGGTGCGAAAGCGGTAGCCGTCGAGAACGCTCGACAGAGGCCAAGACTCTTGACCCCAGGACTACCTCGGGAGACTTCTTCGGAGACTAGTCGGCGGAGTAGCGGTCCGAGCAGTCGGCGGAGAAGAAGCCCAGCATCTTGCTGCTCCGGCGCTTTTATACCCGCATCTCGAGACGTCGGGAACGTTCGGTGGCGGTTCGGTTCGTGTCGGAGCCAGCGTCCCCGCCGCTCGAGATCGGTTGCGTGGTGGGCGGACGGAGGCGCGTGAGCACGTTGCTAGCGCGTGCCGGTTTGGGGCCGGTGCGCGTGCGCGGCGCGGCAGCCGCGACGCGCGGATGCCTCGCTGCTCGTATTGGCGCGTTTAAAGTCGTTTATCGGCGCGTAGCGCCTTGTGTGACGCTCGGCGGATGTTCGGCCGGCGTTTTGCGGACGGTGACCGGTCCGTCGGGGGGGGGGTCGCGCGGAAGCGGTTTGTTACATACTTTAAAAAATAAAATACGACAATTTTTCAAAGTTGACAGCCGTGCGGAATGAGAGGCAGAAAAATGAGAGAGAGCGAAGATTTTAGAGAAATAAGGCTGCAAATTGAGCACATCATGCTATCCCTTCCACCATGCTTACTACTACGTGTGCAGTCAGCTTAAAAAAGGATAAAGATTGTGGCGACTTTCCATTACGCTGGCAGCATATAACGTGCAAAGTAACGTAAATTTTAGCGCAGTGTCTTTTAATAGTGTTCGGGATAATGTATGCCTCCCGTAAATTTTTGTCTATAGTAGAACAATTCAACAATTTATAAAGACTGTAAATATATCAAAATATCTGTATAATTTCATTAATTAAGCGTACCGACTGCATCACTGAAATATCTAATGTTTAAATCGTATTTGACCCACGAGTTTTAACCACTGGGATTCTCTCTAGATGATATTTAGCGCAAGTCTTAATAGCGAAATTTTCTGGAGTTACAGAAGAACTATGAAGATTAGAAATATTTGTATTAACACGGTTATTTAACAAAATTGTTATGTTTTAGCTAATTTAAATATTAAAAATTATTCTTATTATTAATTAGAAACTCATACTGTACAACGTACAAAAGAATGGAAGAATCGAGGATATGTGACACAGTCTGAGGCAGACACGATAGTTTAAATATAACTATATAAATACATAATAAATATGTGATACAACTTTATAGCAGTGCTATTTAAGACAAAGTTTGCAAAATCGTATGACACATCGATAGAAAAATCTGTCTTTGTTCCTTATCTTCGGACACTTGTTTAGACAATCTAAAATATTAAATTATATTAATTTTTGAATATAAATAAATTGTAGAAACACAGATGGCCATATTTTTAAAAAATTAGTTTTTAAAAAAAAAGGAAATATTTAAATAAGAATAGTTTTGAGTTTTTAATTTTATTTGTAGCTTATATTGTTTTTAATTAATTATTTCTCCGGAATTATTACGATAACGATTATTTAATGTTAGAATAAAAAATACCTTTTTAATAACATAGCGCTCATGACAAATCCAGATACAATGTGTAGATATACTTAAATTTTTTAGTATGCTGCGCAAAATGGTGAATAATAGTAGTTTACGATCATAAAGCATATATCCAAACCAAACATCCCACACAAATATATATTATTTAGAATATAAATCCGTGTTTTCTTGAAAGTTTGAATAGCAAGAACATAATTCACCTGAAACAAACTAAATTTTCTAAAAACGTTTAATATCTTTTCTAATTAAATCACAGTGTTATCTAAACAAAAAAAGAACCAGTCCACATCTGGAAATTAATTTGACAAAGGAATCAATAGTGGAACTATTGTCCAAGAACTTTCGATATCAAGTTCATGGGACAACACGATGTATGGCAATTCCTAAAATATAAAGATAATTTATTTAATAATAAATACACACATACACACACACACACACACACACACACACATACAAGAAGTAGACATAGTTGCCACATATGTTTAACGTTAGAATGACCGAGCAATTTCTACTTTTTAAATTAATATTCTATTTTTTTGCATAAAAAATAGGATTCCAAAATTTTCTAACTATTCTTCAATTATTTCCCTTATCCTAATGAAATATTTGGTTTTTTATTGTTTTCTTTTTCATAATTTGCTTAGTCCTTTTAGTAAAAAATATCGATATTGCTAGTATTAAAAAGTTGATGAAAAGTACTCAAGTAATACTCGATTGTCACAATACAAATTTAAAGTCCAAAAATCAGAACGTAAGACATCTTAATTCTCTGTTGGCAATCTAAATCTTTTTAATACAAGCAAAATTTTATTTTCAATTTCAACTTTTTAATATAAATAAAGGTTTTAACATTTGAGTTAAAAGATTATTTGATAATATTATATTGAAAAACAATCCTGAATTTTTCTAGATTTTTTAAAAGTCTAATAAAAAAACTTAAACTCAACAAAACACACAAATTACAGATCAAGCAAATAAAAATATGATTAATGGTATCTTAAATGGGTTAAAAATATATTTTAATACTATGTTTAAAAAGTGTCTTAACATTGCACTCAGCATCCACATTGTTTTCCAGCACTTTGTCTACATAAGGGTTCCAGCACTTTTAAATTAATTTTCATCATTTTTACAAGTGCATTTGATAACTGTTACATAAACTTTAAGATCTTTAAAAGGTATTTATATAATTTATTTTAAAAAATGTGTAAGATACTGTCCGTTGATCTGCAAGATACCGTTATTACCGCTTCATATGCCTTTTGTTCCGATATAGATTTTCTGTAAGATACTTGAAAAAATAAAGGAGCTGCGTGGGTTTGAACTCGGGATCCGTCGTTCCAACTGCTAACACTCTCACTGCTAGATCAAGGCTCCACTGGCATCTTGGTGTTTATTTCTTGTACATCAACAGTCTGACTTAAGTCCTTATTATTCGGTATGCTATATTTGGTATCTTAAAAATGTATATAAATATTATAACCAATTACAGTGCTCTTAGTTTTAAAAAGAAAAAAATTTCAGAGGACAAAATTGTCGTATTATATGTATGTACAGATAATGTTACGTCTTATGACCCAATTTTGAGGTACTGTCTGAGAAATCTAAATCAATCTTATTGTAACAATCAAATGTTAATTACTTAAGTAAAAAACAATTTTGTTATGATCAAATATACTTTCTTAAAAGCATTAGCCTATTCGTAGATGCTTTTTCTCACAGCATGGGCCACATTGTAGCCTTTCTTTTGATTCAGCACTACTATTGACATCTTATTAGGCTCTAAAATTCTATTTAAGGCTTTTTCATTCAGAATTTGAATAAAGAGAACTAAAATTTTCAGCAAATAAGAAGCATGAAACAATTGAAAATTTTTTAATATTTTTGATACAAGATAATAGAAAACTTATTCTTAGGTAGTTTTGAACTGGCCTAAATACCTAATGTACTTGTATTTCTATTCGCGATGAACAAAATCAAAAAGTGCGAGGTACGTCAATAATCTAACCTCCATATTATCAATATCATCACATTGTTCCACTACATTAGTAATAAGGGCCTCTTTCATCAAACTAATAGAGAGGTTAGTCTATTGGAATTGACCAATCGCATTGCCTATTGTGTGAAATAATAAATGCGATTATCAATGCTCGTGTAATTTACAGATTGTTACTAAAACACTAGGTAGTTTTAAACACATCTTCGATCAAACATGAGTTCATAGTACTTCCGGGTTAACCCACCACGGGTAGGATCAAAATTCACTACAGTCGAAAACGCTATTAGACATAATCGGACCTTTTCCTGTTATACAAGGGTACTGTTATAAGGGTACTGTAACAATAATCGACAGGTTTACAAGATAATCCCAGGCAGCCCTAATCCAGGATATATCCGCAAAAGTAATAGCCGAAGTATTTGTTAACACATGGGTTACACATTTCGGCCCGCCTATACAAGACCATTACCATTGATCAAGGTACACAGTTCGAGTCACAATTGTTTAAAGCTCTGACTAACCTCAATTGGAATGTGTACAAACAAGAACTACAGCATAACTCAGCTTCTAATGGAATTATGGAACGTTGGCACCGTTCCTTAAAAATCGCAATCCGCTGTCAAGAGTCTAAAAACTGATTGCAAGCATTACCAATAGTTCTACCGAAACTGCGTACCAGCATTAAAGAAGACATAAAAGCGACAGCAGCAGAATTGGTCTATGGTACTACTTTACGTTTGCCAGAAGAGTATTTTTTCACCAAAGATTTTACGCCAGAACCTTAAGCATTTTTATTACATTTTCGAGAGCATACAAAACGTCAGGTCTACACCCACAGTCCACCACGACAAAAAGAGGACATTCACCTATGGAACCTTATACAATTACACTCACGTATTTGTGAGGCTGGATAAATTAAGAAGCCCTCTCCAACCACCTTACGAAGGGCCATATCCAATAAGCGAAAGAATTACTGATCAAATTTAAAGTTCTAGTTAAAGGAGAAGCTACCAACATTTCGGTGAATCAACTTAAACCAGCGTTCTTGGAGACAACACTGAAGGAGGAAAATGAGTCATCACATTCAAGCAGCGCAGATTAGCAACACGAGAGTGTATCCAGGAAAATGTGTCAGATTCGCAACGTAGTAGGAACCATGTCATTTGAGGGGGCGTACTGTGACGGCTTTCCGTTATGCCGACAGACGACTGGACAAGCGAGACGACCAATCAGAACGCTGCACGCAATACCATAGAGTTCGTGCGTGATTCTTGGCGCGAGCGGGGAGACGCTTATCCAGCGTCACTCACTCTGCTAGAGACCACGAGAGAGAGAGAGAGAGAGAGAGAGAGAGAGAGAGAGAGAGAGAGACGAGACATGAAGGCTGTGCGTGCAAAAATGCATCACATAATGTGTGCCATTGAATTAAGCCAAAAAATAAAACTGACGCATTATTGAATAAAGTTTTGTTATCCTACTTAATCTCGTGTGTATATGTTGGGAACCTTCACCCCCACAAAATCCCTCTTAGGACGCTCTCTCTCGGATCACGGCCTAACACGGGATTTCATAGCCGTTCCAGGAGTATATTTTAATGGCAGACACCCGATAGTGATGAAGCATTTTGAGTTTCAATGTTAAGTATCAGTCAGGTGTAGATGCAAATGACTCTAACAGCACTTCATTCAGAGAACGTAGCTTGGATGTCCTTAGGACGTACGGATGTCCTAGTACAGATCCCCTAAGAACGTCCATGGGACGTCCCCTGGATGAAGTGTGCTGTTAGGGGGAAGATTAGTTATAATTCAAAATTGCTTTATTCAAGATAATAAAATATACCCAGATAATAATTTGTAAGTTCATGTTATTCTCATGACGTGATAATCACGCTGTGTGTGCAAAAGTGCATCACAGTGTCCTCACAATGTAATGGGCACACGCGTGTACGCGTGAAAGGTTGCATGGTGCAATCACGCGTGTTGGGAACATTTCACGGCGTGAAGGTAACGTAATAATCCCGGCGTGCGCACGAGAACGTCCCACATAACACATAGACGTCCTTCGGACGTCTTCAGGACATAAACCATCCGGTTTATGTCCTGAAATGTCCTGTTTATGTCTCCGTATTTCGGACGTCCGCAGAATGTCCGAAAAACGTACTCTGGACGTCCCGTTATATATGACTGCAATCGGTGCAGACTCAACAATTAGAATAATACATTAATACATTAATCCATTAATCATTAAATATGTTCATTTGGTCTGTCTTAGGTCTATTTCAGAGCAGATCTAAGCAGATTTAGGTATCTTTGTGTTAAGATAGAGAAATTCCGGAAGTGGCTTGTAGAACAGGAAATAAACTACTGATATTGCTCTGAACGACTCTGAAGTGAACTCGGGTCTACTATGACGGCTGTAAAGAAAACACGATAGTATAATCGGATCTAAAAGAATATAATCTCCATGGTAAAAATTTTTCCCAAAATTTTTCATATAATTTTTTAAAAATATTTGTACAATTTTATAACTTACTCAAATTTTTTATACAAATTAAAACACTTTTTAAAAAATACTAGAAAATTTTATATTTCTTCTCAGAATTTTTCATATATACTAATTATAAAATATCCTAAGATATTTCTAATAATTCTTTGTTCTATAATTTTTGACAAAATGTTATAAAATCTCAGAGTTAAAAGTATTTCTTTTAAATTATAGGATAAGAAATTTTAAAATTTACATGTATAAAGAATTCTAAGAGATGTAAATTTTTTGAGTATTTCTGAAAAATGTTACAATTCGTATAAAAATTATGAAAAAAAGTTTTATTTGCAGAGCTGTGCATCTTATTATGTGACATTTCTTGATTTCATTTTACTTTTTGACGTATGTTTTGTTTATAAGTCTTTATGAGTTCTTCGTCATCGTCATCATCATTTGATTCGTCGGAAATATTATCTATTGGTCAGGAAATGTTTTTCGATTCTTCATCTTTTAAAAATGAAGACAATAATAGACATTGCATAGAAAATTATGAAACTGTTATTTCTGAATATCGTAAAATAGAATTTGTAAAGTATTTTAAATTAAGAAGAGATGTTGTTAATCAACTTATTTTACAATTTTCTCAATTAGTAGATAGATAGATAGATAGATAATTTATTGCCTCCCGTTAGAGTTACATCTCCGTACAATTATTCCTTACCAACTAACTTACTTAGCTTACGAACTAGGACGCCGCAATCTACACTTAAATCTAGCCTATCTCTTCTACTGTATATACACACACACACATACACACACTCACACACACACACACACACACACCGCAATCTTACCTAACCTATCGAGACCCCCGTTTCCGCTGTTTTTTGTGAGCTCTTTTTAATCATCCTCTCTTCCACTCACTCATTCAAATCTTCATCCACCCATTCTCCCCCCCCCCCCTCCTCACGCCCATTCTCTCCCCTCAATACTTCCAACTTCCTCAACCATTCTTCTTCCTCCCCATCTTCTCCCAGCACAATCCCCCTTATCTCCTGCCATCCTTTCCCATGCCCCCAACTCACACATTCCTCCTACACATGCTCCCACGTTTCGTTCATACGTTCACACATCCTGCACTTCTTACGCTCTTCCTCCTCCCAGTATCTGTTACTCCTCATCCCGTTCCTTAACCTAAATCTCGCTACCTTTTGCCATCTACTCTCTCCCCACCCTTTCTTTAAATACTCCGGAATTTCCTCCCCCTTAATCCATTTATATTCCTTATTACCCTTCGTCTTCATTATTCTCTCTCATCTTTCCTCCCTTTGCATCTCTCTCTCCCTCTTAATCAGACCCTCCATATTACTCTCCACTATATCCTTCCCACCCCCCCCCACTCCTCTCATCCCAAAAAACCCCTTTTTTCCTCCTCCCATTCTGACATACTTTTCTTTCCTCTACTTCTTGTTTTCAATTTCTCCCAACACCTTTTTGCTAGTTCGTTTTCTCTTTCTTCCTCCAACATTTTTTCAAACCCTATTGCCCTTATTCCTGCCCTTTTCCTTAACTTTCCTCTCTGTAGTTCTTCTCTTACCATGTACCCCGGTGTCCCCCAATTTACCTCCATCACCCATTTCAGGAATCTTTCATGCAGTCTTTCCAATGCTTCCCTCTCTTTCCATCCCCACATTTCTACCCCATAACCTATCACCGGCCATACCAGCATGTCAAATAACCAGCACAGTCTACCCCAGTCTCCCATAAATCTTCTTTTCCCAATTCCCCATACTTTTCCCATTACTGTTGCTCCTCTCTTTAACCTTTCCCTCACCTGTGCCCCCTGTCCTCCATTGCCTTGTACTACGTAACCCAGGTAGGAAAACTCTTTTACTTCCTCTATTGCCTTTCCTTTACACCTCCAATTCACTTTCCTTTTTCTTCCCCCCCCCCTTTTCTAAACCTCATCGTCCTCGTCTTGCCCACATTAAATTCCAATCGTTTTCCATTTAAGTATCTCTCCAACCTGACCAAAATGCTTCTCATATCATCCTCCTCCTGCGCCAACAGCATCATATCGTCTCCATACGACAAAAAGTAGACTTTTTCTTCCCCCAGTTTAACTCCCCTCCCAACCACCTTTTCTCATCACTTACTCCAGGTCCGCCGTTAGCAGGTTGAATAAGGTCGGACTCAGGGGACACCCCTGTCTCACCCCCCTTCTCATCCAGGAATACTCTCCAAGATTTTCTCCTACTCTCACCCGGTTCCTTGTTTCCCTGAGCACATCCTCGCATCTTACCACCAGCCCCTTTCTAACCCCTCTATCCCTCATTGCCTTTGCCAATATCCCTCTATCCACACAATTAAACGCGGCCTTTAGATCCACAAAGAGCGCAACCATTTTCCCTCCCGGCTTGCTGACCTGCCTGTTTATCAAATAGTTTAACACGTAGATGTTATCTATCGTCCCTAAACCCTTTCGGAACCCCGTTTGGTTCTGTGGAATCAACCCTTTTTCCTCTTCCTCTTCCTTCAACCTGTTCGTTAACACCGTCGCATACACTTTATAAAGCGATGACGTCAGCGACACTCCTCTGTACACCTCCACGCTTATCCCCTCCTTCTTTTTTACGATCGGAACAATCACTCCACTCCTCAATCCATCCTTCGCCTCTCCAGATCCTGTCACATATTCCCCAAACCCATCGCTCCATCTTCTTCCCCCCGTATTTCCACACTTCAGGCAGAATCTCATCCGCCCCTGCTGCTTTTTTGTCCTTCATTCCCGACAGCACTCTTTTTATCTCCTCACGCGCTAGACCCTCCTCCTGGTCTCCCTCCCCTTCCCCTTTCCACGCCTCTCCTTACTCTCCCATTTACTCCCCCCAACAAGTCCCTAAAATATTCATTCTGTTCTTCCATTTTAATCCCCTCATTCACTCTTCTTTTCCCCCCTAGTTTTACCTACCATTTCCCATATCTGATTTTCCAGTTTTATCTCCCTCAACTCTTTTTCCCACTTCTCATTCTCCTCCTTCTTCTTCCTCTCGATCAGCTTCCTATACTCTAACCTTTCCTTTTTGTACCCCTGCTTATCCCCCTCCTCTCCTCTCCACCTCTTCAGGGCCCTTCTCACCTCTCTCTTCTTTATCCTACATTCCTTGTCTCACCAGCCTCTTCTTACTATTCCCCCTTTCTCTTTATTACCCCTCTTCAAAATCTCCATCACCTGTCCTTTAATTTTCTCCCACACTCAGTCCACCTCCCCTTCGCCTTCTGGTAGCTCTCCAAGCGCCTCTCTGAAATCTTTTATTCCCTTCTCCAACCATACCCGTCTTCTTCTTCCGATACTTCTCCCTTCCCTTTCAGATTGATCCCCCTTATTCCTTCCGATCCACACTACCAAGGGGTGATGATCGGAATCCACGCAATCTTCTATCACCATTCTATTATCTCCGTGGTCTCCACACTTTCCACCACATAATCTATGACTGATTCCCCCCTTCCCCCAGTAAAAGACCACTTTCCCTGCCTGTCCCCTTCTATATTCCCATTAAAAATCGCTCCTCCTTCATCCTTCTTACCAACACTCTCCTTTCCTTGTTCATCTTCTTGTCCTTTGATCTTTTTCCTCCCCCCCTCCTCCTCCCAATTCTGTTCATCTACTCTTCCACCATCCTCTCCGGTTCTGGCATTGAAATCCATCTATTAAAGTCCTCATTTCGTCTCCCTCCTCCATCCATTCCTTCATACACTCCAACTTTCTTTCCATATCCCCATTAATATATACCCCCACTAATCTCCACTTCGCTTTGTTCATTTCCATTATCACCTCCATCATTCCTTCTTCTTTCCCCGCTTCCACTTTTCTCACTTCTATCTCCCTTCTTATCCCCAGTACCATACCCCCCTTCGCTCTTCCTTTTTTGTTTTTTCTTTTCGCTACCTGCACTTCCTATCTATAAGTCCTTGGAAAGAAATCTCTTGTTCTCATTCACCCCCTTTCATCTAACCACGTCTCACTCATTATGATTATATCCCATTTCCTAACTTTCCTCCAAAAATCTTTTCTTTTGTTGGCTATCCCTGCTACATTCCAAAACGCTACTTTATAACTTCCTTTTTCTCTCCCTTCTGCCGTCCGTCGTTCCTCTCCTTCCTCACTCTCCTCTCCTACACGCTCTACTCTCCTTTTTCTTCTCCCCCCTTCGTCCCCCTCTCACCCCCTCCTTCCCCCGTTCACTTGATCTTTCCACTGTAGCTCTTCTCTCCCCTCTCCTTCTCAATTCTCCCCGAATTTTTTCTCACTCGACAAGATGAAGAACGGTTCATCACGGCGAGTGAGTTGCGAAGGCTCTATCTGGGAGCCACCGAAACGATTGGCAACCTCGAGTGCATCGTCCGATCAATCACTAATTGCGAGGATTTTTTTGTTTACTACGTGGTTGATCGACTCAAGCCGAGTTCGCGTCTCGATTGGGAGGTACTGCTCCGGAATCGTACGGATCCGCCATCGTACGCCGAGTTAAAATTATTTCTGGAGCAGCGGTTGCGAGTGCTGGAGGCAGTGCAACCGCCGAAGCCAGAAAGCAGCGTAACGAAGGCTACTTCTGGTGACGCGAAGGCGACATGCGTTCACCACATGAAGAGCCAAGAGCAGAAGCGGAACCGTTGCCCACTGTGTAAAGCCGAGCATTTCCTGATGCAATGCGAGGCATACCGGAAGAAGACTCCTCCAGAGCGCATGCAGTACGTGCAGGAGGGGAGCCTTTGTCGCAATTGCCTCGGGTCACATCGAGCGAATGTTCAACAAAGAGATCGTGCGCGGTGTGCGGGGAACGTCATCATTCCTCGCTGCATGATGCCTCCCGCGAAGTTGCGCTCGCGAGCACGTCGCATCACGCCGGCCGGTCGGCGCACGAGCCGGCAACCGCGCTGCTGGCTACAGCTCGTATCCGCGTGATCGACCGTTTCGGAGGGGAACATGCGGCTCGCGCGCTTGTCGATCCTGGTGCAGAAACCTCTCTCATCACCGAGACCTTGGCGCAGCGATTAAGATTGCCGCGCTCTCGTGCTACTTACGCGATCTTCGGTGTTTGCGAAGTACAGACCGCAGTTTTGCGGGGAAAGGTAAAACTCGCCTTTACCTCGCGCCTGGGCGGATCAAGGCGATCGTGGTGCCTCGCCTTACCATCTACACCAGCGATGGCAGTGGCAGCGCTGGCGACTGGCCCCATTTGCGCCGACTGGAGTTGGCCGACCCTGACTACCTAGCCAATGATCTCATTGAGGTGCTGTTCGGCGTCGGTGCCTGTGCTGCTATTCTCCGCGACGTGGAGGTCTGAACCAGCCTATAGGATAAAGGACTATTTTAGGTTGGATAATATCGAGTGACCTCACGACGAGGACAAGGACGGGCTTCCTCGCACGAGCTCGCTGCAGTGCTCCGTAGGAGACGATCTGGCACTAAGCGTGTGCCGTTTCTGGGAGCAGGAGGAGCTTCCGTCCGCAACGACCATTCCACCGATGAGCAGGCGACGGAGGACCACTTCGTCAAGACTCATCGTTGCTTGCAAGATGGGCGGTATGTTGTGAGCCTTCCGCTGATGGAACTTCGACCGGATTTCTCGAGCTCTCCCACCACGGCGCTTTGCGTCTTAACGTACGTTGAAAAGCGACTCAACCGCGACGCGACCATGAGGACGATGTACACCAAGTTCCTGCGACGGTACAAGGATCTGCGACACATGTCACTCGCTGATCCCTCGCCTGATCGCTTCGCTAGTCGAACGTGCTATCTCCTTTATCATGGCGTGCTGCGTGCTGCGAGCGCCTCCACCAAATTGAGAGTCGTCTTTAACGGCTCTTCTCGCTTCCGGTGGGTCACTAAATGAACATCTCGTTCCAAACCTGTTGCCAGACTTAGCAGACGTTCTCCTCCGGTGGCGTGCGCATAAGTATGTCATAGCCTCGGACATCGAGAAGATGTTCAGGCAGATCCAAGTTTATCAAGCCGATCGTGACCTGCAACGTATTCTCTGGCGTCACAACAGGACCGACAACGTCAGAGAATATCAGCTCAACACGGTCACCTATGGTCTCGCCTGCGCTCCGTTCTTGTCCATGAGAACTCTCAGGCAGTTGGCCGATGACAAGGAGAGCACTTATCCCCTTGGAGCGGTGACCCTACGGCGGGACGTCTACACGGATGACGTCCTCACCGGCGCCGCTACATACAAGGAAGCGAAAAAGATCCAACGGCAGCTGGCACGCATCTGCTCGGCGGGCGGATTCCCCCTGAAGAAGTGGTTGGCGAACGATGCCGCCCTTCTGGAGGAAATCCCGTCAACCGATCGGCTAACATCGACCTCTCTTTCGTGGCTACCTCTCGAAAGCCATCCTACTCTCGGGTTGCAATGGCACCCAACTTCAGATCATTTTACCTTCTCATTTAGTGAAGTTTCAGAAGCAATTCCCACGAAGCGCTCCGTTCTTTCTCAGACCGCCCGAATGTTTGATCCACTTGGATGGCTGGATGGAAAGGGCGTTTCAGTCCAAGCTCCACCTGCTGCGGCGGATTCGCGTTCCGACGTGGTTGCGATGCTCCTTCGATCATGTCCAACTGGAGCTCTACGAGTTTGCGGATGCTTCCGAGCGGGCGTACGCGGCGGTCGCCTATCTTTGCGTACGGTCTGCTGAGGAGAGCACCAGCTCAATTATCATGGCCAAGACTAGAGTGGCTCCTCTAAAGCAAGTCTTGCTGCCTCGTCTGGAGCTTGTCGGTGCTGCTTTGTTGGCGCATTTGGTCTCGCATGTACAGTCCACGCTGAGTCTGCAGAGCGTGCCAGTCTTCCTCTGGTCCGACTCTACCGTGACCTTGAGTTGGATCCAGAGACACTCGTCTCGCTGGACGACGTACGTAGCCAATCGCGTGGCGGAGATCCAGCGAACGGTCCCGGGGGGTCATTGGCGGCATGTGCCGGGCTGCGACAATCCGGCCGATTGCGCTTCCAGGGAAGTGCGGCCGAGCAAGCTCGTGGCTCACCCGCTGTGGTGGGCCCTGACGGGCTGACGAAGGAGATGAATGAGTGACCTCCCTCCGTTTTCCCTACGGACCAGGAGCTGCCCGAGGTGCGCATTCGGTCCCATCACGTGGAGGTTGATCCTGAGGAGCCGGCTTGGGTGACCCAATTCTCCAGGCTAAATCGGCTGATCCGCGTCGCTGCCTCGTGCCGACGGTGGCTAAGCGGCGTTTGGTCGGCTGTTGGAAATGGAGGCGCGTCCCTCTACGTGGACGAGCTAGAAGCTGCTCACCTGTCTTTGATACGGTTGACGCAGTCGGTCTGGTGGGAAAGGAGGCTGGGCGCGATCAGGCGTAGTCAGGCGCTGCCGAGGAGAAGCTCTCTAGTCAAGCTGAGCCCGTTCCTGGACGATCAGGGCATTCTGCAAGTGGGCGGACGATTGAGGCACTCGCTGTTGTCATACGACAAGAAGCATCCCGTGATTCTACTAAGGAGGGCTCATCTGACGCGGCTCGTCATCGAGGACTGCCACCGTGCAGCGTTGCACGGTGGAACTCAGGCGACCTTGGGCCTGATCCGACAGCGGTACTGGATCACTGAGGGGAGAGCGGCAGTTAAGGTCATCCACCGTTGTCTGCCCAGTGTGCGATGGCGGCCGGCAACGCCGACGCAGAGAATGGCCGATCTCCCGCGACCTCGCGTAGTTCCATCTCGACACTTCCTACACGCAGGGGTCGACTACGCGGGGCGAGTCATGCTACGGACAAGCCGGGGGCGGGGTATAAAGCGTACAAGGCCTTCGTAGCTGTGTTCGTCTGCCTGAGCTCTCGCGCCGTTCATTTAGAAGTCGTTTCCGACTACTTGTCAGAGGCGTTTCTCGCCTTGAAACGCTTCATTTCTCGTCGGGGACTGTGCCATATCCTGTATTCTAACTGCGGTAGTAATTTTGTAGGTGCCGATCGTCAATTGCGCGACCTCTTTGCAGACAGCACCGTGGAGGGTAGGCGAGTAGCGGGACGGCTTGAGCAACCAGGAAATACGGTGGCGCTTTAATCCACCTACGGCGCCTTACTTTGGTGGCCTCTGGGAGGCTGCCGTCAAATTTATGAAGCACCACCTCCGGCGGGTGCTAGGTGAGACCACTCTCACCTTTGAGGAGATGACGACGTTTCTCGCGCAGGTGGAGGACTGCATGAATTCGAGGTCGTTGCAGGCCCTCTCCGGTGACCCGGAGGACCTAGCCGCTCTCACCCCGGGCCATTTCCTCGTGGAATCGGCCATCAGCGCCGTGCCGGAGCCATCCTTACGGGACGAACCCGCTGGCCGCCTCGTGGCAACGAGTGCAGCGTATGCGGGATCAGCTGTGAGATAGGTGGTAGCAAGAATACCTCCACGCTCTCAGCCATCGACCAAAGTGGTGGACGACTAACTCTGACATCGAAGTGGGTCGCCTGTGCCTACTGAGGAGCGATATCAACCCTCCGACCAAGTGGCCTCTTGCGCGGGTCATTAGCGTGCGTCCAGGCGACGATGGGCGAGTCCGCGTCGTAACAGTGCGTACGGCGACTTCCGAGCTGACTCGTCCTGTCGCTAAGCTAGTACTCCTACCGGTGTCGTCGTCCGGCGATTGCGAGGCCGGTACCAATTAGTCGATGATCACAACGACGGCGGGCAGAATGTTGCGGAACGCCGCAATTTTCAGTTTCTTTCCGGATTATTGATTCCAAAGCCAAGAATGTTACGAAGCGCTGAAATTATAATTTTTCGATTTCAGGCAATCAATTTGTGGCTTCGGAGTCAACATGTTGTTGTTTGCCGATCAGAGCGGAGCGGTAAGCTCGGTCTAGCGTCCGCGTGATCGCACGCGTGGTCGCGCGATGCGCGCTGTAGCCGACCAATTGACGTTCGATACGCGACGATCTCGCGTATTCGAACGGCTAAGCCCGACACGATTTGTTCCCTGAGAAACTGCAAAAAGTTTCACGTGAGACCCTCAGGAAACGGATCGTGTCGCAGGCTATATAGGCCCCTGCAAACGGCGGGAGCGCGCCTTTTCGTAGTCGAACTCGAGGAGTAATCGTATCGTGGTAACCAAATCAATCTCAAGTGCGAAATAAAAGATAAAATATTCAAACGCTACAAGCGCATTCACAGACATTTAACGGGCATTTTCATTCCGCCGAGTTGCATCGGTGTTAGTTCGCGTACCAGTGCCGTGAAAGCGAACAAAAATACTTTTAAAAATATTTATAAAAACGTTAAAAATAATAAGATAAGTGCCCTACTTTTAATTTAAAAAATGTTTATTTTAACGTTAAAAAGAACGTTTCTTTAAATATTATAAAAACGTTTTTTAAATATTTAAAGAAAATTTTTATTAAACGTTAAAGAAATGTTTTTTTAAAGCACCATAAATTAACAAGACAATATTCTTAAAAAAATATTTTAGAATTTTTGTAATAAAAAAATTTTTGAAAACGTTAAAATTAATGGAATCATGGCCCTTTATACATTAAAAAAATGTTTGTTTTAATATTGAAGTTTTTTTTAAGGAATTTCTTTTCGAAAATTTCCATTACCTATCCTAATCATAACCGTCGTAAACAATGCTTGTCCTTTAAGACTGCTGCAAACTGATTTCTCGTAATGATCTGTAAACACTTTGTGCTAATACAGGTACATCACTGATAGACCAGATCAATATATGTTATCGAAAAAACAAATTGAGCAATGTTGCTGCAATTTTTTGTGCTGTATGGGCTGGATCTTGGGACCCATGTCATGCGGAGCGTGTGAAAACTCACGAGCAAGGCCGAGAAGTGAGGAAAACTCGCATGGACGCACCAAGTTGCATATGCAGTATGCCGAAACCTCACGTAGGCGCGTAATGTGAAATGCACACTCCCAATATGTCACTGCGAGAACGAATCTCACACGGAAGTAATCTTCTTTGCGATAGTAAGAACGTCGTGCCTGCCTAATGAACCGCTTTATTTTAAGCGACGTCTCGTTAATTGTCCAACACGCTGTCCGAAAAATGCCGCGAAATTAAATTTACCAAAGACGTTATCACATTTCATGAAAAATCATTGACAAAACGACCTCCTCCATATGTCAATTAATGTCCGACTCAATCAAGGATATTGTGACCGGCTCGAGATTCCGTTCGGCACAAATCGAGGGCAGGATCGATAAAAGATTTCGAGAGAATTAACTTGTATTGAACGCACGATGATTGTCAAGCGAGGAGCCTTCCGCGCCTAGCCAAGTTTGCCGTGCGTTTCTCGAATTCTTATGATTGGAGTGATTGGCGTGATTGGCGCAGAAATTCGGCCGGTGGTAATGATCGGCGCGCAGCGCCAAAGTGCTTCACTGTGTAATGGCGGCAAAGACGAGCGCTGAGAGTTGTAATGCAAACTCGAATAATATGCACGGGGCGAGAGCAATTCTCGCTAAGAAAAATGTGCTTCCTCTAGTCTCGCGAGAGAGCCACCACTGCTCCAAGTAACTGCACTCCCTCCATCCGACTCAAAGGATCAATGTTTCTTTTTTCCTCCTTTTTTTTAGATTGTATAACATTCGCTCACTGAATCGCCACTTGCAGGCGTGGAGGAAGAAAAAACCGGATGTCGGCGACAAACTAACTATAATAATTTGTAACACTAATGCTTGGATTTTGAAATCACAGTATTTATTGTAGTTAATCGAAGCTAGGCACACGCTCAGAGCAGCACGACCTATTCGAATGTTCCATTTTGAGCGCTGTACTATGAACGACTAACTCATTTCGCCCGACGACCGGGAAATCGTGAAAAGAGGGAGCAAAGAAATGCCGAGGCGACCGTTCTTGTATTCGATGGAATTCGGCCTTCAATACTCTGCTTTGCTCCAAACAATATTAAGCCGACCTAAATCAGCGAACACCTGCCTGATTGGGAAATGCCTGAACATCAATTGTTACCATAAAACTCATGTCAGATATTGTTTATAGTTTGAATTTTGATATTTAATTGGTTTTGTTTGCATATATTTGACAAAACAATTTCTGTAGCACATTTAATTTTTTGCGACACGATGCAGCGCGCAGCACCCTGCGGTGTAACTCTGGGACCACCTACCATCCAAGCTTATTTTATCAATGAATTAATTGTTTTACGTATTCTTTTAACATGTTTGGTATTGTTGCTAAAGGTTTCCTCTAATAATTCAAGTTTTAGAATCATATTTTAAATAAATAATCTGTTATTAATAAATATATACATAAAAATTGTCGTTTTCAGAGATTAAATTTGTTTGCGCTTACTTTTTCCGTTTACTGTTTAAAGATAAAATACAAAAGTCAATAAAAAAAAATTAAAAATAATAAAAGAAACATAAAAAAAAATAAATAAATTTTTTTTAATGAAGTTGACAACGTCCTTAATTTATGACTGTGGATTTAGTTGAGAGCAGTGATGACTTTCGGAATTAGATATAAAGGTCTTCCCCCTCGATGGTGACCCACCTTGTCGTAGTGAGGGGGCTCTCTCTTCCTCGAGTCGGGTGAAGAAAGATGGAGGGTCCAAGAGGTCACCGGGAAAGCACCTGCCTTCCTCCAGAAGGCAGTTGCGGTGCCCAAGGCGTCTTGACGCGGCGGGCACGAGAGAAGGAGGGGCTGGTGATCCCCGTGTCTAGGGACGGTGTCGTTTTCACGGCTCGCGTCCTGGCACGGGGAGAGCTAGCTCCTCAAAGGGTACGACGGACCTCGGTGTTACCGAACCCGCCGGGCTGGGCCGTCTCCGGGCCGCCTGGACGTATTTCAGGGCAGGGTCGGAGCGGCGGAGGATGTCCCGACGCGTGCATCGTGGGAAACTCTCCCCGGTGCATCGGGTCGGGACGGCCCTCGGGCCGCTTGGACATTTCCGAGGCAGGGCCGAGGGCGCGTGCGGAAGCGGCGAGGGGTTTCTGTGAAGGAACTTGTCCCGGAACGGAGCTCCTCGCTGCCCCCAACCGGACGAGACGGGCTGCTGGGACCCCGGTTTACCGGACCCAACGGGCTGGGCCGTCTCCGGATCACCCGAAATTATTCCGGGGCAGGGTCGGAGCGGTGGAAGACGGTCCAGCGCGTTCGTCGCGGGAAACCCTCCCCGAGGTCACGGGCTGGACTGGCCCTGGGGCCGCTCGGAAATATTCCGAGGCGGGACCCGGGGCGGTGTTGGCTGGCCTGGCATTCCGCGACGGCGTCCCTTCCGAAGCGGGTGCCGGGCCGGAGTTCTGTCCCCCCAGGGGATTGTTTTACTCTGGGTGGACGTGCTGGTCGCCACGGCGGTTAGGGTGCGGAAGGGGCGTCGCTTTCGTTACCCGACCCGTCCGTGGGGCCCCCCGGGTGGCGCCACCCGTGACGGTGTCCCCGCTGTCGGAGGCGGGGGACCCCTAAAAACCCATACGGGGCGAGTCCTTGATGCCTCCTCCGTATGGGGATGTAAGGGGCTGGAGGCCTGTGCACCAGATGTTACATTCCCTGTGCCCGCGCCATAAGCCGACTCCCCGGGAGTACCCGGGGCACTCCTCCTCAATATTCGTATTGGGGCGGAGTGGGAGACACGCCGGTTGGTGCAGCCTCACGGGGAGTGGGATAATCTAAAAATGTCAACATATATACCAAACAAAAAAGTGCCGACAGTCACCATTTCCAGGTGTGACGTAGAGGCGAGCACTCGCTCGCGAGGTGGCCTGGGAGGTATGAAGACCTCTTCATCCCTCCCAGACATTAAGGGTGACGTTTCACCCGCTAAAGGGAGAGACCCTTCGAGGTATAAGAGAGGTCCCAGCACCGGGGCCGGCGGGCTGGAACTTTTCAGCCCGACCTTAGTTCAAGGTGAAGAGACAACAGTGCCCCCGTTTAATACACGGGAGTTCCCACCCCCAGTTGGGGGGCACGCGATGACCACCTCCGGCACGAATCCGGGCCCGGCTTGCAGTAAAGGCAAGAAACTGGAAAACCGCAGGACCGGGATTGATACTCCCGGGACTGAACCCGGGCCGTCGGGGATACGGAAGGACGACTCATCCGTATCCCTCGGGTCGCTAACTCCGCTACCCTCAGACGAAGACGCCTCTATGGACGTCGAGGCTGAGGGGGCAGAATTTTGGGAGATGAATCGGAAGCGTTCCCGACGCAAAACGTCAAGGAATCCCATCGTCTCCTCGTCGGATTCCGAAGAAGGTCCAACAAAAAAGGGACGGGGGAGACCCGCCAAAGACCTCTCACACGAGGGGGTCAACTTACGGCGGAGGCCCTGACCCGAAAAGCCGAGGTCGAGAAGGCTAGAAAGATGAAACAGGACCATACGACTATACTGGACCCAGATACGAAGCCCTCCTCCGAGCGCGCTACCACGGCCAACAACGAGGCCCTGGAGCGCGCCGAGGAATTGAAACGGCAGCCGACGGCAGCGGTAGGTACCGTCATGACCAAAGGCCTTGGCGTACTGGCCAAGTCTGTGGAGAGGTCCCAAAATATACAGGGCCCGATACGGAAAGACCTCTGGCTGGCCTACACGGAGTTGACGGCCGGCCTAACCACAATCTTGGCCAGACAGGAGGAGGGCGACGCGGCACGACAACGCCGCGAAGACAGTGCGGCCCTAGACAAGGCTAGGGCCAAATGGGCTTCGGAGAAGTCCAAACTGGTGGCGGAACTCGGACAGTTGCGCGTACGGGTCGCGCAGCTGGAGAGATCCGCCTCCACACGAGTCGGGGACGGCACCGATGTCAAGGTCCAGATGGATCTGGACCTCGACGAGGAGGTTATGGGAGCCCTGACGGAGGAGACCCACCTCCAACCGTGCCAGATAGTGGACACAGATACGGCGGTAGAGGGGCCCCTCTTATTGATGCTGAGACCACCCGGCGTAAAAAGAAGCCGGTGATCATCAGCATGAAAACGCTGAAGGAGCCGTACTTCCGTCCGCCACTCAGGGGGGTTCGTAAACAAATGAACCCCCTGTCAAAGGCGGCGGACATGAGGGTGGCTCCTGCCTCTCATTCCTTCATCCATCCCCTTCCTCTTCCCTCACGTCATTCAGAGAGGGCGACGCGGACGAAGGAAAGGGGGGAGAGAAGAGGGAATACCTTAATGGAGGACGGCTTACGGGAGACCTTAAATAGGGTCCTTCCGGCCGTCCTCCAAAAGATGGGGCTCCTCCCAGCCAGGGCGGATGTGGAGAGGCCCGGAACGGTCTCCGCTGGAGGTTAGAAAGCCCCCCCCCAGTCTGAGACCGCCCCCAAAAGGAAAACGGTTGGCGGCACAACCGCCACGGCGGCTCGACCCGCAACGAGTAAGGAGACCACTTCCCCTTCCATATTGGAACTGTGGACAGAGGTGGTCTCTAAGAAAACAAAAAAGAGGGCTACCCAAGCGGCCAATGAGGCGGCAAAGGCGGTCCCCCTCGCCAAAAGGCAGTTAATGGTCCTCCCGGTCCCACCCCCAACGAACCCCCCTCCCCAAATTTCTTCGACATCGTCGAAGAAGAAGAAGAGGGGAGGGCGTGGGGGAGGCCAGGGTGGACCCGGGGGACAACCCCCAGGCGCAGCCAACTCCCAAAGGCTAAGGTGACCAAGATAAAGCCGCCAACCACAGCGGCGGTAACGGTCACCTGCGCCGACCCGGGAGCGTACGTGCAGGTCCTCAAGACCGCGAGGTAGAAGGTCGACCTCGCCTCCCTTGGGATTGAGGACCTGCGCCCCCGCAGGGCCATTACGGGAGCCCTGATTCTAGAGGTCAGGGGCGTGGACAACGGCACTAAGGCCGACGCCCTGGCCGAAGGTATCAGGGCGGCCCTTAAAGAACGCGACGATGTCAAGATAGCTCGACCGAGTAAGACGGTCGAGCTACGCTCAACCATGGTGCCGACCCCGCCTCAGGCGGCGCCCCCCGAGATAGAGACTCCTCTCCCGCAAAGGGAGAGGAGAGAAAGAAAGACGATCGCAACAAACTGCGTTGAGATGAGGGAGGTGGAGGAGCCTCGGGAGCAAGCTAACAATGCCCCGTAGGCTCCTCCAAGCCAACCTAAACCACGCCAGGGCTGCACAAGACATGCTTGTGCAGTGCCTGTCGGAGGTGGGTGGCGGGCTGGCCATCGTCGCCGATCCGTATAGGATCCCCGAGGGCAACCCCAACTGGGTTGGCGATCCCTCGGGGAAGGTGGCGATGGTCAGCCAACATGTCGAGAGCGCTCCGCCGATGCACCTAGTGTCGGCCGGTGAGGGCTTCGTAATGGTCGAGTACGGACCCATCGATGTCCTGGGCTGTTACTTCCCCCCTAACATGAGCAGGGAGAGTTTGAGGCGGCTCTGGATGGCATGGAGAGCGACATCCTCAGTCGATCTCCTAGGCCAGTCGTGGTGGGGGGAGACTTCAATGCACACGCTGTGGATTGGGGCTGCCCCCGCACCGACACCAGAGGCCGCTTGGCCCGGACTTTGCGGCGGGGCTCGGCCTGGTACTCCTTAACCGAGGCCGGGTCAGTACCTACGTGGGGGCCGGGGGAGAGTCCATTGTCGATGTGACATGGACCTCCCCCGGGGCCCTTAACAGAGTCGGGAAGGTACCGATAGCGCACAGTACTATTGCACACAAGCCACTCACAACCACTCATAGCGTTTGAACAGAAGAATATCACTAGGCACCAGCCGCTGTGATTGGCTGTGTGCAATAGTACTGTGCTCTATCGGTACCTTCCCAATGGGGTGGTACCATCAAAGGATGGAAAGTGGAGACCGGCTCCCTGGGAGAGACGTCTGATCACAGACTCATCTCCATGGAGCTAGTCTCCCCCCCCGGAAGTGCGTGAGCAACGCCGCCGCAAACGTGATGAAAAACAATGGGTCCTGAGGAAACTCGACCCCGAAGCCCTCGAGGTCAGTCTCCTCGCCTCCACTTAGCCGAAGGGAGGAGCTGACCTCGGAGCCGAGGAGGAGGCGGAGCGCCTGTGCACGATGATGTCGCGCGCATGCGACGCCGCCATGCCCCGCAGCAGACCAATGGCGCGCCGTGCCGCCTATTGGTGGTCCGCGGAACTCGCCGAACTGAGGCGGGCTACTGTGGCCGCCAGGCGGGCACACACGCGCGCCAAGCGACGGGGCATGGAGGACGCGTTGAATAACGCCGCGGCGATCCTCAAGGAAGCCAGAAAGGCCACGAGGACCGCCATAGCGCGAGCAAAAGCCGCGGCCTGGGAAGAGTTGCTCTCCGAGCTAGATCGCGACCCATGGGGGAGACCGTACAAAATCGTGACGAAAAGGCTCCACCCGTGGGCGCCACCAGTCTCGAAGACGCTGGACCCCCAGTTCCTCAGAACGATGGTGGACACATTGTTCCCCACCAGGGGGAGGGACATTCCGGAGAAGACCGGCCCTCCCCCAGGATGGACCGAGGAACTGGAGGTATCCAGACATGAGATGGTCGCGGCTTTCGCCCGCATAACTGGAAAAAAAGCGAAAGCGCCCGGGCCGGACGGAATACACGCCAAGATCTGGGCCCGGGCGTCTTCGATAATAGGGGAGGCACTTCGTGTCACGTACACGAAGTGCCTCCGTGAAGGAACTTTCCCCAGGAGGTGGAAGAGGGCCCGGCTTGTCCTCCTCAAAAAGGTGGGCAAGCCAGCGGAGAGTCCCTCCGCGTATAGGCCCCTATGTATGCTGGATGATGCGGACAAGATTTTTGAACGAATCATCGCCAACCGCATCATCCGGCATATGTCCCGGAATGGTCCCGAATTGTCTCCCGAACAATACGGGTTCCGAGAGGCGAGACCGACCGTTGATGCCATAAGGCAGGTCCGATCCCTCTCGGAATCCATCACGGGGGACGGGGAGGTGGCGTTGGCGATATCCTTGGATATCGCCAACGCCTTTAACAGTATCCCGTGGGGCGAGGTGGTGGCGGCGCTCGGCGAACATTTTCGCCTGCCGCCCTACCTCGTCTCCATTGTTCGGGATTTCTTCTGGAACAGGGTGATAGAGTTCCGGGACAAAACCGGACTCCAGCAGCGGAAGAACATGTCGTGTGGCGTTCCGCAGGGGTCCGTGCTAGGCCCCCTGCTGTGGAACGCCACATACGACAAAGTGCTCCGTGCGGCCCTCCCCCCTGGCTGCCACGTCGTCCCGAGTACGAGTATCTCGCTTAAAATAAAAATAAACCTGCAAAAGAAAAACTTTTTTTAATCACGAGTTAACAATTAAATTCCCACGAAGATACAAGTTCGACAACTTTTGCCCTAAAAATCGAAACTTTTTTCCCAATTTCCAACGAGAGAACGATTCCCCGAACCCGTCCTCCTAGGCGTGGACTTCCAGGGAAGCACAATTCTCTCTCTCTCTCCCTCCCTCCCTCTCTCTCTCTCTCCTTTTACAAAGATCTCCTATCTACGAACAAAGCTAGCCTATCCAAGTGAACGATTTTATTCTTATGCCTATTCGATTTTCGTACACAATAAATTACCTCATTGATTTTCTTAATGACCTCATAAGGCCCTTCCCAATTATTTTGCAATTTAGGGGCTCTGCCAACAATTCTTCGAGGATTATATAACCAAACTTTCTGACCAGGATCGAAAGTTAACCGCCTATCCCTTTGATCATACCACCACTTCAACTTTTGAGATTTCAATTCCAACCGTTGCCTAACAACGTCATGAATTGAAACCAATTTTTTCCTTAGTCTAGAGAGATATCCTCTTTCTAACTCCGAATCCTCTCCTGGAGGAAGTCCACGAAGAAGATCTAAAGGAAATCTTAATTCTCTACCCTGATATAACTCAGAAGGAATGAAACCAGTAACTTCATGTTTCGACGATCTATAAGCTAACAATCCAAGAAAAATCCAACGATCCCAATCTCTCTGATTTTCAGAAACAAATTTGGCTAAGAAATTTAAAAGTGTTCGATGCTGACGTTCTACCTGACCATTAGATTGAGGATGAAGTGGAGTAGTACGAGTCTTTCTGATTCCCAATAAACTAGATAATTCTTGAAATAATCGAGATTCAAAATTTCTGCCTTGATCTGTATGAATTTCCAAAGGAACGCCAAATCTAGAAACCACTTGGTTAACAAAAATTTCTGCAATGGTACTCGCCTTAATATTTCCAGTAGGAAAGGCTTCAACCCATTTAGAAAAACAGTCAGTTATGACTAATAAATACTTTTTTCCAGATGAAGAGATCGGAAAAGGACCTAGAATATCCATCTGAACTCTTTCAAAAGGAATACCGACATTATAAATCTGAAAAGGAGATTTTCCTTTTTCAGAAGGCCCCTTCTTAGCAAAACAAACCTTACAGGTTTTACACCAATGTTCGACATCTTGCTTACAAGTAGCCCAATAAAATCGTTTTCGGAACTTTGCCAAGGTCTTATTCACCCCAAAATGACCTCTAGAAGGAGAATCATGAGCTTCCTCTAACACTCGTTGAATAAATTTTCTTGGGACTATTGTTTGAAGAATTTCTGTATGTAAATCCGGAGAAATCCATCTTCTAAATAACACTCCATCTTTGAGAATCAAAGAATCCCACTGAGTCCAATAAACTTCTGAAGATGAATCATTAGCAGCTATTTCCTGTCGAGAAGGACGAATACCAATTTCCTTGCCATGATAAATATTGACGATAGAGTGGTCTTCCAATTGAGCCTCCTTCCAATCTATAGACTCCCCTTTCTCACAAACAATTCTCCCTGAAGAATTATTCTTTACTTCGTTTCCTCTCAACTCTATTCTTTCACAATATTTGCAAGAAAATTCAGCACAAGGACACCTGGACAACGCATCAGCATTACCATGTAACCTCCCTGCACGATGAATTACTTCAAAATCATACTGTTGAAGACGTTCCAGCCAACGCGCTAACTGACCGTCAAGCTCTTTAAACGATAATAACCACCGTAAAGAAATATGATCTGTTCTAACTAAAAACTTTTGTCCATAAAGGTAATAATAAAAATTTTTAAAAGAATCGATGATTGCTAAAAGTTCACGACGTGTAACACAATAATTCCTTTCCGACTTACTCAATACTCGACTATAAAAAGCGATTACCTTTTCCCCATCCTCTTGTTTCTGAGATAAAACTGCACCAATGCCATGATCGGAAGCATCTGTGTCAAGAATAAATTCTCCTGTTTCAGAGGGAAGAGATAAGATTTGCGAAGACATTAAGTACTGTTTAAGTTTAAGAAAAGCCGATTGACATTCCTCATTCCAAATAAATTTATTTTGATTTTCGGTCAAAACAAATAAAGGTTTAGCAACAATGGAGAATCCTTTAACAAACTTCCTGTAATAAGAACAAAAACCAAGAAAACTGCGTAACTGCTTTTTATTACGAGGTACAGGCCAATTCTGAATACATTCAACCTTCTCAGGATCAGTAGAAATTCCATTCTCCGTAATAACATGACCCATGTACTTAACCTTTCTTTCGAAGAAAGAACATATCTTAGGATTTAATTTTAAATTCGCTTTTCGAAAACGAAGAAACACTTCTTTTAGATTAGCTAATGAACCTTCAAAAGTGTTACTGAAAATAATCACGTCATCAAGATAAACTAAACACATTTTATTTATGATTTGATGAAGAACCTTTTCCATTAAACGCTCAAAAGTCGCCGGAGCATTGCATAAACCAAAAGGCATAACAGTAAATTGCCACAGCCCATTTCCAACTGAAAAAGCTGTCTTTTCTCTATCTTGAGAACGCAATTTTACTTGCCAATAACCACTCTTCAATCCAGGGTCGAAAACCAAGAACTTCCGGATAAACGATCGAAAAGACTATCAATCCTAGGCAAAGGAAAAGAATCTTTTTTTGTAATAGCATTTAATTTCCTATAATCCACACAAAATCTAAGAGTTCCGTCCTTTTTCTTAACTAAAACAGCAGGAGAAACCCAAGGACTATAAGACTCCTCAATAATTCCCTCGCGTTTCATCTCTTCTAAATTTTTTTCTACTTCATCACGCAAATGGAATGGGATTCGTCTAGGTGTCTGTTTAATGGGATCACTCTTTTCTAAGTTAATAGAATGTTCAACGATTGAACAATTTCCTGCAATTACCTCTTCCGAAAAGACATCCTGAAATTCCCTCAGAAATTCCGCAAAATGTTTTTTTTGAGAAGAATCTAATTCGGAAGAATTTCTTTCGAAACAATCTAGAAGAAAAGCTGGAACGTCAAAATTACTGATTCGAGCACAAAAAGAATTTTTTAATTCTGGTAAAGTTTGTCCGAAACTTGAGACAAAAATTTCCCCGTAACCAGTTTTAATTAAGATATCAGCTCCCAAAATACAATCATCCTTGATCTCTGCTACAAACATTGGAAATTCCAAAGAATGCTTTTCTAAAACAACTTTTATTTCGAGTTTAAAATCTGCGGGAACTTCCTCCCCAGTAGGATACTTTAAATTGCAATTTCTAACGAAAATCTGTTGCTTATTCTTCTTAACAAACCTTCTACTAAGAATGGAAACATCAGAACCTGTATCTATCTTAAAAATACAAAGCTGATCATCCACGAAGCCGCGAAAACAAAAATTATTGTTTTGCACGCAAAAAGACTTTACAGGAAAATTCTTTTTTTTAACCTCTAATTTCTTCGCCGAGCTTGGCAAAATTTCTCTGCAAAACTCGGCTATTCCAAGTTTCCCTCTTTGTAATTTTAAGATAGATACAGGTTCCGATGTTTCCATTCTTAGTAGAAGGTTTGTTAAGAAAAATAAGCAACAGATTTTCGTTAGAGATTGCAATTTAAAGTATCCTACTGGGATACTTTAAATAGGAAGGAAGTTCCCGTAGATTTTAAACTCGAAGTAAAAGTTGCTTTAGGAAAGCATTCTTTGGAATTTCCAATGTTTGCAGCAGAGATCAAGGATGATTGTATTTTGGGAGCTGATTTCTTAATTAAAACTGGTTACGGGAAAATTTTTGTCTCAAGTTTCGGACAAACTTTACCAGAATTAAAAAATTCTTTTTGTGCTCGAATCAGTAATTTTAACGTTCCAGCTTTTCTTCTAGATTGTTTCGAAAGAAATTCTTCTGAATTAGATTCTTCTAAAAAAAAACATTTTGCAGAATTTCTGAGGGAATTTCAGGATGTCTTTTCGGAAGAGGTAATTGCAGGAAATTGTTCAATCGTTGAACATTCTATTAACTTAGAAAAGAGTGATCCCATTAAACAGACACCTAGACGAATCCCATTCCATTTGCGTGATGAAGTAGAAAAAAATTTAGAAGAGATGAAATGCGAGGGAATTATTGAGGAGTCTTATAGTCCTTGGGTTTCTCCTGCTGTTTTAGTTAAGAAAAAGGACGGAACTCTTAGATTTTGTGTGGATTATAGGAAATTAAATGCTATTACAAAAAAAGATTCTTTTCCTTTGCCTAGGATTGATAGTCTTTTCGATCGTTTATCCGGAAGTTCTTGGTTTTCGACCCTGGATTGAAGAGTGGTTATTGGCAAGTAAAATTGCGTTCTCAAGATAGAGAAAAGACAGCTTTTTCAGTTGGAAATGGGCTGTGGCAATTTACTGTTATGCCTTTTGGTTTATGCAATGCTCCGGCGACTTTTGAGCGTTTAATGGAAAAGGTTCTTCATCAAATCATAAATAAAATGTGTTTAGTTTATCTTGATGACGTGATTATTTTCAGTAACACTTTTGAAGGTTCATTAGCTAATCTAAAAGAAGTGTTTCTTCGTTTTCGAAAAGCGAATTTAAAATTAAATCCTAAGAAATGTTCTTTCTTCGGAAGAAAGGTTAAGTACATGGGTCATGTTATTACGGAGAATGGAATTTCTACTGATCCTGAGAAGGTTGAATGTATTCAGAATTGGCCTGTACCTCGTAATAAAAAACAGTTACGTAGTTTTCTTGGTTTTTGTTCTTATTACAGGAAGTTTATTAAAGGATTCTCCATTGTTGCTAAACCTTTATTTGTTTTGACCGAAAATCAAAATAAATTTATTTGGAATGAGGAATGTCAATCGGCTTTTCTTAAACTTAAACAGTTCTTAATGTCTTCGCAAATCTTATCTCTTCCCTCTGAAACAGGAGAATTTATTCTTGACACAGATGCTTCCGATCATGGCATTGATGCAGTTTTATATCAGAAACAAGAGGATGGGGAAAAGGTAATCGCTTTTTATAGTCGAGTATTGAGTAAGTCGGAAAGGAATTATTGTGTTACACGTCGTGAACTTTTAGCAATCATCGATTCTTTTAAAAATTTTCATTATTACCTTTGTTGTACCCTGTACAACTACGATAATTATACGCATAGCAACAGGAAATCAAGATTCCTATTGCTATGCATACGCGTAGCGGACTCGAATTCCGCATAGGCTAGAAATATCGAAAAGACGCTGATGGTCTGTCGGGCTTCCGGCCCGCAACACCATCGCGCTGCGCCAGCTAATGCTGAGTCGCTTTCCGGTATTCGGATTTCGGCTAAGCGTGGGAGCTGCATGCCGCAAGGAACACGATTGGCCGAACCAAACGACGAATTTCCGTATAAATATCGCGACAAAATCGGAAAGCGACGGAAGAGTTTGACAAACAGCTGTCCGGTGTGTTACTCGCCGTGCGTGACTTACACGTCGAGCTTGTAACACAATCCGGAGATAACAGCCGACCTATATATACCGGGCCGTCCGAGAAAAGCAAGCAATCAAGCAACATATATATATATATATATATATATATATATATATATATTCATACTACAAGTGTAACAAGGGCAATACTGAAGAAAATACATTATTTAACGTTGGAACGAGCTAGTGTTGTATCTTTGATCACCGAGCGGCCCTTCTTACGAGTCCTAACATCTAAGGCGCCAAAAAGATCCCGATATACCTACCGACGTCCCTGGAGCCATCACCGGGGCACAACACCTTTATGGACAAAAGTTTTTAGTTAGAACAGATCATATTTCTTTACGGTGGTTATTATCGTTTAAAGAGCTTGACGGTCAGTTAGCGCGTTGGCTGGAACGTCTTCAACAGTATGATTTTGAAGTAATTCATCGTGCAGGGAGGTTACATGGTAATGCTAATGCGTTGTCCAGGCGTCCTTGTGCTGAATTTTCTTGCAAATATTGTGAAAGAATAGAGTTGAGAGGAAACGAGGTAAAGAATAATTCTTCAGGGAGAATTGTTTTTGAGAAAGGGGAGTCTATAGATTGGAAGGAGGCTCAATTGGAAGACCACTCTATCGTCAATATTTATCATGGCAAGGAAATTGGTATTCGTCCTTCTCGACAGGAAATAGCTGCTAATGATTCATCTTCAAAAGTTTATTGGACTCAGTGGGATTCTTTGATTCTCAAAGATGGAGTGTTATTTAGAAGATGGATTTCTCCGGATTTACATACAGAAATTCTTCAAACAATAGTCCCAAGAAAATTTATTCAACGAGTGTTAGAGGAAGCTCATGATTCTCCTTCTAGAGGTCATTTTGGGGTGAATAAGACCTTGGCAAAGTTCCGAAAACGATTTTATTGGGCTATTGTAAGCAAGATGTCGAACATTGGTATAAAACCTGTAAGGTTTGTTTTGCTAAGAAGGGGCCTTCTGAAAAAGGAAAATCTCCTTTTCAGATTTATAATGTCGGTATTCCTTTTGAAAGAGTTCAGATGGATATTCTAGGTCCTTTTCCGATCTCTTCATCTGGAAAAAAGTATTTATTAGTCATAACTGACTGTTTTTCTAAATGGGTTGAAGCCTTTCCTACTGGAAATATTAAGGCGAGTACCATTGCAGAAATTTTTGTTAACCAAGTGGTTTCTAGATTTGGCGTTCCTTTGGAAATTCATACAGATCAAGGCAGAAATTTTGAATCTCGATTATTTCAAGAATTATCTAGTTTATTGGGAATCAGAAAGACTCGTATTACTCCACTTCATCCTCAATCTAATGGTCAGGTAGAACGTCAGCATCGAATACTTTTAAATTTCTTAGCCAAATTTGTTTCTGAAAATCAGAGAGATTGGGATCGTTGGATTTTTCTTGGATTGTTAGCTTATAGATCGTCGAAACATGAAGTTACTGGTTTCACTCCTTCTGAGTTATGTCAGGGTAGAGAATTAAGATTACCTTTAGATCTTCTTCGTGGACTTCCTCCAGGAGAGGATTCGGAGTTAGAAAGAGGATATCTCTCTAGACTAAGAAAAAAATTGGTTTCAATTCATGACGTTGTTAGGCAACGGTTGGAATTGAAATCTCAAAAGTTGAAGTGGTGGTATGATCAAAGAGATAGGCGGTTAACTTTCGATCCTGGTCAGAAAGTTTGGTTATATAATCCTCGAAGAATTGTTGGCAGAGCCCCTAAATTGCAAAATAATTGGGAAGGACTTTATGAGGTCATTAAGAAAATCAATGAGGTAGTTTTTTGTGTACGAAAATCGAATAGGCATAAGAATAAAATCGTTCACTTGAATAGGCTAGCTTTGTTCGTAGATAGATCTTTGTAAAAGGAGAGAGAGAGAGAGAGGGAGAGGGAGAGAGAGAGGGAGAGAGAGAGAGAATTGTGCTTCCCTGGAAGTCCACGCCTAGGAGGACGGGTTCGGGGAATCGTTCTCTCGTTGGAAATTGGGAAAAAAGTTTCGATTTTTAGGGCAAAAAGTTGTCGAACTTGTATCTTCGTGGGAATTTAATTGTGAACTCGTGACTAAAAAAAGTTTTTCTTTTGCAGGTTTATTTTTATTTTAGGTGAGATACTCGTAGGAGTTTGTTTAATTTCAGTTTTGGGATTCGTGCGAAGTGAAGTTTTTCTTGTGAAGAATCGTCGAAACTTTGTGTTAAGAAGACCGCCTTGCCCCGGTTTTTTTGAATCGAGGTTTTTCCGAGGGCCTGAGGGCAAATGCCAAGGCGGGGACATAGGGAGTCCTTAAGGCGTTGGGTCCTCGAGAGTTAATTTCCCCCCCTTGTCCGAAGAATGAAGGAAGAAGTGCTCAAAACTCAAGCTGAAGAGTAAGAACGAGCTACAGCTTAAGCAGGAAGATGACGTCTTGTGGACGAAGTCACGCAGCTCCGAATCCTTTTGCAGCAACTAGGGGAAGATCAAGAAGTCGTGAAGATTTTAGAAGTCCTTAGTTGGTTGTCGGACGACAACCTAAAGAAAGGGGACAGTGTTACGCCCGGTATAGACGTGTATTATGTTATAAACGTCTTTTGTACACCCCACGGTTATGCGTATGATACGTTCGTGGTAACCCGGGGAGCCTCCTGGGTGATAGCGATTGTCATGGGCAATTGGGCGGTGAACTGTGTCGTCGGCTCCATCAAGAGCCTGGGCCTGAGAGTGGTCCCGGAGAAGACGGAAGCCATCTTTTTCCATAATGGCTCTTCTCGAGTACCGCCCCGGGCCTTCGTCCGGGTAGACAACACCCGGGTCCGAGTTGGGGCAACCCTAAAATATTTGGGGTTGCAATTGGACGTCGCTGGGCCTTTGTCGAGCACTTTGACAAATTGGCCCAGCGATTGGGCGGGAGAACGGATGCCCTCCTGGGGTTGATGCCCAACCTCCGAGGTCCGAGAGCCGGTGCGAGGCGCGCGTACGCCTACGCGGTCATGGCTGAGGCTCTGTATGGAGCCCCAGTCTGGTTCCGCGAGGCGCTGGCCAGCCGCCACATACGGGACGTGCTGCACGTTGTGCAGCGGCGGCTGGCACGAAGGATAGTGCGCGCGTACCGCACCGCCCCTAGCGCGGAGATCATGGTACTGGCGGGGCTCCCCCCCGGCGGAATTCACGGCCGACGCTCTGGCCTGGTCATACGCTAGAGCAAAGGCCGTCCGCCTGCAAGGGGGAGTGGTTACCTCCAGGGTCGCCGCGCTATTACGGGAAAGAGCACGCCGGCGGGCCATGAGGGCTTGGCGAGAGAGCCTCGCCAACGACCCGCCGGCGGCAGGATCTCGGATCTTGGAGGCCGTCCTACCCCACTTGGACGAATGGGTGGGCCGTCCTTGGGGCGACTTGTCCTACCTGACGACACAGGTGCTCACCGGGCATGGCTGCTTCGGTGAGTACCTGTGCAGGATACGCAAAGAGCCGACGACGCAGTGTCACCATTGTGAAGCTGACCGGGACTCCCCGCAGCACACGCTGGAAGACTGTCCAGCGTGGGAAAAGCTGCGCGGAGTCCTGCGAGAAGAAATAGGTGAGGACCTCTCCCTGCGGGCCATCATTAGCCAGATGGTCAGCAGGGAGAGGGCATGGGTCGCGGTCTCCTCCTTCTGCGAGCAAGTAATGCGGCAGAAGGAGGCCGAGTTAATAAGGGAGAGGAGGCCAGGGGGACGTATGCCACCCGGTAAAAACAACGGCGACAGGGGCGGTGGGGACGGGGACCATGACACACCTTGGCTCCTCCCTCGGCCGCCCCGTAGAAGAAGGCCAGCCCCCCGCCCCCCGGGCCCTCGTGGTCCGTCTGCCAAAAGGCGGCGTAGGGGTGGGCGATCAGTAGCTGTTGCCCCCTTCCTCCCCACAATTGAGGAGGAGGGGAGCGACAACGCCAATATTGAGAGAAGGCGACCCTCCTCCCCTGCGGCTGACGGCCCCGCTTTCGGGACGCGCAGCCGCGGGAGGAGGGCCCCTCACATTGGTGGTGAGCCCGGCGAGGCAGATCCGGCCTGACGGTCTGGGGGAGTGACCCTGCGGTATAACGCGGAGTCGCTCCCCCACTGCCTCGCCGGGGTGGGGGGAGAAGGGAGGATCTTTCCCCCCCCAGGGTAGTAGGGAGGACCGCGCCGCCGTCAGCGCGGCGCGAAGAGGCCCGGCGTTACGGCGGGGGCCGGATACCTCGGGCTTTACCCCAAAACACCAGGGGTAGAGGCGGCGGGGGATGGTATCCCCCTCCTCCGACCTAGGGCAGACTAGGCCCTAAGCCCTGCCAGGTGCGTCCATCATCACGACGCACCTGGCGCGCCGAGTCGGCCCAGGCCGACCGGGTCTAGGGGGCTCCGGAAGTATGCTGCACGCATTCGCGGAGCCCCCCAATCATGGACCAGGGCAGGACACCCGGAGAGGTTTTAGTGGGTATGTCCCCGCCGACACGTCGTCGGCGGGGAAGAGCCCCAAATAACCATTAGGCCTCCCCCGGGGCCTGGGATATGCGGCTTCTCGAGCTTGCTAGGGGTCTGCGATCTCTCGTAGGCTGCAGATTCAGGGATCTCAGCGACCCTGGCGCCCGAGCTGACACCGTAATCCATCACGCGCTGAAATTACGTGCGGGATGGACCGGGGACGTTGGCTTCATCGCCCGGGTCACGAGGAATCAAGCTCTATAAAAAATCAAGGAAGCGGCGTCTGAGATGTCGCGTTTCGCGCCTCAGACGCCTTGGTGGTGCGTGAATTGTTCAGTGTACAGTGTTCGTCGCGGCGGTGGATCGGGTCGTCTTCTCCCTGCCGAATCCTGGGGCGATCTCCTGGCCAGTGACTGAATCCCGCGTGTTGACCCGCTGGCTGTCGATGGCCCCGGCTAGTCCGAGTACATCAACACCGGGCCTTCGGTCCTAGGAGCAACCCGTATTCCGGCACGGCTGGCGTTTCTCCTCGGGGATGTTCCTCGTTAGCGCGGGGGCATCGTCGTGGGGGGCGCTGGTTCTCGCCGAGGCCGCTGATCGGGGGATCGTTTTGGGTGCCTGCTGGGATCGGGGGTCCCGGTTGCCCGCTGCATTTCATTGTCTGGCGCGCGTCGATTATCCCAGGCGTGCGCTTAACCGCGTGCGTTTGGTTTTCGTTTTTGTGTTTTTCCCTGGTCGGCGCGTATGATGTTTGTGTTGTCCATTAGGTCCGCTTCGAATCGGTGGTCCCCGAATGCCGACCCGTAGTACCCCTCGAGGCGAGGGTGGGGTTCCCCTCGCAAAACAATACACCACTTATAATTTTTTATGGACAAGAATAAAGGAAAATTACCGCGCAGGGGGGGTCGGATACCCCAGAGCCAGCAAGGGGGGATTAGTGTCCCGGGTGCCCCCTTGTCGATATCAACCGACGGGCTGTCCGGGGTGCCCACAGGCTCAGCCGACGAACGGGATACTGTGGAGGTCAATGTTAGTGAATGTCTTGGTGCGTCGCGGGAATCGCGCAGGGGAACGCTCCTGCTGATGTGGGAGCGCCTCCGGCCCGAGGCCCGCGACGCAATCGATCGGATCCTCACCCTCGAGCAGCTCGAAGGAGAGCTGTCCGAGGAGGAGGATTCCGACTGGGAGGGAGGGGAGTACATGGGGGGGTCCTCTTCCTCCTCAATAAGTAAAGGGGAGGGCTACGCCTCCCCTAGTGATTTGACACCGGGCGAGAGGACCCGTTGGGCCGGAGTCCTGGCCAAGTCGGCGGGAGAGGACTCGATCCTGCTGGCCGACGGTCGTCGCAAGACGGGCGGCGGTCGACAGGACAGCAGTGCAATCGGGTCCGAAAAAACCAGATTTTTTGAGACAGTGCATTCGCGCCACCGCCACCTAGGAAGGAGGGATCAACGCCGATCCGCGTCCGTGGGGGAGGCTCGAGTGGGGAGGACCTCGATGACCCGCCTCGTAGTAGGCGGCAGGGGCTCTCTCAGCTCGGGGCTGAGCCCATGGACGTGGATCGGCTAGAGGAAGAGGAAGCGATGGCCGGGAACCCCCTGGAGCCGGTCATCGGTTTGGACGAGTCGGAGGGCCGTGTCCGGATCCCGGATGTCCCGGGGGACGGATCCGACCTTCCGACTCACGTTAGAAGTAGGCGCGCCCGTGGCCGACCCCGTTTGGACAGGAGTGGACCCTTAAGGTCCCCCTCCCCACTGTCCGACTGGGCGGCCACGGAAGACCGGCTCCACGGGGTTCCTTTGGAGCAGTTTAGGGCCCGCCGACTCCGAGCCAACGTCATCCGGAGCTCGGAGTCGGAGGGAGAGGGAACGGGGGCGAATGATGCGCGGTCTCGGCAGCGCATCAGTATCCCCCCGACCCTGTTTATGCCGGACCAGCGGCGATATTTGGACCGCCAACTGGGAGTAATCTCCCGGAGTACGACCACTGATCTGGCCGGATTGGCCGATGGGTGGCTTCGGGAGGTCGAGGGGGCGCGAAACAAGGTGTCCACAGGTTGCCCACTGTCGGGCAATCTGTCTGGACGAATAAAGTTGAATACACATCTCGCCCGGGAGGCGCTCATGACGCTGGCGTACCGCGCCATGGGCCGTCTCGGGCGAGAGGATGGTCAGGAGGAGGTGACGACGCGGCCCGGGTGGAGAAGGTTCGCTCTCTCCGGGCCAAGGTCGCCGAGTTGAGGGGGCAACTGGGGGTCGCAAAGAGGGCCCTCAAGCTGCAAAGCAGTCCCTCCTCGTCCACGGCTGCTTCACAGCCGGCGAGGAGAAGGTCTCCTTCCCCTCCGCCGCCCCCGTCGGTCGACTCTGCCACCGGCTCTTCTCCTTTCGAGGAGCGAGTGCTGGGGACGTTGGAGCGGTTGACGGCGACAGTGGAGGGCCTGGAGAAGCGCCTGGCGCGGGTGGAGACGGGAGCTGTTCCGGTCGCCGTCCCCACCGACGCCGGGGGCAAGAAGATGAAGAAGGGGAAGGGGGTAAGGGGGAAAGGGGAGTGCGGGAGCTTCGCGGGAAGAGCCTCCCGCGCCCCCGCTGCGCCGGCGGCAGCGCCCGGCCCCGATACGCCTGCGAGCGATCGGAGCTGGGTCGAAGTCGTCGGCACTCGGAAAAGGAGGAGGGTAGACAAGGGGGACCCTCCCCATTCGCCCCACGGGAGTCAGTGGCTGGGGGGTGTTTCCCTCATTTTTTTTTGTTTACGGAGAGGAAATGCGTTACCGCATACCCCAGGCCCCGGGGGAGGCCTGGTGGTTGTGGGGCTCTTTCCCGCCGACGACGTGTCGGCGGGGACATACCCACTAAAACCTCTCCGGGTGTCCTGCCCTGGTCCATGACTGGGGGGCTCTGGGAACGCGTGCAGCATACTTCCGGAGCCCCCCGGACCCAGTCGGCCATAGGCCGATTCGTCACGCCGGGTGCACCCTAACGTGGGCGCACCCGGCAGGGCTGGGCCTGATTTGCCCTAGGTTGGGGGAGGGGGTCACCAGCCCCCCCCCTCCCCGCCTCTTCCCCTGATCGTTTGGGGGTAAAGCCCGGGGTATCCGGCCCCCGCCGTAGCCCCGGGCCTCTTCGCGCGCCGCGCTGGCGCGGTCCTCCTAACAGCACTGGGGGGAGGGAGGGAGAAACTTCCCTCGCCCCCTTCCCCGGCGAGGCAGAGGGGGGTACGGCTCCGCGTTACATCGCAGAGTCGTCCCCCCCGGACCGTCAGGTCGGGTCTGCCTCGCCGGTAATCGGGTCTGCCTCGCCGGATAAGGGGGTGTTTCCCCCAGCCTTTGGTGCAGCCTCTGGTCGACCATCGGTGGTAGCAGCATCTGCCACACCCCCGGCGGCCGAGTCGGGAAAGGAAAGAAAAGAGAAAAAGAAGAAGAAGGGCGGAGGTCCGCCGCGAAGCGAAGTGCTCGCGACGAAGAGAATCGGGAGGCGCGTCCCCAAGTCATCGGCGGTGATGATTACGGTGACCGGGGAAGACGCCTCCTACGCAAGCGTGATGCGGAGGGCCCGTGAGGCCATTGTCCTCGGGGACATCCTTCCGCAGGGGGGCAGTGGGCTACGGGTTCGCCGAGCCCAGGCCGGGGGTCTCCTCCTGGAGATGCCCGGCGAAGATAGCAGTCCAGCCGCCGAGAGGTTGGCCTCAGAAATGCGTCGCGTCGCGGGGGGCCCGGACGTGCGGATCTCTTGCCCTCTGCGGAGGGTGGGGATCCGCATATCCGGGTTCGACGATTCCATGACTCCGGAAGAGGTGGCCACGGCGGTCGCCGACTCCGGGTTATGCTTCGTGGTGGACCTCAAAGTGGGCCGGGTGACGCGTAATCGGCGGGGGCTAGGCTTTGTGATAGTGCAGTGCCCGGTCGCCGCCGCTGCGAAGATCGCCCGGTCGGGGACCCTGAGGCTGGGTAGCGGCTCGCGTGGAGGTGCTCAGGGCACCTCCGCAGCGATGCTTCCAGTGCCTGGCCCAGGGGCATACGCAGCACCGGTGTCCTGGCGGTGTCGACAGGGCTCGGTGCTGCTTCAACTGCGAGGGTGAGGGGCACACCCAGGCAGAATGCGCGAACAGGACATTCTGCCCGGAGAGTGCCTCCAAAGGCAAACCGCACAATCACCATGGTGAGAGGTGCGTGCTGGTTCCCCCGGCGGTGCGACCGGGGAAGAAGGCTCCCCGTCCAGCGGGAGAAGGGCGGAGACTCCGAAGAAGATCGGCCGCTGACCTCTCCGCCTCCCATCCCGCCCGGCGCTTAGGCCGTGGATGGTGGTGTGTCGGAGGGGCCAGTGGCCGACGTTGATATGGAGGAGACCCTTCCCATGATGGAGACCTATGTCGGTGAGGCCTTCATCACGGGAGTGATTGAAATTTCGTCGGAGTCGTCCGGAGCATCTCCGCCGACTAAAAAGAGGTGCGAGGCATTCGACAGTCCGAGTGCCGCGCACCTCCCCCAGGCGAAGGTGGTGCTCGAGCCCCTCCCTCTCCCGCAACGGGAGAAGCGAGTGGGACGAGACTCGAGCACCCCTCTCAAGAAGGCGCTAAGACCCCAGGCGGAGAAGGCGTTGACGCCTTCTCCCCCGGGGTCGCCTATCCTCGGAGGAAATAGGGCCGCGGAGTGACTCCCCTACAGAGGGTGGGGGGTCATTACGCGATCCTGGGCCTCGTTTTCGGCTGCCCCTGCGCTCGGAGATGCCCAGGAGACGAGGACCCTGGCTGTTGGGCTGCCCGATGAGTAGGGGTCTCCGCTCATCCGGCGTGCCGGCCAGGCGGGGATAGGAGGTAGGCCCGGTCGGTTCGTCGGAACCACTGGACCTTGGGAAGGGGGTTGGCGCGGAACGGGTAAGTTCGGCGCTCGCCTCCTGCCCTAAAGGAGCGCGGAGAGGGCGTGCGGTGTTTTTCACGGCGCTACCCCGGGGTGGACAAGGCGGCAGCTGACGTATCTCGGCTGCTGCCCTGGCACGTCCTCTCCCAACCTAACGAACTGGCGCGTCGGGGGGCTCACGCTCCGACCCCGGGGGAAGGCTACTGTGAAATAGCGTATTGCTGGCCGGGGCCTTCCCTCAATCTGGGGCAAGGTGGCTCGGTGAGGTTTTTAGTTGGTAGGCGGGTTAGGACGAGCCTGGTCGCTGAAAGTACCTGGCCGGATTAGCACCGTCCCGACTCGAGTCCAACACTACCATGGTTTAGCCAACCTGGTGTGCCATTCCCTCATCGTATCAAAAAAAAAAAAAAAGTCCGACGGGTTCGGTAACACCGAGATCCCGCCGGCCCATCCTACCCTTTGAGGAGCCAGCTCTCCCCGTGCCAGGACGCGAGCCGTGAAAACGACACCGTCCCCAGACACGGGAATTGCCAGCCCCTTCGCCTCTCGTGCCCGCCGCGCCAAAGGCGCCTTGAGCAACGCAGCCGCCTTCCAAGGGAAGGCAGATGCCTTCCCGGTGACCTCTTAGACCCTCCATCTCTCCTCGCCCGAAGGCGACTCGAGGAAGAAGGCAGCCCCCTCACCACGTCAAGGTGGGTCACCATCGAGGGGAAAGGCCGATGCCCTCGTCGGGGCACTCCGAGAGGTCATGGCGCACAGAACTGACGTAAGAATAGGTCATCCTACTGACAAGGGGAGTCCGCGACAATTGACTCACCGATTTTAATAAAATTTTATGGGTGTGTAGTATTCACTCACCCCTTTACTGTGATAAAGCCGTTCGTTGCGAAACTTAGTCATTCTCGAAAAAATAACAATTAAATATTTCCAGCATATATAGTACCATTACAGAAGAACGGTTGTCGAGTTGACGATGTAGCGTAGATCGTTAGAATGTCGATTAGTACGCGTGGGATCCCAGGTTCGATCCCCGTGAATAAGTTTTTTTTTTTAATTTAAATCTTATATTTTTAAATTGTTATATATAATTTTTAAAGTGTTTTTTATTATTTAATATAAAATGCTGTTTAAAAAAAAATCAAGGAATTTAAACATGCTCTATTATTATTAAATAAATTAAAAGTAAAACAAAACATAACAAATGAAAGAAGTCTTTTTAAAAATGTTAATGAAATTTGTTTTCTAAATTCTCTTAATCAAATAAAATGTAAAATCGGTGCACATGAAATGTCAATGATTATATGTGCATGGTGCAATGAACCATTGTGTTTTAACTGTTTTTACGACAAGTATCACCCTAGAAACTGTAAACTAATTGTATAATAGTTATTGTAAATTTTTATTGCAAATATATTTTTTGTGTTCATGAGAACTTGTAACAAAACGCCCCTCCACCTCGCGCGCACTGCCACTCCGCTCCGTCCACCCGAGCAATACACCGGCAGAACGCCACGTGCACGCACCGAGCTAACCTGCCGTCGCGATCACGCGGCAGCACGCGCGCCGCCCGTGGCGTTCGGCAACGCTCCCACTCCGGGCCAGCCGACCGAACGCACGGATTGGTCCGCCCAACCGTGCGTTCGGATATATAAGCCGGCAGTGGGAACGCCGAGACAGATCTTCCCGGTCCGCCGAATCCGACAGGTCGAGTATCCTCGACCGCACTCCGACTCCCAAGAGGACGAGAATACTCGCCTCATCCTGACTCCCCTCGACGAGCATCCTCGTCGTTCCGGCTAGCCGAGTATCCTCGGCTAATCCTGTCATACCGAATACCGTACACAGCCAATCACGGCGAGCATCCTCGCCGTGCTCCGTAGCCGAGTATCCTCGGCGAATCACCGCCCACGACGAGCATCCTCGTCGAGTCCACAGGCTGGGTATCCCTAGCCAATCCCATCCGTCCTCTCCCTCAGGGAAGAGTCTCTTGTAACCTAAAGCCTCGTCAGGGCATCCGCGTCCTGACGAGAACTTCGCCTCTTTTTGCACGAGGCGGCTCGGGCGAGACGCGGAAACCGCGCGATTAGTTTAAGTTGAACTTATTTGTATGATTTTGTCAGTATTCTTGTAGTTCTAGTACTTCAGTTCTTATTATGTCTCCGTTTAAGTTAGAATTATCTTTTGTCACTTTACCGGTTCATCCGTACTTTCGCGGTTTTTAAAAATTTTTGTTTTGAACTTCAGTCTTGGCTCTCGCCTAGCGTGCTCGTTAGTCCACGCGTCACCGCGCGCCTATCGTTACCACCGCTCGCAATTCCGACCGCTCAGCGGCAATTGGTCGCCGCGACCACCGCGAGCCAATCGCGTCCCCGCTAAGGCTGGGTCCACTTGTCACGAGACGTTAGACACAATCAGCCAATGAGGCTACTTGTAAATATCACATCCAAATAAAGATCTAATATGTTTATCAGCTAAATACCGAGTGCAATTATTATACCGAACCCGACCAATCCGGCGAGTTTATCCGCAACCGTATCCTGACTCCCACCGCACCGCACGAAAATCACCAGCGTTACAACTTTTAATTTATTTAATAATAAAAGAGCATGTTTAAATTCCTTGATTCTTTTTTAAATAACATTTTATATTAAATAATGAAAAACACTTTAAAAATTATATATAACACTTTATAAATATAAGATTTAAATTAAAAAAAAAACTTATTCACGGCGATCGAACCTGGAACCCCACGCGTACTAATCGACATTCTAACGACCTATGCTACATCGCCAACTCGACAACCGTTCTTCTGTAATGGTACTATAGATGCTGGAAATATTTAATTGTTATTTTCTCGAGAATGCCTAAGTTTCGCAACGAACGGCTTTACCACAGTAAAAGGGTGAGTGAATACTACACACCCATAAAATTTTATTAAAATCGGTGAGTCAATTGTCGCGAATTCTCCTTGTAAGACGATCAAATTGAGGGTGACTGAAATGGACGATTCCGTTACTACCCTTGAGGTGGCTGACGTCATGGGGAAAATCGGAAACTCCCCCCCCACAGGAAATAAAGGTTGGCGAAATCCGCCGGGCCCCAGGTGGCATGGGCACATGCTGAGTTAGGTGCCCCGCGAGGGCTGGTAAAGCTGTTTTGGCCACCCCACGCTTTAGAGTGGGGTGGTCGAGCTGCAGCGTTGTCCTCCTGCCCTCGCGTGGGCTCCAGTGTTATAGGTGCCTGGCCACCGGGCACACACAGGCAAACTGCAGCAGCCAGATCGACAGTACTGGTCATCAGGCCAACGCCTGTACTAACAAAGTGTGCTACCCGGTGTGCCTTGAAAAAGGGGAACCGGCGGATCACAGAGTGGGGGGTAAGGCATGCTCCAGTAGGAATAAGGAAGGGCCGCTTTCAACCACCACAAAATCAAAATCTGGTGCGGGCGATAAGACGGGAGATATGACAACCTCACGCACACTCGCCCATCCTTCTTCCTTTGCACCTGTGGTACCTGCCACGGTAGCAGAGAAGAAAAAAAGAAAAAAAAGGGGCTAAAGAAGTTTAAGCCGCCCTTACTAAAAGCCTCCTTCCTCCTGTCGGAGGAGATAGCACCCCAGGCGCTACGCCTGCCGAAACGCAGGCCGCTCCGGCATGGCTCTCCCCACCTGATGGGGAGGGTGAGCCCTAGGAAGACGCAACGGCTGAAATTCCAGCTGCCCCCAAAGTCCCCTCCACATCGCACCGAGAGGGAGAACTTCGGAAAGTTGTGGTGAGGATTACACCTCTTGAGAAGATGGAGGTGGAGGACCCTCAAAAGAAGCCAAACAATGGCTAAGAGGCTCCTCCAGACAAACTTAAATCACGCCAGGGCTGCCCAGGATATCCTGGTGCAAACCCTGGCGGAAAAAGGAGGAAGGCTGGCTATCGCTGCTGACCCATATAGGATCCCTGACGACAACTTAAATTGGGCCGGGGATACCTTGGGCAGGGTGGCGGTAGTCAGCCAGCACACGCGCAACGCCCCGCCGATACTACCGGTTGAGTCCGGTGAGGGCTTCGTCCTGGTGGAATGGGGATTCATCGACATTTTATGGTGCTACTCCCCCCCCCAGCCTTAGCCTGGGGGAGTACGAGGCGGCCTTGGAGCGGGTGGGAAAGTGCATTTTTAGGCGATCTCCCAGACCCATCATCGTGGGAGGGGACTTCAATGCACACGCAACCGCATGGGGGTCCCTGAACACGAACTCCAGAGGCCGCTGCACCTTGGAATGGGCGGCGGGACTCGACCTCGCATTGTTAAATCGAGGTCGAGTCAGCACCTTCGTAGGTGGCCGTAGAGAATGCATAGTGGATCTCACGTGGGCCTCTCCGGGCGCCCTTCATAGGGTCAGTACCTGGAGAATGGAGACCGCTCCCCTTGGGGAGCTCACCAATCATAAATTGATCGTGATGGGGGTGGCCTCTACACCTGCGGAGGTGTAGGCAAGAGTCCGCCGCCAAAAGTTGGAAAGGAGATGGGTCCTCAGAAAACTGGACCAGGAGGCCCTCGAGGTCAGCCTCACGGTGTCCGCGGGGGCTGACCGAGGACAAGCTACCAGAGCAGAGGCGGAGGCAGACTGGCTATGTGATGCCATGTCGCGCGCGTGCGATGCTCCCATGCCCCGTAGTCGACCCAGGGCGCGTCGTGCTGCCTATTGGCAGTCGGAGGAACTCGCCCAATTGAGGCGGACCGCGGTGACCACCAGGAGGATCATCACACGCGCCCGGCGCCGGGATATGAAGGAGATGGAGGAAGCCTGGGCGGCCCTCAGAGAAGCCAAGAAGGCATTGAGGGTCGCCATACGCCGGACAAAGGCCGAGGCCTGGGATGAATTCATCTCAGACCTCACGAGAAATCCGTGGGGGAGGCCATATAAGATGGCGGTTGGGAAACTCCGCCCATGGGCTCCCCCCCTTATGGAGACGTTAGACCCCCCGGTTCCTGGAACGGGTTGTCGACCAGCTGTTTCCCACCTGGGACAGGGGATATACCGGCAAGGTCCGGTCTCCCCCCCCCCTCAGGTTGGTCGGAGGAACTGGGGGTTCGAGATTACAAACTCGAAGAGGCCTTCGCCCGGATTCGGAACAAAGATAGAACTCACGCGCCCGGCCTAGACAGAGTCTACGGCAAAGTCTGGATCCGGGCGCCAGCAGTGGTTGGTGAGGACCTAAAAAGGGTCCTTACCCAATATCTAAAAGAAGGCGTCTTTTCCAGGAGGTGAAAATGGGCCAGGTTTGTCCTCCTGAAGAAAGAGGGCAAGCCGGCGGAGGACCCGTCTGGTTATAGGCCTCTCTGCATGCTGGATGATGCAGGCAAGATTCACGGACGCGTGATTGCCAATCGCATCATCCGGCATCTGTCTCGGGAATGTCCCGACTTTTTCCCCCGTCAGTTCGGATTCCGTGAAGGGCGCTCTTTGATAGATGCTATACAGCACGTTCGCGCTCTTACGGAGTCCATGACGGGGGAGAGAAGAGTGGCGTTGGCGGTGTCACTAGACATCGTCTTTAACACCGTCTCATGGGGCAAGGTAGTGGCGGCATTGTCGGACTATCATGTCCTGCCGCCCTACCTAGTGGAGACGGTGAGGGACTATTTCCGGGACAGAACGTTGGAGTACCTTAACAAGGAGGGGCTCCAGCGGCGGAGGGGCGTGACGTGCGGCGTTCCGCAGGGGTCGGTTCTCTGGAGGGGGCCCCTGCAATGGAACGCTGCGTTCAATGTTGTCCACCGCGAGGCTCTTCCCCCCGGCTGCCACACGGTGTGGCCTCTATGCCGATGACACACTGGTGGTTGCTGTTGGGATCTCCTGGGAAGACGCAATAACGAAGGCGAACTAAGCGGTGGCGTGCGTCGTCGGCACGATCAAGGCATTGGGGCTGAGGGTGGCCCCGCACAAAACCATCTTTTTCCACGATGGCTCTGGGGGGCCCCCTCCAAGAGCTTCAATCCTCGTGGGAGGGACTAGAATCCAGATGGGGGCAACCCTAAAATATTTGGGGTTGCTCCTGGACGGCCGGTGGGGCTTCGTCGATCACTTCGACGACCTCGCCCCACGGTTGGGCAAGGGAGCCAATGCCTTCAGAGGTCTAATGCCCAACCTCCGGGGCTCGAGTGTCGGTGCAAAATCGCGTACATGCACGCAGCCATGTCTGGGGCGCTATACGGCGTCCCGGTCTGGTGCGAGGCTATGAGGGCCAGCCGCAAAATATTGCGACATCTGCATTCCGTGCAGAGATTGCTGGCCTTCCACATTGTGCGCGCATATTGCACATCTCCTAGCGACGCAATAATGGTCCTGGCGGGAATTCCGCCTGCGGAGTATTTGGCGGAGGCCCGAGCGTGGCTGTACGCTCGGGTCAAGGCCTCCTGCCTTCGGGGCAACACCATCGCCCCGAGGACCATGTCGCTGTGGAGAGAGAGAGCCCGACAGCGGGCAACTGAGGAATGGCGAAATCGTCTTGCCATGGACCCGCCGACGGTGGGCACCCGGGTACTGAAGGTCGTCCTCCCCTACCTGGAGGAATGGGTAGATCGCTCTTGGGGCAGTCTTCCCTTCAGAATGACACAGGTATTTCCCGGATCTCCCCATGGGTGTTTCGGTGAATACCTGTGTCGAATAGGAAAAAAGCCGACAACGCGCTGCCACCACTGCGAGGCTAAATTGGACTCCGCGCAGCACACGCTGAAGCATTGCCCAACGTGGGAAGAGCTGAGCGAAGCCCTAAAAGGTGAGATTGGGGACGATCTCTCCCTGAGGGCTGTTGTTGGTAAAATGGTTCTCAGGGAAAACTGTTGGAAAGCGGTCTCCTCCTTCTGCGAGCAAGTAATGCTGCAGAAGGAGAAAGCCGAGAGACGACGCCAGCCATGGCGGGGCGGCAGACGACGACGACGCCGCCGCCCCCCTGGTAATGGAAGAAGCGGGGATCCTCGCTCCTCACGAAATCGACCAAATCCCTCTTATGACGGGGGTCCCCGTCAAAAACGCAGAAGATATGCGGGTGCTGTACCCCCCTCCTTGCCAACTATAGAGGAGGACGATGCAGACGACGGTAACGCTCTCCCTCCTGGGAAAAACGAGTCTTCCGCCTCCCCTGCTGACGGCCCTGCTTCCAGGACCAGAAGGGGTGACACTCTTTTGGACACAGCACGATTAGACACCAACCAATCATCTTGACTTATCTAACCAAACCAACGGAAAAACTCTAGGCATCGGCCGCTGTGAGTGGTGGTGTCCAATCGTGCGGTGTCCAATCGTGCGCACCCCGACCAGAAGCAGGGTAAGGCGGGTAACACTGACAAGCAAACCTACCCAACTGTTACACTCCGATTTTGATGAGCTTTGAATATGTTGTAGTCTAGGTCAAAATAAGAGACACGTATTTTTTTATAAGGGCCCATACGCACTTTTAGGGGATGAAACACCTCTTTGAAGAAAAAGACTTTTTTTTTTCGAAGCGTATATCGTCGAAACTATAAGAGATAGAAAAAAATGTTCTAATTAAAAGTTAAATGGCATGAAAAGTACTATACAACAGTGATAAAAAAAATTTTTTTTTAAATTTTTTTTATACTTTTCCTTATCACCTACCAATTTTTTTCAAAATTTTTATTTCTTTTTATAAGCGGAATAAAGTTTATTTTATTACGAATCCAACGATGTATAACAAAGTTATATTCCGACATTCCCATTTGCCAAAAATAATTAAAAACTTCTCTTATTTTGACCTAGATTACAACATATTCAAAGCTCATCAAAATCGGAGTGTAACAGTTGGGTAGGTTTGCTTGTGAGACCCGTCCCTGGCGGGATTGACCCTCCATAACACTGGAGGGAGGATCTTCCTCTTCCACTAAGAGGGCTGGCTCTCCCAATCTCGCCGGGGTGAAGGGTGAACGGGGTGCAATGCTCCCCTGCTCCCCACTAGAGCAAGCACGGGAGATATAGCGGCGTGGCTAGACTCGAAATACTCCAGCGGGGGCCGGACTCCTGAATCTATACCCTCAAAAACACCAGAGGAAGAGGCGGAGGGGGATAGTGTCCCCCCTCCCCCTAGGGCAGATCGGGTCCCGTAGCCAGGAGTGCCCATCACCAAGGCGCTCCTGGCGAGCCGAGTCGACCACCTATGGTCGATTGGGTCCGAGGGGCTCCGGAAGTATGCTGCACGCGTTTCCAGCGCCCCCCCCCCCCTCCAACTAAAGACCAGAGCAGGACACCCGGAGGTGTTTTAGTGGGTAGGCCCTTGTCGGCACGTCGCCGGTGGGGGAGAGCTCCACATAACCACCAGGCCTCCCCCGGAGCCTGGGGCATGCGGTAACGCATTTCCCTTCCGTAAAAAAAAGAAACAAAGGTCTTGTGATCAAATGAAAGTGGATCTGCGTAATAATATTATTAAGAGTTAAGTATATTGTAACCGGCATTTTAAATTTTAAATTTTTGACATTGGATTCGTAATCAGCAACCTCAAAAACCCCTAAATAGCAAATTTCAAGTAAATTCAGCAGATTTTGATAATTTTGTCTGCCATATTAAATCTGCTATTTTTAATTTTAAATTTTTGACATCGGATTTGTAATCAGCGACCTTAAAAACCACTAAATAGCAAATTTCAAGTAAATCCAGCTGATTTTGATAATGTTGTCCGCCATATTGGGTCCGCTATTTTAAATTTTGAATTTTTGACATTGAATTCGTAATCTACGACCTTGAAAACCCAAAACAGAAAATTTCAAGCAAATCGAGTTAATTTTAATAACTCATATTAATTTACCTTCTCCTAAAATCGCGTGCCAGATCACTGTGGATTGATTTAAACGATTCAGTATAGTGTACATGTATCTCTTTATTAAACAGTTTTTTTTTCATTAAACTTTGTGACTAGTTTTTTTCCGCATATTCGTCTATCTTTGCGTAACTTTCTGTCCGACCGTGATCCTCGCGTTAACAGAGATAGTTTCCAGATGGAGGGAAAAGAGGAGGTTGTAAAGGAGTTAAATATTTCAAAAATAATAGGAAAAATAATGGGAAGTTTCAATAAAATAAAGCGTCGATTGATGTTGTCAAGCCCGGAAGAGTTAGAGAAGCCGTTGTGTAGAGCACGCAGCAGGGCGTTGGGTGTAATTTGAAAAGAATAGAAAGTAGAGGGCTCGGACAGGGACAAAGAGATAAAAAGGGAGCGGAAGGGGAATATGAATTGGGTGGATGGGGAGATGTAGGAGGAGCCGGATGGGAGGTTAGGTTGATTTTGGGAAATATGGTGAGCTGAGGAAAAGGTGTTCAGGATTTCTAATAGGGGTGACACCCGTTTGGACACGTAACGATTGGACAACGCACGGTTGGATACGTAATATTGGACATGTAACGATTGGACACCGCACAATTGGACATGTAATATTGGACACATAACAATTGGATATCGTACGACTGTAAACGCCTATTGTACGTTTGGATATCGCAAGATTGGAAACACATACTGCACGATTGGATACCGTACGACTGTACAGTTCGTGCCAGGTATGCCTGGGATCCAATTCTAGGGTCCCCGTTTTGTTCTTAGTTGTTTTTACGTTCATGACTATTATAACTGGATGTTGCGTCAACGATCATGAATGTATCGTAGTGTTAGTAAATTATGTTTTAACAGCCGACCGATGTAACCTCAGATTTAATTGGTGAAATCTCATAAATATTCCAAAGCTTAATTGAAAGAAAGCGGATCAAACCTTTGATATATCAGATAAGTTGTAGTTTTGAAAATAAAAAGTGCTATTATCTGGCAATAAGAAAATATACTTTGTGAGCTGTTTTTCTCACGCTTACAAGTAATAATAAAACTTGGTGCGAGATATTACCGTATTCTTTAATAAATGCAAAGTCAACAACAGAATGTTTGTGACAATAATTATTTTATTGGAGGCAATCACAGAAGTCCCAGATGTCTCCGAATTATCAAACATACCAAATATCTCAGAATCATAAGGTATTTTAGACACTAACCACGTTAAGAATGTAGGTTAGTAAAATTAAGTTATTTGTATTATTGTTTCGCATCCGATCTCAGCGAAAATCGTAATCTTGAAATAACGAGTATCTGAATTAAAATTAAATTATAAACCCCTCCTTATAAAAATTTTTTCACCGTTTTAGCAAAATTAATGATTTGAAATTAAAAATTAATGTAATAAATAATATTATAAATAAATAATATTATTTTAATAATTTAAAATTAATAATTAATACGATAATTTTTCTGCTATAATCTATTTTATAATTTTAGACATTAAATTTTAGGAAAATGACAAAAATTCCAGGCCAATTTTGAAATTACAAAGGTTTTCCAGGATACATTAAATTCCAGGACAATTCCAGGATTCATGGACATTCAAGGATCGCTGGACACCGTGACTAAACAGTAATCGATCTAATAGTCTTTGTTATTAATGACCCACTGTAGCCCGATTCACATTGATAGCGATAGGTGCTGGCATATTTCAGGTTTGTCACGAATGCTGTTCCATACGTTATTTGAGTGCTGGATTAATGCCCCTCGAGTTCTGTGCTGATCGAATTACATAGTCAGTGTGAATTAGGCTACAACAAATCATTAATAACAAAGACTATTGGATCGATTACTGTTTAGTCACGGTGTCCAGCAATCCTTGAATGTCCATAAATCCTGGAATTGTCCTGGAATTTAATGTATCCTAGAAAACCTTTGTAATTTCAAAACTGGCCTGGAATTTTTGTCATTTTCCTAAAATTTAATGTCTAAAATTGTAAAATAGATTATAGCAGAAAAATTATCGTATTAATTTGTAATTTTAAATTATTAAAATAATATTATTTATTTATAATATTATTTATTACATTAATTTTTAATTTCAAATTATTAATTTTGCTAAAACGGTGAAAACATTTTTTTAAGAAGGGGTTTATAATTTAATTTTAATTTAGATGCACGTTATTTCAAGACTACGATTTTCATTGAAATCGGATGCGAAACAATAATTCAAAAAAATTTAATTCTACTAACCTACATTCTTAACGTGGTTTGTGTCTGAAATACTTTACGACTCTGAGATATTTAGTATTTTTGATAATTCGGAGACATCTGAGACTTTTCTGTGATTGCCTCCAATAAAATAATTATTGTCACAAACATTCCGTTGTTGACTATCCTGGGTGGGTGCCGATAGCGCACATCCCGATAGCCCACCAACCATCATATTGACTTATCTAACCCAACCTACGGAAAATCTCTAGGCATCTGCCATTGTGAGTGGTTTGTGTGCTATCGGAATGTGCGCTATCGGGTCCCACCCGACTATCCTTACATTTATTAAAGAATACGGTAATATCTCGCACCAAGTTTTATTATTACTTGTAAGCGTAAGAAAAACAGCTCACAAAGTATATTTTCTTATTGCCAGATAATAGCATTTTTTATTTTCAAAACTACAACTTATCTGATATATCAAAGGTTTTGATCCGCTTCCTTTGAATTAAGCTTTGGAATATTTCTAAGATTTTACCAATTAAAACTGAGGTTACATCGGTCGGCTGTCAAAACATAATTTACTAACACTACGATACGTTCATAATCGTTGACGCAACATCCGGTTATAATAGTCATGAACGTAAAAACAACTAAGAACAAAACGGGGACCCTAGAATCGGACCCCAGGCATACCTGGCACGAACTGTACACTGCACGGTTGGATACCGTACAATTGGACACCGCGGGATTGGAAACTGCACAATTGAAAACTGCACAATTCAAAACAGCACAATTGGAAACCGCACTAGCATGGACGAACACACAATCGCACGCGTGTGCACACGCGCACGCAGACGCACGCACGCACGCACGCACGCACGCACGCACGCACGGCGGGGGGATGTAATGGAGTGGGTTTACCCCTTCCGCACTTACCCCGTCTCAATCGGTCCCCTACTAATCAATCGTGCGGTTTCCAATCGTGCGGTTTTCAATCGTGCGCTTTCCAATCGTGCAGTTTACAATTGTGCGGTGTCCAATTGTGTGAAGTCCAATCGTGCGGTGTCTAATCGTGCGATGTCTAATCATGCAATGTCCAATCGTGTGTGCGTTTCCAATCGTGTTATGTCCAATCGTGCAAAACCCTAGCCAAGAAAGAACGAGAGGAACACCTCGGGAGAGGTCCTAGCGGAGTCGATGTGGCGGTATCCACCCGTGAGGCCGTGAGAGGTCGCAAAGAACTAGCAGCGCTCGCGGACGCAAAAGATGAATAGGCTCCACCCAATGATGGTTCAGCATCCATCCCGCCTTCAGATGGCAGCGGCGCCCCTGCGATTAGTGACCGCAGATTGCGGATACGAATGTGAGAAGTATTTGTGTGACGTCTGACGTGGATCCCTTGTAGAAAAATACTATTAAACACTACTAGTGCGCAGTAGTATTTTGAAGTACGACGGCACTATTGCATTACACTACTGCACTTTCCTTGCGAAAAAGATGCACGGACTAGGAATTGTAATCCCACACGAAAATATTACATTCAATGAACCACATGCGTATGGTTATTGTAATACGAATATTACGGAGGCCAACTTATTAAAATAATAGGGTCAATTTACATTGTACTACAGTAAGTTCTTGTTATTGGCCTCGTCAAATTGGAATTTAGGATGTCGCGCTGATGCAAGTCTGATTTCGTATTCTCATTCAGTGACCACATAGTTTTAAATATTTTTTTGTAGTATTTAGTTTTACGAGTGTTCAATATGTAAGAGCAGCAAATCTTCGTCAAAGCTCAGTAAATGATTTATCATATTGACAGGTATAGGTTAGGTTAGGTTATCCTCCGGGGCAGGGTCTGAGCGGCGGAGGACGGTCCGGCGTGCGCCTCGTGGGAAACTCTCCCCGAGGCCGCGGGCTGGACCGACCTCGGGGCCGCTCGGAAATATGCCGAGTTTTGGGCCCGGGGTGTCTCTATTGGTTCGACGGCAGGCGGCGACCGTTTCCCGTTCCGAAGGCGCCTGTCGTCGACCGGAGTGCCCTATCCGCTGGATAGACCAGGGGGAGGGCGGAGCGGACTGCTGGTCGCCACGGCGGGCAAGGTGGGGCCGGGGAGCGGCGACCCATACCCCAACCGTCCGTGGGGCCCTCCCGGGATAATCAAGCTTTGGCAAGCGGCAGTGCGGTGCCCGCAAGATCGGAGGCGCGGGAGCCCTGAAAAGTCCTCCAGCAATGGGGGGCCGAGTAGGGGTCCGGAGTCCAGTGGGCAGATGCCCATCCTCCCCCAGTGACATATGTCCACCCCCCGGGGAAACTCGGGGCCCGGTGCGGGTACACCCTGGTGGACGGAGCCGCACTGCTCCCGGGAGAAAAACCAATAATGATGAAATCCAGAAACACCAAAAAAACCAAAGATAATAACAGGAGAGCACTGCCCGTGTCGTCCTCTTCGAGTGACTCGGAGGGGACGCAGGACAGCGATTCCGACATGGGGACGACAAGATCCCGGAGCCCCCGTAATGGCAGCAAAGGAAGCCTCAGGTTTCCCGCCATTACAAAGGATGAGATCCTCCGGGACGTCACAGTGAGGATTGTGAAGGAACCGGGGCTGACCATCCTAACCCCGTCTTCCCAGGCAACGGCCATCGAGAGCCATAAGGAAGCGGAGGAAACTGTGGAGCGCACCGCGATCAAGCGGCCTGCTTCGGCGGTCTCTCCGTCACCGCACAAGGATGTAGAGGAGGAGGAGACAAAGGACTCCGAAAAAAAGGATTGCGAGGCGGATGCTGCCCCATCCGGGACTACTGACACCGCCTCTCTGGTCGTCAAGAACCCGAGAGGAAGGCCAGTCATTCATGGGAGGTACGCCGGTATGTTCAGGGCCAGGCGGGATAACGCAGAGGCCGATGCGATAGAGATCGACAATGCGGCTGCACGAGAATTCCTATCTGAAAAAGTACAGAGAAAGAAGGAGGCAGCTAAGTTTGCGGTCTCGTTGGAGGAGGATAGCGTGACTGGCGAAGAAGCCAGGAGAGCCATCCTAATGAAACAAATGAAGGATGCTGCGGTCACGGCGAGACAGGTCTCCCGTAAATCGGGCCACCTCAAGGGTACCTTCCAGAGGGCCCTTAACGACCTGGCCGACAGCATCACCGAGGCCTCCAAGGAACTCCCTCTCGATGTGACCCACCTCAACGTGGTGAGAGGGTGAACTCCATCCCCGAATGTCTTCGGGGATGGGGGCCAAGAGGTCACGTGAAAGGCATTTGTCTTCAGACCGAAGGCAAATGCCCTGCCCAAGGCGCCTCCCGGCGCGGCGGGCACGGGAAGAAAAGGGGCTGGTAATCCCTGTGTCTGGGGACGGTGTCGTTTTCACGACTCGCGTCCTGGCACGGGGAGAGCCAGTCCCTCCGGGAAGGACGGGCCGGCGGGTTTTGGCGCTGCCAATCCTGTCGGGCTGGGCCGTCTCCGGGCCGCCTGGACGTATTCCAGGGCAGGGTCGGAGCGGCGGGGGTGTCCCGGCACGTGCATCGTGGGAAACCCTCCCCGATGCATCGGGTCGGGACGGCCCTCGGGCCGCTCGGACTTTTCCGAGGCAGGGCCGAGGGCGCGTGCGGATCGCGTTGAGGGGTTTCTGTGAAAGGATCCGTCCTGGAACGGAGCTCCTCGACGCTCCAAATCGGACGAGACGGGCCGCTGAGACCCCGGTTTACCGGACCCAGCGGGCTGGGCCGTCTCCGGGCCGCCCGGACTTATTCCGGGGCAGGGTCGGAGCGGTGGAGGACGGTCCAGCGCGTTCCTCGTGGGAAACCCTCCCCGAGGTTGCGGGCTGGACTGGCTCCGGGGCCGCTCGGAAGTATTCCGAGGCGGGGCCCGGGGCGGTGTTGGCTGGCCCGGCATTCCGCGACGGCGTCCCTTCCGAAGCGGGTGCCGGGCCGGAGTCTTGTCCCCCCAGGGGAGTTGTTACCCTCCTGGGTGGACGTGCTGGTCGCCACGGCGGCTAGGGTGCGGAAGGGGCGTCGCTTCCGTTGCCCGACCCGTCCGTGGGGCCCCCCGGGTGGCGCCACCCGTGACGGTGCCCCCGCTATCGGAGGCGGGGGACCCCTGAAAGCCCATGCGGGGCGAGCCCTTGATGGCTCCTCCGTATGGGTGTGTAAGGGGCTGGAGGCCAGTGTACCGGATGTCACATTCCCGGGGCCCGCGCCATAAGCCGACCCCCCGGGAGTACCCGGGGCACTCCTTCTCAATACTCGTATTGCGGCGGAGTGGGAGATACGCCGGTCGGTGTAGCCGTCACGGGGAGTGGGATCTTTTATAATAATGTCTAAACTCAGTAACGAAAAAGTGCTGAAGATCACCCTCTTGAGGTGTGATAGTGAGACGAGCGCTTGCTCGCGTATTGGCCTGGGAGGGATGAAGAATTCTTCGTCCCTTCCGGACCTTAAGGGTGACATTTCCCCCGCTGAGGGGAGGGATGCCACCGTATACAAGAGAGGACCCAGCACTGGGGCCGGCGGGCTGGAATTGTTCAGCCCGACCAAAGCACAGGGTGCTGGGAATAAAAAGCAGGTGCCCCCGTATAATATACGGGAGTTTTCGCCCCTATCAATTAGGGAGCAAGGGACGGCCACCTCCGGCATTAAACCGGGCTCGGCGTGCAGCAAGGGCAAGAAGCCCGCTAGCTGCAACGCCGGGGCGGCCAACACCGGGCCAGGGGACGAACCCGGACCATCGGACACGAGGAGGAACGAGTCCTCGTTATCAGTGGGTTCCGTGACCCCGATGCCCTCGGACGAAGACGCCATTATGGACGTCGACGCTGAGGAGGCGGGGCCCTGGGAAATGACCCGGAAGCGTTCTCGACGCAAGACGTCGAAGAACCTAACAGTCTACTCGTCGGACTCTGAGGAAGGCCCGACGAAAAAGGGACGGGGGAGACCCGCGAAAGACCCCTCTCACGAGGGGCAATTCACGGCGGAGGCCATGGCCCGAAAAGCCGAGGCCGAGAAAGCCAAGAAATTGAGAAGGGATCACCGAGCGATCCTTGACTCCGACGTAAAGCCTACCTCAGAGCGCGCTTCTAAGGCTAATGACGAAGCCCTCGAACGCGCGGAGGAGCTCGAGGCACAACCCTTGACCTCTGTAGCAGAGGTCATGACGCAAAGCCTGGGCATGTTGGCGAAGTCGGTGGAACGCTCTAACAATATCCAAGGTCCGATCAGGAAGGATATGTGGAGGGCCTACACCGACCTAACTGCCGGTCTTACGACGATAATGTCCAGGCAATGCGAAGACGACGAAGCGCGACAGCACCGGGAAAATAGCGCGGCCCTGGCTAAAGCCAGGACCAAATGGGAGGCCGAGAAGCGCAAGCTCGAGGCGGAGATTGGACAGCTCCGCATTCGGGTGGCGCTTCTCGAACAAAGCCCCCATTCACGCCCTGAGGCTGAAGGTCACACCGACGTCGAGGTCCAGACAGATCTGGACCTCGACGTAGAAGTGATGGACGCTCTGACCGGGGAAGCTCCCCATTCACCGGGTCCGACACTCTCGGACACGATGACGGAGGAGCCCTCCGGAAGGGCGCCCAGCAAGGCTGCGACCACCCGGCAAAACAAGCCGGTGGTCAGGTGTATGGAGGTACTTAAGGAGCCGTACTTCCGTCCGCCGCTAAAGGGGGTTCGGAAACAAATGAACCCCCTGTCCAACGCGGCGGACATCAAGGTAGCTTCGGTTTCTCAATCCTCCTTCCCCTCCCTGCCACCTCCCTCACGCCCTCTGGAGAGGGCCGTGCGGACAGGGGGGGAGGAGAGGAGGAAGAAAAAAGCAATAACAGAGGACGGCCTCCGGGAAGTCCTTACCAGGGTCCTCCCGGCCGTCCTCCAGGAGATGGGGCTTCTCCCGGCCAGGGCGACGACGGCTGAGAGGCCCGGGACGGTCTCTGCTGGAGGCAGGGTGACTACCCCTCCCCAGACCGAGACCGCCCCCAAAAAGAAGACCGCGGGCGGCGCAACCGCTACGACTGCCCGGCCCGCCCCGGGTAGGGAGACCACCTCCCCCTCCATACTAGAGTTATGGACGGAGGTGGTCTCCAGGAAGGCTAAGAAGAGGGCCGCCAAAGCCTCTAATGAGGCGACCAAGGCGGCCCCCGCCACGGGTAGGCCCATAAGGGTTCTCCCAGTCCCCCCCCCAAAGAATCCCCCTCCCCAGACTTCCTCGACGTCTTCGAGGAAGAAGAAGAGGAGGGGAGGGCGTGGTGGAGGTCAGGGGGAACGTGCGGGACAGCCACGGGGCGGAACTAGCCCCCAAGGGTCGGCCAGTGTAGCCAAAATCAAGCCGCCGACCACGGCGGCAGTGACGGTCACATGTGCCGACCCAACAGCCTACGCGCAGGTCCTCAAGACCGCGAGGGAGAAGGTCGATCTCTCCTCCCTCGGGATCGAGGACCTGCGCCCCCGCAGAGCTGTTACGGGTGCCCTGATACTCGAGGTCAGGGGCGTTGACAACGGCACTAAGGCCGACGCCCTGGCCGAGGGTATCAGGGCTGCCCTGTCATCAAGGGATGACGTCAAGGTAGCCCGGCCGTGCAAGACGGTCGAGCTACGCTTAACTGGCCTGGACGATTCGGTCACCCCTAGTGAGGTGGCCGAGGTCCTGGGAGCCATCGGAGCTTGCTCTCTCCACGACATCAAAGTGGGAGAGATCCGCATGGCTCCCAACGGGCTGGGCACCTGCTGGGTGCGCTGCCCCGCGAAAGCTGGCAAGGCAGTCTTGGCCGCTCCCCGAGTAAGGGTGGGCTGGTCGAGCTGCCGCGTGGCACTGCTCCCCTCGCGGGGACTACAGTGCCACAAGTGCCTGGCCACGGGTCACGTCCAGGCTAAATGCAGCAGCCGGATCGATAGATCCGGCTGCTGCTACCGATGCGGTGGCATAGGCCACCTGGCCAAGGATTGCCGAGAAAAGGCGGGCTGCCCGGTCTGCAAAGACGCGGGCAAGCCCGCCGACCATCGGATCGGCGCAAAGGGGTGCCTAGCCAATAAGGCACAAAAGGCACCCCCGAGCGCCGGGGGCCGTCGAGAGGCGGGGTCGACAGTAACGCCGACCCTGTCCCAGACTGCGGCCCCCACCGAGTCAGAGGCTCCTCTCCCGCAAAGGGAGAGGAGAATAAGAGAAGACGCAGTAACCAACTGTGTTGAAATGAAGGAGGTGGAGGAGCCTCGGGAGCAAGCCAACAATGCCCCCTAGGCTCCTCCAGGCAAATCTCAATCACGCCAGGGCTGCGCAGGATATGCTTGCGCAGTGCCTGGCGGAGGGGGGTGGCGGGCTGGCCATCGTCGCCGATCCTTATAGGATACCCGAGGTCAACCCCAACTGGGTTGGGGATCCCTCGGGGAGGGTGGCGATGGTCAGCCATCATGTGCCGGGCGCTCCGCCGATGATTCCTTTATCGTCTGGCGAGGGCTTCGTCATGGTCGAGTATGGACCCATCGATGTCCTGGGTTGTTATCTCCCACCTAGCCTAACCAGGGGGGAGTACGAGGCGGCCTTAGATGGCATGGAGAGCGACATACTCGGTCACTCTCCAAGGCCTGTCGTAGTGGGGGGAGACCTCAATGCCCACGCTGTGGCTTGGGGCTCCCCCCGCACAGACGTCAGGGGCCGCCTCGCTCTAGAGTTTGCGGCGAGGCTCGGCCTCGTCCTTCTAAACCGGGGCCGGGTCAGCACCTACGTAGGGGCCGGGGGAGAGTCTATTGTCGATGTGACATGGGCCTCCCCCGGGGCCCTTAACAGGGTCCAGGGATGGACAGTGGAGACCGGCTCCCTTGGAGAGACGTCCGACCATAGACTAATCTCCATGGAGCTGGTCTTCCCCCCCACGGAGGTGCGAGAGCAACGCCGCCGCACCCGGGACAGGAATCGATGGGTCCTGAGGAAGCTCGACCCCGAAGCCCTCGAGGTCAGCCTCCTTGCCTCCACTTGGTCGGAGGGAGGAGCTGACCTCGGAGCCGAGGAGGAGGCGGAGCGCCTATGCGTGATCATGTCGCGCGCTTGCGACGCCTCCATGCCCCGCAGCAGACCTATGGCGCGCCGTGCCGCCTACTGGTGGTCCGTGGTCCGCGGAGCTCGCCGAACTGAGGCGGACACACACGCGCGCCAAACGGCGGGGCATGGAGGAAGAGCTGAACAACGCCGAGGCGGTCCTCAGGGAAGCCAGGAAGGCCCTGAGGACCGCCATCGCGCGGGCGAAGGCCGCGGCCTGGGAGGAGTTACTCTCCGAGCTGGACCGCGACCCATGGGGGAGGCCGTACAAAATAGTGACGAAGCGGCTCCGCCCATGGGCGCCTCCAGTCTCGGAGACGTTGGATCCCCAGTTCCTCGGAAAAGTGGTGAATACGTTGTTCCCCACCAGGGGGAGGGACATACCGGAGAAGACCGGGCCTCCCCCAGGATGGACCGAGGAACTGGAGGTGTCCAGACACGAGATGGTCGCGGCCTTTGCCCGAATAACCGGAAGGAAGGCAAAGGCGCCCGGGCCGGACGGAATATACGCCAAGGTCTGGGCCCGGGCGTCTCCGATAATCGGGGATGCACTTCGTGTCACGTACACGAAGTGCCTCCGTGAAGGAACTTTCCCCAGGAGGTAGAAGAGGGCCCGGCTTGTCCTACTCAAAAAGGAGGGCAAGCCAGCGGAGAGTCCCTCCGCATACAGGCCCCTTTGTATGCTGGATGATGCGGGCAAGATCTTTGAGCGAATCATCGCCAACCGCATCATCCGGCATATGTCCCGGTATGGTCCCGAATTGTCCCCCGCACAATACGGGTTCCGAGAGGCGAGATCGACTGTCGATGCTGTCAGGCAAGTCCGATCCCTCTCGGAATCCATCACGGGGGCCGGGGGGGTGGCGTTGGCGATATCCTTGGATATCGCCAACGCCTTCAATAGTATCCCATGGGGCGAGGTTGTGGCGGCGCTTAGCGAGCACTTTCGCCTGCCGCCCTACCTCGTCGCCATCGTTCGGGACTACTTCCGGGACAGGGTGCTGGAGTTCCGGGATAAAACCGGACTCCAGCAGCGGAGGGACATGTCGTGCGGCGTCCCGCAGGGGTCCGTGCTGGGCCCCCTGCTTTGGAACGCCGCATATGACAAAGTACTCCGTGTGGCCCTCCCCCCTGGCTGCCACGTCGTTGGTTACGCCGACGACACTTTCGTGGTAGCCCGGGGAGCCTCCTGGGTGATGGCGATTGCCATGGGCGGTGAACTGCGTCGTCGGCTCCATCAAAAGCCTGGGCTTGAGGGTGGCCCCGGAGAAGACGGAAGCCATCTATTTCCATAATGGCTCTTCCCGGGTACCGCCCCGGGCCTTCGTCCGGGTGGACAACACCCGGGTCCGAGTGGGGGCAACCTTCAAATACCTGGGGTTGCAATTGGACGGTCGTTGAGCCTTTGTCGAGCACTTCGACAAATTGGCCCAGCGATTGGGCAAAATGACGGGTGCCCTTCTGGGGTTGATGCCCAACCTCCGAGGTCCGGGAGTAGGTGCGAGGCGCGCATACGCCTATGCGGCCATGGCCGGGGCCCTGTACGGTGCTCCGGTCTGGTTTCGCGAGGCGTTGGCCAGCCGCCGCATAAGAGACGTGCTGCACGCCGTGCAGCGGCGGCTGGCGCGGAGGATCGTGCGCGCCTATCGCACCGCCCCTAGCGCGGCGACCTTAGTACTGGCGGGGCTCCCCCGGCGGAATTCACGGCCGACGCCCTGGCATGGTCATATGCCAGGGCTAAGGCCGTCCGCCTGCAGCGGGGAGTGGTTACCCCCAGGGTCGCCGCGCTACTGCGAGAAAGGGCTCGCCGGCGGGCCATGAGGTCTTGGCGGGAGAGTCTCGCCAATGACCCGCCGGCGGCGGGATCTCGAATCTTGGAGGCCGTCCCACCCCACTTGGACGAATGGGTGGGCCGCCCTTGGGGCGGCTTGTCCTACCGGATGACACAGGTGCTCACCGGGCATGGCTGCTTCGGTGAGTACCTGTGCAGAATAAGGAAGGACCGACGACGCAGTGCCACCATTGCGACGCCGAAAGGGACTCCGCGCAGCACACGCTGGAACACTGTCCAGCGTGGGAGGAGCTGCGCGGAGTCCTAAGAAGAGAAATCGGCAATCTCTCCCTGCGGGCCATCATTAGCCAGATGGTCCGCAGGGAGAGCGCTTGGGTCGCGGTCTCCTCCTTCTGCGAGCAAGTAATGCGGCAGAAGGAGGAGGCCGAAACCATCAGGGAGAGGAGGCCGGGGGGACGCATGCCCCCCGGTGAAAACAACGGTGACAGGGGCGGCGGGGACGGGGGCCATGACCCACCTTGGCTCCCCCCCCGGCCGCCCCGAAGAAGAAGACCCGCCCCGCGCCCCTCAGGGCGCAGTGGCCCGTCAGCCAAAAGGCGGCGGGGGTGCGGGCGATCAGCTGCCGTCGCCCCCTCCCTTCACGCAATTAGGGAGGAGGAGGAGAGCGACGGCGCTAACACAGAGAGGGGGCGACCCTCCTCCCCAGTGGCTGCCGGCCCCGCCTTCGGGACGCGCAGTCGCGGGAGGAGGGGGGCCCCTTCGCTATAACGGTGAACCCGGCGAGGCAGACCCGACCTGACGGTCTGGGGGGGACGACTCTGCGATGTAACGCGCAGACGTACCCCCCTCTGCCTCGCCGGGGAGGGGGAGAGGGAAGTTTCTCCCTCTCCGCCCCCAGGGTAGTTAGGAGGACCGCGCCGCCGTCAGCGCGGCGCGAAGAGGCCCGGGGCTGCGGCGGGGGCCGGATACCCCGGGCTTAACCCCCAAACCATCAGGGGAAGAGGCGGGGGGCTGGTGTCCCCCTCCCCCGACCTAGGGCAGATCAGGCCCACAAGTCCTGCCGGGTGTGCCCACGATAGTGTACACCCGGCGTGTCGAATCGGCCTAGGCCGACTGGGTCCGGGGGGCTCCGGAAGCATGCTGCACGCGTTCCCGGAGCCCCCCAGTCACGGACCAGGGCAGGACACCCGGAGAGGTTTTAGTGGGTATGTCCCCGCCGACACGTCGTCGGCGGGGAAGAGCCCCACATAACCACCAGGCCTTCCCTGTGGCCTGGGGTATGCGATAATGCATTTCCTCTCTGTTAACAAAAAAAAAAAAAAAGCCTCCAAGGAACTGGGGGCCCTCACAGCAAATGAGGAGGTGCGAAGGCTGGAGAGGGACAACTCCAGGCTTCGTGAGGAGGTGGCTGTGACCGGACTAACGGACATTAAATTCTGAGTTTTCACTTTTCAGGTTATTTCACCTACCTTTAAGATGAATCCTGCGTGAATTTCACGGTTGCCAGGTAATTTAACCTTGTAATTACCAAGGTGGGATACGTAATTGTCCTTTCTTTCTGTTTCAGGAATCCTCGTTCGTGATTGGCCAGGCTCGTTCTTCCTGTCAACGGTCATCGTGGGATAGATTACGCCGCCGCGTAACGTTCGTCGGTACACAGGTAAGTAAATTTTTATTAATTGTGCACTGCGTTTAATGTCTGTACACTTATTGTTTTAGATGCGCGCATAGGAACGGGACTTCTCGTGTTGGGTCAGCGAAAGATTCATGGCAAGTTCGCACGAGTAATATATTTATTGCACACACTGTTTGTATATAAAATAAATTGTCATTTACATTGTCTGATTTCGCGTGTACAATTTCCCGAATCACATCTAATTAATGTTCTTAACTATAACACGATTACGCGTTATGTTCGCGATGATGCAATATTGCATCATTCGCACCGATGTGCGATGACACCGATGTGTCTCGGAACGTGGTTCGTGACCAACTAACTGCTAAAATGGCGACGCTTGGCGTCTCTCCTCTGGGCCCCTATTTTGTCGCCATGTATCAATGCGCCAAGATGGCGTCGGTGCCACAACAGCGCGCGAACTGGCTGTTCGAATTTGTGGCTAGATTGTACTTTATGCATATATGATATTAAATAATAAAAAATAAGTAGGATTATTAAATCTTACGGTTGGTTATATTTTATATTGCACACTAAGTCTAACCTAGATTGTTAAAACTTGTTTATATGCACACGGTGTGGATTATACTACGTTATTTTAGTTTTATGTTTATAATAATGATAATAAAATATAGTAAAAGTATAATTAATCCGGGGATAAGGTACAATAACAAAATAGAAAATGCAATACAGTAAGAAAAATTAACGAAATAAAATCAACCTGACATAACCTATCGTTTGTGATATGTTGTGGTATGTCACCCTGTATTTAACATGTAGTCCGCTTCCTTATCTAATTCCCGGGTTGCGAATCTGCGCTGTTATCCGGAATCTTCATGCTTGCGGAGGCCGCCGAATCTTTGATCTCCGCAGTCGGACTTTCCGGCGCCTCGTTGTGGTCATCCACATTTTGGGCCGGTGATGCATCCATCTGTTGTCCCTCGCTCGGCTCACCGTTGTCCGTGGTGTTGTCCGATGGAGTTTCCCTCGTTCCGGGGTCCATATTTAGCTCCTGGGGTATTTCTACGGGGGGCTCGTCCTGCCATGGGAGTCTCCGTAGTGCAACCACGGGATAATTTTCCCGCGGTTGCATGGCCCATCTCAGAACTGAGATTGCCTCCTTCAGGAGGTGCCTGCTCGAAGTCAACCAGTACAACAACAACGAGCAGACTCATCCCCCACCAATGACGGTGGAGGCGAGGAGGTGGCTTCCCGACCTCAACGCCAGGCCAAGAGACTAAAAACGCAGGGGGGTGAGCAGGGTGCTCCCCCCCACGGCAAAGGATGACGTGGCGATAACCTCAACCCCTATGTCCCCTACCCTGGGGGATGGGGCGGAAGAACTTGCCGCACGAATCATGAGGCAGGTGGGAACAATGATAAGTGCGAGGCTCGAAGCTCTCGAGTCTCGCCTACCACCTGAGGAGATCCTTCGTCCTCCCCTCGCTGCCTCAAAACTTCCCCCGAACAACGGGGGGAAGCAAAAGGTGGCCCAGCCAAAGGCAATCAAAGCCGGCAAAGGGCAGAACGAGCCTTAGCCTCGACCCCAGCCGGCACGAACGACGGCCCCGGTCACGGATCACAGTGGCTTCGGGACTGTTGACAGGGGCCTCGGCGATGACAATATGTCATACGTCGAGGTGGTCAAAAGGGGGAGGAGAAAGAAGGGGACGACGAATGCCCCCTCCGTGCCTCCACCATCCTCCAAAGGGCAGCCCGGGGGGGTTGCCGCCAAATCGAAGGTGGCGCCCAACAACAAAAAAGGGCTGCTCTCGGCGATGGCTGCCAAGACGGCTCCGACCGCCAAAAAGGCCCCGTCGGCCAAGACAGCTCCATCCTCCAAACCAAAAAAGAACAATGGAAGGAAGGGGGGAAAAGTGAGGACGGCAGCAGTCGTCCTCACAGTCCCCCCTGAGAAGGCAAATGACCTCCCGTATGCGGAGGTGATGAAAGCTGCGAGGACCAAGGTGGACCTCGCGGCTTTGGAAATAGACCACCTCCGCATGCGGAGGGCGGTCACCGGGGGCATCATTCTCGAGGTCCCCCCCCCTCCCCGGTGAGGAGAGTGCCCCCAAGGCGGACAGGCTAGCCGAGAAGCTGGTCGCCGCTCTCAGGGACAGTGGGGTAAGAATCTCCAGGCCGGTGCCCACTGCTGAGATCAGGTTAGCCGGCCTGGATGACTCCGTCACTGCGGCGGAGGTGGCTGCGGCATTGGCGGTGGCGGGGGGCTGTGCCGCAGCCGACATACAGGTCAGTGGCCTCAGACCCGGAGCAGGCGGGCTTCTCGGAGTGTGGGCCCGGGTACCGAAAGCCGCCGCTCTCAAGGCGGCAAAGACGGGAAGGATGAGAGTCGGGTGGACGATGGCCCGGGTCGAGCTCCTTGAGGCCTGCCCGATGCAGTGCCATCGCTGCCTGGAGGTGGGGCACGTCCGTAATAAGTGCCCCTCAGAAGTGGACCGTAGCGGGCTCTGTTACCGCTGCGGTCAGGAGGGGCACCTTGCGGGGACATGCCAGGCTCCCTCCAAGTGCCCGAGGTGTGAGGCGCGCGGCCGCCCCTCCAATCATCGCATGGGGGGAAAGGCCTGTGTGGCTACACCCCCTCCCAAGAAGAGGGGCGGACAGGCCAAGTCAACGGCCTCGGCCTCGGCACCAGGCACGGCAGCGATGACTGCGCCAAAGAAGGATGGCGGGAAGACGGCGACCAGCACCGTCTCTCCTGCTGTGGGAGAGGGAGCCGTGGCACCCTCTCCTATGGACGTAGTAAGCCCGGAGGAGGCCATGGAGACCGGTAAGTAATGCCAGACACCGGTCTCCGCTTCCTCCAGGCGAATCTGAACCACTCCGCGAGGGCGCAGGATCTCATGTGCCAACATCTCACGGAGTGGTCCATCGATTTGGCCGTAGCCTCCGAGCCATACCTGGTTCACGGTCGGGCCGACTGGCTTGGCGACCAGGATGGCTCGGTGGCGATTATTAGTGGTGGCGGCCCGCGAGCACTTCCTCTCTCTCTCGTTGAGAAGGGGAGGGGCTATGTGGCCGCGAGATGGGGTGAAACGGTGGTCATAGGGGTCTACGCTCTCCCGAGCCGCCGTCTCACCCAGTTCAAGGAGTTACTCGAGAGGGTGGGATTGGTTGTGGACCGGTCCCGCCCCTCACCAACAGTTGTCGCCGGGGACTTTAACGCCAAGCTGGAGGAGTGCGGATCCCCGGCGACGTGTCTAAGAGGGGACTCCCTGGGAGACTGGGCCCTCGAACTGGGGCTCAGTTTCCTAAATAAGGGGTCCGTAGACACATGCGTGAGGCACAACGGGGGCTCCATTGTGGATTGCACCCTTGGATGCCCCCGTGCCTCACGCATGGTGTCTTCCTGGATAGTGCTGGAGGGAGAGGAGACTTTATCGGATCACCGCTACATTCGATTCGATGTCTCCGATCCCTCTGGCGGCCGGCAGCAGCAAGCGCGTGAGCAAGCTGCTGGCGGCGAGAGAGGGGGCCGTGTGCCGTGCCGCTGGGCCGTCAGGAGGCTCGATGTCGACCTCTTGATGGCCGCGGCCGAGATAGCGGCCTGGTCGGGGATCCTGACTAGGCCGATGGCCGATGTCGAGGAGGGAGCGGCACGGCTGCGGGACGTCCTCACGGGCTTTTGTGATGCCGCGATGCCCCGCATACAAAAGGCCCCCCACCGCAAGACGAGGTTGCACTGGTGGACGCCCGAGATTGCTCAACTCAGACGTGAGTGCAATCGGGCAATTCACCGGTGCACCCACGCGTGTTTACGCGCGCAAACGCGTCAAGGATGCGGGCGTAATGGCGACGCTGAGGGACCAAAAGCGCGACGTCAAAAGGACCCTTCAACGAGCCATTGGTGACGCCAGGGCCTGGGAAGAGCTGGTCAAGACAGTTGACCGTGACCCGTGGGGGCGCCCCTATCTCATTGTGAGAAACAAGCTCAGGACGGCGGGCGTACCCCTCACGGAGAGTCTTGACCGGCGGTTCCTCGAGACAGTGGTCACCACCCTGTTCCCTCCGGGGCCAGGGGAGGTGGCCCGTCGCGGCGCGCTCCCTCCGCCGGTGCCTGACCGGTGGGGGAGCGCGCACGAGGTCTCGAGGGACGAGGTGCTGGGGATCGCCAAACGGCTCCGGGCTAAGAAAACAGCCCCGGGCCCGGACGGCATCCTCATAAAGGTCCTGGCTTTGGTGTCAGGCGTACTAGCGGACGGCCTCCGGCACTTGTTCGGGAAGTGCCTGGAGGCTGGGCGGTTCCCCACCGCGTGGAAGGAGGCGAGGATGGTGCTCCTCCGGAAGGAGGGTAAGCCCGAGGGATCGCCCTCGGCCTACCGCCCCATCTTCCTGCTCAACGAGGCGAGCAAAATGCTAGAACGCATACTAGCGGCTCGCCTTCGAGAGCACCTGTCCCACGAGGGCCCCGATCTGGCCGACTGCCAGTTCGGATTCCGGGAGGGTAGATCAACCGTCGATGCCATTCGGCGGGTTCGAGCCCTCTCGGATGAGGCTGTCTCCCGCGGGAAGAAGGTGTTGGCGGTCTCATTAGATATAGCCAATGCCTTCAATACTCTCCCGTGGGAGTGTATACGACAGGCACTCCGCTTCCATCGGGTGCCTGCGTATATGCAGGAGGTGATTACCTCCGGGGATTACCTCCGGGACAGGAGCATCAGATACCCGGGGCGGTACGGGGCAACCCGGAAACGAGAGATCCATCGTGGTGTCCCGCAGGGATCGGTCCTGGGACCGCTCCTGTGGGACTTCGCTTACGATTGGGTCCTCCGGGGTGCCCTCCTGGGCGGGTTGGGACTGGTGTGTTACGCCGATGACACGCTACTCCTGGCCTGGGGGGACGATTGGAGGAGCACCATCCGCCTCGCCGAGGTCGGCGTGGCACACCTGGTAGATCGCATACGGAGGCTGGGCTTGCGCGTGGCCCCCCAAAAGACCGAGGTTGTCTGGTTCGCCGGACCTCGGGTGAGGGGACGACAGCGCGAGGCCCAGCTGACCGTGAAGGGGGTCCGAGTCCCAATTGGGACCCAGATGAAGTATCTGGGTCTCATCCTCGATAGTAAGTGGAGCTTCGTGCCACACTTCCTGCGGTTAGTCCCCCGAGTGCGGGTAGTGTCTGCCAGTCTCGGCAGGTTGATGCCCAACCTCGAGGGACCCGGAGGCGGAGCTCGCCGCCTATACCTGTGCGTGGTCCGGTCGATGGCGCTATATGGCGCCCCCGTGTGGTACGCTGACGTGGTGGCCAGCCGTCGCTTAAGGGAGCTCTTGCAGAGCGCCCAGCGGGGGCTGGTCGTCCGTGCCGCACAGGACCATCGCCACTGTGGCGGCGATGCTCATAGCCGGGGCGCTCCCGTGGGTGCTCGAGGCGCGGGTGTACGCTGAGGCGTACTCGGAAAGATGCGAGCGCCGTCGGGCCCCTGGGGCTCCCTGGACACACAGAGAGCAGGAGGTGTGGCGACTCCAAGCTAGGAGACGTGCTATCGAGGACTGGGGCGAGAGCCTGACCCTAGATGGGCCGGGTTCTCGTGCCGTCGGTGCCATCGGGCCCGTACTGGAGGAATGGGTGGGCCGGCGGAACTTCGGACCCCTCACTTACAGGCTGGGGCAGGTGCTCACCGGGCATGGTTGCTTCGGTGAGTACCTGCACCGAATAGATAGGGAACCCACCAGTGTGTGCCACCACTGTGGGGCTCCGGTGGACTCGGCGGATCACACCATGCTGGAATGTCCAGCGTGGGAAGCTGACCGTCGGGTCCTACTCGGGGCCCTGGAAATCAAACAGGCTGACTTCTCCCTTGAGAGCATGGTGCGTGCCATGCTCGAAGGGGAGGAGAACTGGGCAGCCGCGCTCTCCTTCTGCGAGTCTGTCATCTCGCAGAAGGAGAGCGAAGAGAGAAGGAGGGAGTCGGCCCCGAACGCCGCTCCCTGCCGAAAAAAGAGGCCCGAGAGGAGAGCCCGAGCGTACGCGCGGGCCTCGTAAACTCCCCAAACAGTCCCGGGCTGGAGGGAGGAACGGGCGAAAATGTGCTTGGCCCTCCAGCCCGGAGACTGTTAGGAGCTGCAGGGATGGAGTGCGGGGGCACCCTATCCCATTGCACGCAGCTCCACGGTAGGGGAGACCGTTGCGTGGTGGTCCCGCAACGGTTTCCAGTTAGGACGTCCCTCTCCCATAGGAGAGGGGAAGGGGCTCGGGTGGCGCCCGTTGAGAGTATGCCTTAGCAATCCCGGGGCGCCCCCCACGTCTCATGTAAAGGGGACCACCATGGGGTTTTAGCCGGTAAAAGTCCGGCATAACCGCCTCCCTTCCCCCCGAAGGGAGGGGTATCCTATGAGGATTTCCCCATGTAAAAAAAAAAAAGTTAGGTTAGGTTATCCTGTGTATCTAATAAAAGTATTGTTAAAATTACATAAATCAAATTTTGAATATTACTATATTTGTTTTATAAATATTAAACATATCTTAATCTTTTCTATTAGTCGACGTATGACTTAAACATTTATAGAGATGTTATAGATTATTCTTCCTTCTCTGCTGAAAATGTCCAATTAAAATTATAAGAAAGCTCTGTACGGTCTAATAATATTAAATTATTGTGTTTTTAAACCTGCATTTTTTAGTAAAACATAATACCTTTCAAATCAATTGTATAGTACTGTAGGATGTTAAAATGTTAGCTAAGGAAAAAGAGTGAGAATGAGAGTATGAGAGTGAGAGAGAGAGAGAGAGAGAGAGCGAAAGAACATGTGTCATAGAAGAAAAGCGTCGTTTGACGAAAAGGATTGCCATTGTTCGAAACATGTGTTGTTTTATGGTAGCGTCATAAAACACACAATCAATTGTATTCAAAGCGCGTAAATGTAACATCTGCGAATGGACGCACGTATGTATCAGGTAAAAGGGGTAAAGGCGAGTAGGCAGAACAAGCCAAAGGCAGAAGATTTCGAGCGGTCAGAGAGAAACGATCCTACGAGTCAAGAGAGCGTTCTGTAGACACTCAACGAAATATACATATTATACTTATTATCTAAAAGCCCTTAATTGATCCCACAGTACAATGATTGAGCTCTATGGAGTTTAATTGAATTATGTTTTCAAATTTTCAATTGAATTGTGAATCTAAATTTTCCAGTAAAACATAATACAATTGATACAATGCAATACAACCGATTTGAAAATAATTCTGTTTTCAACGTTGTCTTGTTAGCTGGGTTGATTAGTTTGTATATTATTTTGATAACAAACATTATGTAAACTTATTTAGATGAACTAGAAAGATATTCGACCAATACATGTAACATACAATCTAAACAAAAAGACCTCTTCAATCGTAGCTGGATCTTAGTGCTTTCATGTGTACGTGTGATTTTATATACTTTCTCAGACTCAACCAAACTGCGTGCCGTTACTTTCGAACATGTAACACAGTTCTAATTGAATAAGAGTTAGTAATATCACTTTTTATTAAATTAAAATTAATTTAATAATACTTGATGCTTACTAGCATCTATATTAACACTTTTCCCCCTAAAAAAACTGTAATGAATTTATTGCGAAAAATATCACCTCAGCTGCCATCTCATGAGTTCCAACTCATAGTCGGTTATTGCGAGAAATATCATCATCATCCTTAGTGGTCGAGTTGGCTAAGACACCCGTATCGGAAATTTGGGAGGTCCCAGGTTCGAACCCTGGCTGAGATGATATTTTTTGCAATAAAGTCATTACAGTTTTTCAGGGGAAAAAGGGTTAATATAGATGCTAGTAAGCATCAAGTATTATTAAATTAATTTTAATTTAATAAAAAATGATATTACTAACTCTTTTTCAATTAGAACCGTGTTACATGTCCGAAAATAATGGCGCGCAGTTTGGTTGAGTCTGAGAAAGTATATAAAATCACGTACTATATACATGAAAGCACTAAGATCTAGTTACGACCGAAAAGGTCTTCTTGTTTAGATTGTTTGTTTAAATGAGTAATAAAATATTTGCTAGGATTATATTAAAATGTGGTAATATAAAATTTTATTATTTTACATGTAAATGTATTGTTGAATAAAATGTTCGAATGATAAGAGTCGTAGTTATATATACGTAACTTTTTTCGAATATGTATTAAAAATAACTTATGTAGGATAGGAATATTCCTTGAAACATGTCCTGACACGTTTGTGCAGGATCGAGCCGTTGCGTACGCGAACCGCAAAGCCGTGCGTCCAGCGCGCCTCTCCAGCGGGGCGCAGACCAATAGGGCCGTTAAAGCCTCCGAACGCGCAGTATACTATACGGGTGCTCGATAACGGTCGAGACTAGACAATTTTCGAAAGCGTTGGTGTAAACCTACCGTTTGCAATAAAGAAATATATTTCAACTCTGGCTCGTCGATATTCTCATCTTCATCTTTAACATCCTACACTTATGACAAAATAAAATAATAAAAGCTACAGAAAATCTTAACACTACTTATTGATAGCACTATTGAAAACTATTGAACTCCTCTGCACTACAATGGTGTAGTAGTGTTGTAGTGCAATAGTGTAGTGGTGCATTAGTGTCTCAAAATACTATTGCGCACTAATAGTAGCGTTGAGTAGTATTTTTCTATAAGAGAACCTCCGATCTATCAAGGACACCCTTAGCCCGCTTTCCGTTGATCCATCTGCTGCGGGTCTCAGACGGGTCCATTTCCTACTGTGTCCGATTGTCACTGTGTTCGTTTATTACTGTGTCCGATTACAATTACCGTGTGTCCGTTTTTTATTGTGTCCGATTGTCACTATGTCCGTTTTCTTCAAATTGCTGTGTCCGATTTATTTTGTACGCAACTGGGACGTTTCCGACGCCTCAATGTACACGGCTCCTTGCAGACTGGCCAATTTGGTCCGTGAAAACGGAGGAGCCGGCAATCCGTATGGAACGCGAACGGGATCCAAGAGCGCATGGTGTGATAGCCTACCAACTAATCATTTTGACTTATCTGACCCAACCAACGAAAAAACTTTAGGCATCGGCCGTTGTAAGTGGTGGTGTGCTATTGGTCCCATGTGCTATCGGGATCCGCCCATGGAACGCGTGCCCCGAGTCGCCTTCACATTGAACACCTGTTGTAGCAGAGAAATTATTGCACACATGGCAACTGAGCGGCATTGTGATTGGATGAGGAAATCCACAGAGCCGGCAAGCGATAAGTTTGCGAACATTCTGGCACGAGATTAGTAATTTTAGGAGCCAATCTCGCGTGCAGCAATGGTGTGAGAAAGGCACGAGCCATCCTGTTGTAATACTTGTGTGGGTAAGAATAAGACAACCTGATAAGGAGTTAGCTGCTAAGAGCACTAACGTGAAGAAGCATTACGGTGCCTATGCAGGTTTTTCCCTCCCCTCCCGTGACATATACCAAAAAAAAGACAGCTTAGAGTCTTCAGTCTTCTCTCTGGTTCAAGTAGATTGAAACGCAGCTTCTGTAGGATCATGTAGGATAGATTCGATCATAACGGCTCGTAGCGAGCGGACGTGTTCCTCTGCGACGTAGTTGTTTCGTAAGCGCTTTCAAACTCTTTTCATACCTTCTGGTGGCCGTTCAGCCTCTCGAACAGTCTGAACTTTGCTTTATATCTACTAGTGCTCGTACAATGAATTTGGCTATACCCGCGTACAAGTAATAATGAACAATAACCCCCCTGCCTCTGTGGCAGGTAGCGGCGGGTTGGGTGCAAATAACGGCAATATGCGCCGTTTGCACCCAGAGGTACCTGCACGTCCTCCTGATCCTCTTTTTCCCCCCTCCTCTCTAGCCCTCCCATCCTCATACCCTCTTATTTTGGCGTCCCTGCCAATCAATTTAACGAATTTGAGTCTATACTGAATAGTAACACCAATCTCAGTTCTGACTCAGTTAACAATTCAAAAATCTTTCAGGCGAATACACTCTCATCTCAAGGCGTAACTTCATCCATCGTTAATACGAGTCTCGATAACCAAGGACATATTGTATCAAATACCGGCCCCTCAAGTGATAAAACAAAAACAACTACCTCAGAGAAAGCTTATGTTCTCATGGAAATCGATCCTGCCAAAGGCTTTCAGAAAAGATTTTCTGATGACTTGCCAGAACAGTCTTACTTTTTTACACCTAAGGTGAGCAAATCTCACAAATCCAAATCTGACTCCGTCAAGAAGGACAATAATCAGTCTACGAACATCAAACACTCCAGTTCAATTCCAATTCACACTCATTTGCTTACATTTACGTTGGATAACAATAACGGGAAATCCAATTCCAATCCCTCCCCCTCTCCGGATGACTCTCGTTCCTTTCCTTATAAATACTCGCACAAAGATAATGCTCCTTACATGGTCTATGTTTACAATATTGACAATTCTAAGACTGAGGCCACACACCCTCTCCATATTAGTTGCATTATTTCAAAAATTGCGCCTAAAGATATTCTTGAAATTAAAAAAATAGATAGAGGAAAGGTCATGGTGGATTTTAGCTCAGCCAGTTCCGCTAATAATTTTATTTCTTCTCAGATACTCAACTCACATGGCCTGCGTGCCTTTATTCCTCCCTACCGTACAATGCGTACAGGCATTATAAGAAACATTCCTAGCATCAGTGTAGAAATAATCAGCAAATCGATTGAAGCATATCCATTCCAAATCATTGAAGTCAAGAGACTACAAAAAAGAGTCACTGTCGATGACATTATTAATCTTGTACCTTCATCCCTAATCACTGTCAAATTTGAGGGTCAAATTCTTCTTAAACATGTCTACATTTTTAAAACTAGACACGAGGTTAATCCCTTTGTCCCCAATCCTCGCACTTGTTTCAGATGTTTTAAAATCGGACACATCAAATCTGTTTGTAGAGGATTCGAAAGATGTCTTAACTGCGGTTGTAATAAACATAAAGATGAAGAGAACTGCCCCATGTCAGACCTCCTATTTGCATAAATTGCAAAGGCAACCACCTCGCCACGTCTCCTGACTGCTCGATTGCATTTAGATATAAACAAATCCTCTCTTTGGCGGCATCGGAAAACATATCTCTCTTTGAAGCTAGAAAAATCATCCGTTTTAACACCCCGATTAGTGTTATACAATCTCGTTTTTCCGACTTCCCCGATGACCTTAGAGTGGACTACAAAAACTTTCCCCGCCTAAGTAACAAACATTCTGAACTACAGTTAACCATCATATGCTGATGATCTTTCGTCTTTCTATAACAATAACAGATATGAAGTCTTAAACAATATAAACCCTTACGGCTCTCTCGAGTTCACACGTTCTTCTTCCTCTGATTCTTACGCAAATGCTATTTAACAAAAAGTACACTACTATTTAACAAAAAGTACACGTACTCTACTGAGTGCGCTCCTTCCCACCTTCCTACAGTTGACGCGGGTTCTAATCTGCACCACCGCGGTGGTTTCTTGCTACTTCGTCGCCCTACCCAGGTTAGACAACAAGCAGACTTAAATAAAGAATCTCTTCTTTACTCAAATGGTCACTCTTCTTTCCCCTTTAGGTATAGTGTCGCGTTTGAACAATTTAACTCTGGTTCGACCTCCTCTTGTGTGCGCTCTTATAATCTTGACGACTTATCATTTAACTCTGTTAACCTCAATAATTTTATTGAAAATCTAAGCAATTTTTTCATAAATGATCTTTTGCCTTTAATACTCAAAAAAGATTTCACAGCAATTGTTGATGCCTTACTTAATTTTTTGTCCGCCCATATCAACATGAATAATATTATTAGCATATTCAAAAATCTGTTTAATTGTAACTTTAATGATCCTGACACTCTTAATACAGATACTCGCTTAAATCAGCAATTGGAGAGCGCCCAAATTCCTCAGATGGGTGGGAATAATCCAGGCTGTTCGTCACATACTCCACCCTTTCCTAAACTCGTCAATACTAATCTCTCTTCTTAAATTTATAAACTCGTCCTAATCGAATTTAATTTCTACATGTCATTAGCTGTTCACCTCTTTAACTCAAACACTCTTGATCACTCTCATTTTAATAATACTAGGAATTCTCCCTCTCTCACAAAAATAACACTCACAATCTCTCTGATAATTCATTTATTCCTCCTAAATTCCAATACCCTTATTCCGCCTACTCTTTCACCCCACGTATCAACAACTTTCTTACGAAGCTGGACAAAGATACCTCTAGTGACCTTGTCAACCAAAGTTTTCTTCACATGATCGATAAATCCTTCAAAGAACACACTTACCTCTATACAGATGACTCAAAATCAGAATACTCTTTGGCAGTCGGAGCCAGCATATTCATCCCTAATTTAAACAAAGCTATAAGACACAAACTCCCTGCAGAGACATCTATCTTTTCTACCGAAGCTTAAGCATTACTCGAGGCTACAGAAATCATTAAAAAGCTCCATTGGACCAACTCTGTCATTTTCACCGACTCTTTAAGTGTGCTTCAAGCTATCTCGCAAAACAACCACAAGGCTGATAATCACATCATATACAGACTTAAATACAAGCTCTTTCTTCTAGATAAATCAAACTTCAACCTGATTCTATGCTGGGTGCCGGCGCACAAAGGAATTTCAGGAAATGTAAATGCAGACAAAGCTGCCAAGATTGCGTCTCGTCAAGGATTCGTTCCTCCGCTCCGCATCCCATATATGGATTATTTTGCTCAAGTCAATTGTACTACAATTTGTAACAACGCATGCAGGGAGCATACGTTATTCCCGGTGAACGCCAGCTGGAGGCCGCTGTTCGGCTTTAAAAAACAGAAGGCGCTTGCGCCTATCTAAACGCTGCCACAGCGACGTCACCGCTAACGGCCGAGGACGGCCGTTAGCACGAGGCAGACCCGTACACAATACAAGACCACGCGCACGCCCAACACCGACCAGCCGCAGGAAGCGCGTCTGTACCATCAGCCGCGGAGGAATAAAATCCCGAGATAAAATCTCGAGGAAGAGTGAGCGCACACGGAAACGATCGAGCGCGCGAGCCGGGGGTTATAAAAGGCCTCCGCTCGTGCACTCAGCATCCATTTCCGCCTCCTCGACTCCGACCCAAAACTCCTCTGGCCGAACAAGCGGTAAAGGTTCTTTGCCGCCACCAAGGTACTTGATGGCTCCGGGCGGTCCCAGCCAGAACAAACCCCGCGACTCCGTGCCGGCTATTAAGCCGAGGAACAAAAAGCCACGCTCCAAACTGTCAGGCATTTAAACGCCGTACCGAGCCGACTCACGCGTTCGCGCCGTCGGCGCGCCTCGCGCCCCGCCGCATACCAGCGCGACCGCACCTCGAAGCTCGACCAGCCGAAATTCGCGGAAAGCCGACCCCGCTTCGGGAAATCACGAGATTCCCGCTCGGTCCCGCGGCCAAGGCCGTTTGTAAATAGATTGTATACATAGTCCACCGTCCCCCGTTATTGTACTCTGTTCTGCACGTCATTTTCAATAACACCGCGATCTCTAGATATAAATGTACTATATCGCACTGCGTCATTATTACCGCGAAATACGCTTGTACCAAAGTATAAATCCGTCGATCCGCGCTCGCCGTAGTTTCCCTCGATCACGGCAGCGCAGCTCAAATTGTACCGCGTACACGACTTTGCAATAAACCTATACGCAGCCCGACAAACCAAACGTTTATTTTCTCTCTCCCGCCTCGAACCTATTGCGTTAACCGAACCGCGAGCTAAATCCGCGCACAGCAAAACGGAATAACGGTTGTTTCAAATTCATAAATTCAGAGCATATCTGGAAAAAGCGGCATATGTTAACGGCGTTAAACATGCCTTCTTATATCAGCATACTCTTCACAAACGTTCTTGGTTTTACCGCAAACCTTTTGGCAGAGAATAAATAGTGATTATTAACCGGCTTAAAAGTAATCACTACAACCTAAGATACAGTTTATTTAGAAAAAACATGTCTGATTCGCCAAATTGCCCCTGTGGGGAGAATTGGCAGGACGCCAATCACATCATTTTCTATTGTCCATTTACTACTCCAAAATCAGCCAAACTTAGACGATACCTTAAAGACAACTATCCTTTATCCCAAATTAACATTTTTCCCATTCTTACCTACCCCACCACTAAATTGTGTCGCCTCATGCTTTCGCACTTTAAATTGTACGAACTTAATATTTGCATCCTCCCGCCTCGTGCGTATGCGCGAGTTCGCGTCTCCAACGCGATTTAAGGGGAGGGCGCTTATTTCTCATCCTGCATGGCTTCGGAGCCATTTGGAGCGCTCTTGTGCCCCCCCCCCAATGCTCCGGTTTGCTTCGCCATTATAAACTCAACTCCATCATTGTAGTCTTTGTCTACCCTTTATATTTTTCAATTCACTATTTACACTTCGCTGCAACCTAAATTATTCTGTTTAATGGCCAAATCATCCCTGCCCTACTAATTCACTGGGGATGGGTGCCAATTCAATAAGAAGAAGACAGCTTAATCAATGGTTGATTCGAGGATTCCTATTACCGAGATTAACTTATATCACAGCAAAAGCATTTTGGCGATTTTAACGAGGAGCATAGCTTTGATGCAGACAAGTATGTCATTGATCCAGGAATCCTAGCTCCTAAACAATGCAGGTTATAGGTCTAGGTGGATGTGGTAATATCTATTACTCCTGATCTAAAAACATGTTCAAAACATGTATAATTACTAAAAGTCTAAATGCGACTATTTTGCCACAGCAACAAGAATTTAACTGGCCATCTAGCTAAGGCTTAACCAGGGAGAAGGAGGAACAATAGATGTTCTTGTGGAATTACATGCCCTTTGACTCTGCGGTTCTATCAACTTCTATCACAGGAGGATATTAGAAAACTAGTTATCTATGCTGAGGGACGGGTGCTTTAGCTCCTTTTGGATTACGTTGCAAACTCCCTCCATATAAAGTGGGGGTGTACCGAAAATGAATATTAATCCGAGGGACAGAGCTTACATAACTTTGTTATGGGCTCCGATCTCACAATTCTTAAGAAAGAAATAAACAGAACTAACCTTCTTGGTTTACAGAAGTATTGAACTTCAATACTTTAGTCGTTATAATAAAAAAACTGTTTCAAAATAAAAAACAAAGTATTCAAAGACTCTCAAGATTCAACACAAAATAAACCGCTAAAACAGGCTAGTGAGAGTCAGCGCGGGTATAAGAGCACAATCAGTGTTCAAATAGTTATTTATTCATGTTTTAGCGGTTTATTTTGTGTTTTAAAATAAGTTTTTTTATATTTTCAGTACTGTTTTATGTGAAAAGTAAACGCTTGGACAAGAAAGAGGCTCTGCTCCTCTCCCGCACCCCCTCCCCGACTTACCTAACCCAATTCAACCCTAAATTTTCTGTGACCGATTCACACATGAGTTTGCGACTTTCCACACGAAGTGAGATCCACCCCATTCATCTCGTGCCCTCGCGAGCAAAACGAGGTCTACAGTACTATTCCACATGAGGAAAGTTGCAAACCCATGTGGAACAGTACATCTGTAAACCTTGTTTTGCTCGCAAAGGGAGGGGAGGAGTCAAGTGAACCTCATTTTGCGTAGAAAGTCGCAAATCCATGTGAAAGGAGAGGCTTGGCTCCTCCCCCGTTCAAGCGTTTATTTTTCATGCAAAACAGTACTGAAAATTAAAAAAAATTTATTTTAAAATAATTTTTCGATTATAACGACTGAAGTATTGGAGTTAGTTAAAATATGCAGAGAACTTTATTTGTAAGGTTTTTTATAAGCTTCATTTTTTATTTGACACACTTTTTTCTAAAATAAGTATCTGAAATAATTAAGAAAAACTGCTTTTTCTTTCTCTAAATATATTTCAAAAACTGTACGAGAGCGCCAATTAATTTATAAAAAAAAATTGTTCAGTATTCTTGCCTCTATAACATTTGTCAAGATCAACATGAATGAAACTGGGTCGGGTAACATCCGTTTGGACACAGCTTGATTGGATACTAACCAATCATCTTCAATTATTTAACCTAATCAACGAAAGAACTATATACATCGGCCGCTGTGAGTGGTGGTGTCCAATCGGTGTTGTATCCACACAGGATTCTCCCAGCTGGGTGCCCTATAGTAAATAATTACCCAAATCATTCTTTGAGCAAGAGTCGAGTGGTACGCGGTTACGCGCGATAAAGGTTAATGGGAGTAGCGCTAACACCAAGCAACCAGGCTGGCGCTCTTGGTCCAACGCATTCGTGAATATATCATCTGTTTTTGTTCTTCGATTGTAGCGTTATCTGTAAAAAGATTTATCAACTATGTTAGACACAATCACTGCTCGGCTTGCCATCGTTTACATGTGCGAAGCCAAATTTATACACATATAGCTGTTCAATAATTAAACTTTTTTGTTAGATTTTTGATCAGAATGACACTCAGTCATTGTTGTTCGTTAGTTTTCTGTACTTGGAGAAGTTCTCATTTGATACATACGAGCTACAAAACGTCAGTAAAAGGTAAATGTTAATCTCGAGTGACAAATCCAGGAACCAAAAGTACGTAAATTTTCAAGTTTTTATTCAATTTTCTTGTAGAATCTCTATCCAAGCTTTTATTAGTGCGTACTTTTATTTTACAAAAGGATTTTATGATCTGTCAAACTAATTCAAAGATGAAATTATTCTATATTGCATCGGTAATTCTCGCTAGTTTGGCATACTCTTAAATCGATGAGACGGCAATGTGAAGACATCGAATCTGTACAAGGTAACAGTGAATGAGAGGGAGTGTGCATGAAAATGATTATACATGTTATTTATCATCGCGTGTAGTACGTAATTAATCGCAGCGATTGCCCGCGTAGTCGCCCGCAACAGTGAGTTGCGCCAATCGTGGTTGCCGTTCCGTAATTTGCCAATTATTTTCTCCTATAATTTAAAACTTAAACTATGGACAAAATTTTGGTAAAAGAAAAATAGTCTTAAAAATGTCTCAGGAATACATTTTAAGAACAAAATGGTTAGTCTGAATCATCCAGTAATATATGCACGCGTGTATGCGTGCGTGCGTGCGTGCGTGGTTGTGTGTGTGTGTAAATATATAGATGGTGAAACAAAAGTAAAACCCCAAAATATTTTAACAAATACAATACAAATTTTACAAAAAAGTGTTTTAGACAAAAGTTTTAGAATTTAAAATGGTTTTCTCAATGATCTTATCAGAATGATTTTAATTGTTATCACCAAGATTAGGTCAAGGTCAAATCAATTTTTTTTAATAGAACACTATTTTTAGATTATAGAATTTAATAACTGTCAGCAGCTTATCAAACATTATAATAAAGTTTACTTTCATTAAGTATTTTCTGAGTTATGGCTTAAAATTATAGTACGTACTACCGATATTAGCATTATCCAAGATGTACCACGTGAAGGTTGTTCAATCAAATTTATATCTTTTGTGCGTGTTTGTGCGTGTCATAGTAGAGATAAATATCCCACGGTTTGCAACTCCTGTAATATTTAATAACTTTTTGAGGCGTATGCATGCACGTACGCACGAACGCATTTACAAAAGAAGTGTGACTCGGATTAGGTAATCTCTGCGTTATACATACATCTTGGCTAATATTAATTTTGGGGATAGTGTAAATTTTAAGTCTCATAACTCGTAAAATCCTTAATGAAAATATGTTTTATTATAGTATTTTGAAAAGCTCTTGAAGTCAACCAGAAGACTATGTAATTAAAAATAAGAGTTTTCGTTGTTCAGAGACAAGTTAAGAATGTGCTCCTCAGATCTGTAGATTACGGTTTACTTAGACTGAACGCAACCCGGTCAACTAAGACGTTCCAAATACTCCACGAAAAAAAGGCGTTTAAATAAGCAATAACTACAAAATGCATGATTGCAAGCAATTGCAATCATGCATCTTGTAGTTATTGCTCATTTAAACGCCTATTTTTCGATTGCACTTGGACATCAAATAATGTAATCTTACACACAAGAACAGTATAAATTTATACATTGAAGAGGACCGATTATACAAGGTCGAAACGTTTGTTATGTCTTAATACATTTTAAATACAAAAATTTATCTGTTATATTTTTCTCGACAACAACAAACGTTGCAGCTCCTTAGCTCTTTCTAATAATTATTAAATAAAAGTTTTCGTTTTAAAATTTTAAAATGATTTTTATGTGATTTTGGCAATATTATTTATGGTCATGCTCGTATTACTAGGATCAGTCAAATGAAAACCAAACACCCGCTATGGCGGGTGTTATAGCGGGTGTTCGGTTTTCATTTGATTGACCCTAGTACTAATGCGTTACTTGAAACCTAACAATTTTTGTTTAAAATATTTTTCGAGAAATGCATCTAATACGCAATCTGTTACATCTTATATATATTGTTACATCCAAACAGGACGATTAGCATTCTTGCTTTTATACACAACGGAACACACGCACACTCGTAAAATAATTAAGCAGAGTTAATAAATTACGGTTTTTTAAACAGAAATGTCAGTTTGTTTTACAAAATAAGAAATCAAAGACAAAGACAACAGAAGACGATAGTCAATTAAGTAGCGACACTACGTTCACATGCCGAACAATACCGGGTCGTAACATTTGAACCGACCTTCCCGGTCGTAACATTTTGGGGGTTTGTCCGATTGTTCTCGGACCGCTGTCATAAGAAAATCAAAACAAACCATGGCTTTGGTAAATTCTCCGAAAAGAAGAATGTGCGCACTTCGCGGGGAGCGTTGAGTCTGCGACTTTGGATATGGATCTTCATGTCATTCTTAAGGAGCTCCGTCGACTGCAAGAGGAAAGCGAATTACGACAGGAACGTGTGACAGAATTTTTATCTCAGCTGTGTCACAGGGACGAAGCGGTGCAGCGTCTTTGGGAGCTAATAATACAGCTAACAAGTAAGTCCTTCCGAGAATATTTGTTTACATGCGGGAGGTTTTGCTTCAAATGTTAGAGACGCGTTGTATCCGCATGGCTTAATCGCAAGGAGTTTTTTGTCGGATATTTGATGCACGTTATTTCTGTATCGCATACACGCAGAGAGTTTTCCGTTGGATGATCGAAACGTGTTGCGTCTGCATTGTTTTAGCACGTTTATGTTTTAGGAAGAAAGTATTCTTATCAAGCGTATTTTACGCTTATATCTACATCTATTGATTTTCATTGTTTTAATTGACGCTTGGCGTATCGTTTTCTCTTAAAATTTTCAATTTTTCAAAATGTTATGACCGGGAAGGTCGGTTTGATCTCACGAACTGCACTTCAGTAGCACTCGCGCGCACGAAAAAAACAAGTCAAGCTTTTAAAAATAACGTCTTTTAATTTAATATGTCAGTACACATTCCAAGTCAGAAATCAAAGACAAAGACAATGGAAGATGATAACCGATCGTCAATTAAGTAACGATACTACGTTCATGTGACGGACAATATCGGGTCGTAACACTATCAATATTTTTAAAGAAAAGGATTACTTACGACACTAATTTAGACTGTTAAACAGGCAAATTATATATTTTCTGTTGGAACATCGGTATTTCATTTTGATGTCGATAAAGCTATTGTAATTTGTTTTTTATGTATAATTACTTTGGTTACTATATAAAATGCAATATGAATACAAAATTTCATTGTATTGATAAACATATGGATAATGTAAAATTGTTATGATTTGAATAATAATAATAACATTGCAATGTTAACTTGCAACGTAAACATATTGTTCATTATGTTTTAATAAAATTAAAATTAAGATATTTCAAAGTAATGGAAAAATATTTTTTACAAAAAGATATATAAAATACGATTAATAATAACATACTTGAAAAAAGAATTAAGCTAAATTATACTGACTTATTAATAAATAAAAATAAAAGAACAAATTTCAATTGCTAATCAATTTAATTATTTTTTTATGCTTACACGCATCTCTACGAATTACCCTAACCCCGAGATTTCAATATACATATTTTACTAAACTATTGTAAGTAGTGAGATGTGGATAAAATAATTTGTTTTAATGTATAATACAAGAAAAAATTTATATATTCCTTCGCTTTTGAGGTCTTATTCTGAAGCACATACAAATAACTTTCGTATATGACAATAACCGTTTTGAAGTTACCACAATCAAGAAACTATATCATTTTTATATGCAAAAGTCATTCGTATGTTATCAAAAATAGGATTCTACTAGACTGGTACACTAGGTTCCACCGATGCCTTAACACATGAACTTGTACGCGTGTCAAGGCATATCGATATAGTAAATTCGGCGTGTTCCGACTCAAGATTTTTTTACATTTCATGCCTGTCATCTGACGATTATACTCAATTAAATTATTAACAACAATTTACCTCTTTTTGGTTTTAGTTAAATTTTTTTTACATTAAAGTATATAATCAATTTTTAAGTCGAAATTAAATCTAATTGGTTTACTTTAAGAAAATTAATAAATATTGATAATAATATAAATGTTATATTAAATTTTAAAATATATAGTATTTTATATGATTTTTAAATGCAATTTAAATGTTATTTAATTTACCTAATACTCTGTAGATGTTTGAATTTTTCAATCGATAGATTTTTCTATAAATTCAAGATAAAAACATTAAACTATTTTTCAATTTTTATGATTCCATGACATAAGGTTTTCAATTCATAAATATGAAATTAGACTTGGACCTTAATAATATTACTCTTAGACATTAATAAAAATATTTTTTACATTTATTTTTGATGCAAATTTCAATTATAAAGAATGAAAATAACATTTAAACATTATTTTTCTCCCTGATTTCGTTGATGGACCACCTTAACAAAATTACATGTGAAACTCTGTTCCCAACTCCTACAAAAAATATTTTTTCAGATTTTTGTCAAAAAGTAGGCCACAATGAAATAAATTAAAATAATAACATTTTTTGTTAATTTTTATCGCAAAATGAGCGGGTAAATTATTTCTGTCAGCTCTTTAACGTTTTATTTATCTACAAAATTTATATTAAAATATTTTCCTGATCACAAGTTGAAAGTTAGTGATAGCTAAATTTTTTTTCAATTCTTATAATTCCATAACATTTATATTATTATCAATATTTATTAATTTTCTTAAAGTAAACTAATTACATTTAATTTCGACTTAAAAATTAATTATATACTTTAATGTAAGAAAAATTTAACTAAAACTGAAAAGAGGTAAATTGTTGTTAATAATTTAATTGAGTATAATTGTCAGATGACAGGCATGAAATGGTAAAAAAATCTTGAGTCGGAACACGCCGAATTTACTATATCGATATGCCTTGACACGCGTACAAGTTCATGTGTTAAGGCACGGTGGAACCTAGTGTACAATTAATATTTTCAATTTGAAAAAAATTATCAACCTTTTTAAATTTTTTACAAAATATTGTAAGATGTTTCAATGAACTCAAAAAAAATGTTTTTCGATTCTTAAAATTATTTTGACATTTTTGACCTCTCATGAAGCTATTTTGATTCGCTTTTTATAATTACTTTTATTATTATATAAACTGTAAATCAAATTAAAGCAAAGGAGTTAAATAGAAGATAATATGTAAATTTTTTTTCTTTGTAATGGGATTAAACGAGAAATTTGTACCATTGATAGATGGATTCGATGACGTTTTATTTCTCGTAATTAAAAAACCATATAGAATAGTACGAGGCTTATTCGGAAAGTAAGGTCCGATTTCTACATAGTTTCCATATTTGTTTTCGGACCTTACTTTCCGAATAACCCTCGTATAAAGTGCGACATGAAATTTTACAACTGGGTTTTAATGGAATAATAATGAAGTGACGCCTTTTAAAGATAAACCCCTAAAATTGGGTTGATGTAAAAATGAATAAAGTATTTTGACAGTATAATTTCGTTTAATTATGTATAAGACTTATTTTGAATACCTAATGTTCCTGAGAGTTATATATTTTCGTTTGCTGGGATGTTTAAAAATTATTCCGATTTTATTGCATATTCTTATATACTATAAAACAATTTTTTTTTAACTAAAAAAGAGTTCACATATCATAAAAATAAAACTTTTTGTTTTATTTTTGACGCTTAGAAGCGTCTTAGAAGAATGCCTATAGAACAAAAATGGGATAGAACAAGAATTAATTTTATAATTTAAAAAACTAAGAAAGAATTTTTTTTCTCATTCTCTGTACTATTAGTGCTACTTGAGTAGTAATCTAATTTAAAGTAGCTGCAATAAAGAGACATCCAATATCAAGTCGAAATTGATTCATTTTGAGTCGATAATTCATTAAAAAGCTTGATATAAATTTTTTGAAATTGATGAGTATTAGTTTTGATTGGTTTCAGATACGCATTTTTGATGTCGAATCGACATAAATTCGATGAGTCATTTCTCGTTGGATAATTGCTAGCATCCTTAATGTGACCAGGTATTTTTGAATTTAAAGCGAGATAACTTTATTGCAGTAGTTGTTCCATTATGCTACTTTAAGCCAAATTTTCCTGATAGAAAATAGTTTATTAAATTATATGACGAAATCTTGCATAAAAATTATAATCAGTAATTATATAGGTTTGTTTACAAAAACAGAAATAGAACTATTGACTTTTTATAAGGTACTAATAATTGTTTGTTCAATTAATTTCGGAATAGTATTTTGGTAAAACTATAATGATATGGCAAATCATCTTGGTGATATATTTGCAAAATTTTTTGAAAGAAATTGTTCTATAATTATTAAAAAAAATATTTTTAGCAAATATTTGTTATGTATGAAACATCTAGAAATAAAATTAGTCCAAATAACTGTTTACAAAAATGCACAATTATTCCTAAATTATAATGTAGAAATATTGCTATATGAAATATTACACATTCAGATAATATTTGTATTAATATCGATAATATTGATAACATTTTCAATAAGGAATTAAACGGTTTTTGAAATAATTGTAAAATATTTATATCTTTTTAGAAATATTTAATTTTTGACAAATATTATTTAGAGTTTTTATTTTAATAAAACTGCTGCGTTTTAATGCATCATCTTAATGCAATTATTCAAAATCTTTGTCAATTCACGATGCTATTATTGTACAATATTCACACAATATGCCTATCGGGGTTCTAAATCAACACCCATTGCCCCACTCCTAGCCGGCTAATACAATGATTATAATATTATATGGTAATTATATGTATAAATTATTTACACAATTGTATATATATTGTAATTATATATATATATATATATATATATATATATATATATATATATATATATCATTTTACATATAGTGTAAAAATAAATTAGTATTAAAATTTAATCTATTTGTTATATTGGGAAAAATTTATGAATGTAAAAATAAATACAATTATAGTAATATTTTTAAAAAGTAATACAATTATTCATATTCAGCATTGGAATATATCTGCTTTAAGGTGGTTTTTTGATCTTATGGTGCAAGAAATTCATTTTTTTTGGGCATTTTTTGAAAGCTTATAATCTTTCCTTTATACGTATAGGTAATTAAAGATAAGTCTAAAAATTTCGACATACCACAAAAAATTATTACCACAAAAAATGTTTCGTCAAACTTTAAACGTATTTTTTTCGGAACCCAAAAGGCGTGTTTCTATACATAGTAAGCACGATAAAAAAAAACTACTTATCTGATTAGCTTTTATAATTATATTCAACAAACAAGTCGTTATTGCCTGAACTAGAATGAATAGTCTAAATTGATTTTATCTATTTTTTTTTAGAAACCAAATAAGAGGAAAAAATAAGTAAAACTGCTTTTTTAAATCTGTCGTCATATTTAAAATATGCAGACAATATTAAAAATCTTTAGTTCAAAATAAGTTCAGGTAAAAATTCCAAGTCCCCTTATTTAAATAAAAAAAACATTTTCTTTTTAGATTAATAGTACAACTTCTATTGTATGTATTATTTGACTCTGCTCGCGATGCAAACCTAACTTTGCAACCATATTGGATTGATATTAGAAAATAATATAAAAATATAATTTTTACATTGAATATAATCTTGAATGATACACTGACCAAGATAATGATAGGTTCATTATTTGCAATCATATAATTACTGTTTTTATCTTTATTTACATTCTTGAAAACGTATCACATACAGCACAGAACATTGCAGCAATATTGCAGTCATTATTGCAATGTTGCAAAATACAATGCAATATTGCGGAGATATTGTAGAAACATCTCATAACAATGACAGAACGTTAAAATAACATTGTTGAGAGATTACAATGTTAAATATTGAAGTGCAAATGTTTCTTCAATATTGAATTTATGTTAATTTTTTTACATTAATTGTTAATGTTGCTGCAATGTTGAAACAACATTAAACAAATTATTATCGATAACTTTTTTATTTTGTAAAAAAAAACAAAAATAGAAAGTTTTTATGTAAACAGAAAGTTTGTATATTTATTTTTCTATATTAATTGTTAATGTTGTTGCAATGTGAAAACAACATTGAAGAAATTATTGATTTCTTTTTTTACACTGATACAATACATTAATGTTGAATCAACATCTTAGCAACATTGAATTGCAAGATTGCAAATGTTGCAACAACAACGCAAAATATAGATTCAATATTGAAAAAACGTAACAGAAACTTCCAAATATTTATTGAATCTATGTCTTACAGATTACTTAATTGCAATTCAATATTGATATAATATTGATTTTAAATCTATTCAACATATAAGGAATATATTTGTGCTCTTTTCAAGTCCAAGATTTCTTTTTAGCATAGCACTGTTCAAAAATATAATTATTATCGATATACGAAATAAATCCGTGGATGAAAAAATTCCGATCTACATCTTAATGAGTAGATAACATTTTTTAAATATTTTTAAAAAAAGTTATTTTTCATATTTAATTTAATTATTGTATCATATTAATTTTTTTCTAGTGTATTTTTATTTAAACGAATAATAGGAAAGTTATTCCAGATACTATTCTGTATTTGTGAAAATCAGTAAAAAAAAAAGAATTTTATATGTTTATATAAATAATATACTTTAATTATATGTTTAATCTTTTCAATAATATATGTTAACCTGATCTATCCTTGATATACATGTATCAACACAAAGTATTCACAAATCATCACTAGAGATCAATTCACAGAAGTCGCAGAAATCAAGCAACGTTTGATCTGATTACGACTTGGATAGGTAACTGCTCGGAAATTTCCGACAAAAATTTTCTGAAAGAGGAATTTGTTTCATTGCAAAAAATGTGTTTTAAAATGTTACAAAAATATTATTTTGCATTGGGATTATGTGGTAAAGTTATATTAATATTTACATGAATATTTCGAAGAAATTTTTTTATATGTTGAATAGTTACTGAATTAATATTAAATCAATGTTAAATTAAAATGTCTATAAGACATTGATTCAAGGGACATTAGATATTACTGCAATGGTTTAGTAATATTGCATCAATAATTCGCAATGTTACTGCTTCGCAGTTTTGCGATTTAGTATTACTAAGATTTTGATACAATGTTAGTGTGCTCTATGGATACGGTACTTGATACTGTTTCATAAAGATATGTTCTAACAATACTGCACCAGCTGTAGTAGTCTAAACATTATGACGCAACTTCTTGAGAAATTAAAAAAAAATTATATTGTAGTATTCGTGAAACGAAATAATCTTAGGTTCAACATTATTATTTTTAAAAAATACATTTGATGCTGCAAATTCTGGACCTTTTTATAAAATTAATACAAAACTATATACTTTCTAAGTACTGTAAATTGGTTTTTAGATTAAATTTAACTTAATTTGACCTTTTATAGCATAATAAACTGTAGAAAATCTTTAACTGATTATAAAAAGCGTCAGATCATTGTTTTAAAGGACATGGGCCTTTAAATAGAAAAATTGTAAATAAACTTTAAACATCCTTGAATGTTATAAATAATTTCGTAAAATTAAGCGATAGATATTCCAGTAAAAGTGGGCCCTTCGAGAAAGCTTTCTAGAAGAGATAAGAGAGAAAAAATTCTTCAAAAACTCCGAAAAAATAAACTCAATGCAAATTAATAAAAATTAAATTAGACTTAATAGCAATTATTCGACGTGTTCAACAAGTTTTAAAATCAAATAAACCCTTCAGTATAAAAAACGAGCAAAAAAGCTTACTTTAACAAAATTTCATAAAATAGAACGTTTGAAATTTGTCGAAGATCATATGTTATGGTTAAAAAATAGAGAACAGTAATTTTCTCCGATGAAAAAAAGTTTAATTTGAATAATCTGGATGGCTTTCAATACTATACTGACAGGTTATATGTGATGAAAAAGAAACAAAAATAAGTCGCAATGGAGGAGATAGAGATTAAAATCTGTATTAGACGAATATGGCGATAAAATTAGAAAAAAATTTTATACTTTAACATGACAATGTAACGATTTAATGTGCAAAATTTAAGGAATAGTTTCAGAAAATTAATATTAAAGTCTTATCTTGGCCTTCAAAGAGTCCTGATCTGAACTCAATTTATAAAACCTTTGGGGAATTTTGGTTTATGCTAATGGAAAATAATATTTGAATATCAAAAACGATATCCGAGAGGCGTGGTTTCAAATCGAATTAACTGCAGATAAATTAATAGATTCCATACTTAAAAGGATATTTCAAGTGATTTAAAATAAATGAGGATCTACTAAATATTGAATCTTTTATTTTTGTGTATTAGCGTTACTGTTTTGTAACTTCTTAAATTAAAACTCAATATTTATTGAAAATGCACAGAGTGCATAACTTGTGTTTATTTCATATAAAAATATTAATTTAATAATGTAATAAAATAATTTTTTAGTAATGTTAATAAGGATTTCTCTATTAAACTAAACTATGTTATTGTTAATTTTAAAAGTCATAAATATGAGAAATAAAATAAGAAACGTTACATAAAATATATTTTTACATTTTTATAAAACTAAAGTGAATCTAACATAAATATAGTGAACCTATCATTATTTCGATTATTGTATATTAGTTTTTAATTGTATTTTAATTTTTATGTCTAAAAAGAATTCTTAATTATATGCTTAAATTCGTATCTCAAGACCAAAAAACTTCCTTAAAGTAGTATACTTGCAACAATACTATTCAAAAGTTGAATTCCATCACGCGCTCGGTGGCAATATTCCCACTCTTGCTAGTGAGAAAAAATTTTCGATTGCGTTGCACGCATTCGCAGAAAATAATCAATACAGATAAACGCAGATTAATGCAGCTCAATGCTCACCATTTCCTTCAGTCGCCTCTACATATATGTCAAACAAAATCGAAAATTGCATTTTTTCATGGTTCTACTTTTCACACTAAAGTAAAAAATTATATTTTTTTCATAATATTTTATGAAACATCTGTTTTATGTTCTTTCATTATATGTTTGTTTTTTATTAATATATCATTTCTAGTGTATACTATAAAAATAAACGCGATATTTTTATAAACTTTATATAGACGACACGTATAAAATGTACAGTTTATAATTGCTTATATATCAGTGTGTATTAAAATGGCCTATTTCATTGCAATTGCACCAGCGTATCAATGTCTTCTAGTACAATGTATAGTTTTAATTTCAAAAAAATTCAATTTGCGAGTGTACTACATTAATAAAGAAGGCAAATTCTTGAAAAATTAATATAAAACTTTTGGCAACTGAAAATTTGTTATTTACATTAATTTAATTAAAAATCTTCATAAATTTAAATAGGAAAAATATTACGAGATGTGAGAAAAATTAATTTTTGTTCCATTGAGACAGAAATTATCCATCATTACGATTGATTAATCAGCACAAAACTGTATTAGTTAATAAATAAAACAAAATTGCGCCTCTTTACTTTTTTGATACACAGTACGGAGAAGCAAAATTGATACAAGGGAATTAAAATGTATTGGGTTTACTATTATACAATTTTTATTTAAGTAATAAAATATTTTTTAGCGAAACATTTTTGCTAAAATCAGGATATTCGGCATATTTAAAGGGACAACGGATAATCATCTCGACAAAACAGGATGTCTGATCACATTAAGCATACTATTAACATGTGCTTACTGGACTCGCACAAATCTTATAAATATTGTCCTATTTTTCGTCTTTGCAACGAAATTTTATTGAGTAACTATTTATTGTAGCGTTGGTCATTTTAGGAAGAAGCTTAAGTACATTTTGGCTTGAGATCGAATGACTAGCATTTTCGGTTGTTATTGGCGCCACTGTGACGAACACGTAAACGGTCTTGACGACGAAGTCGCTTGCCTTTTGTTTGGCGTACTTTATTGTTTCTTTCCAGACGAGCCTTCTTCAGATTTTGGGTCGTGCGCTTCTTTAACACCTGCAGAAACAGAAGCAAATATTGAAAAAACATTGTGAATATGTAGACACAAAATGAAAGAAAGTATCAAAAAGTTTCATAACTCAGAAAAGAAAATGTTTAACAATAATGTAAATCTGAAAAATTTAGAAGCTTTCCAGGCGAAAATATTTTTTGCAATTTTTCTGTACATTTCTCCGCTATTTGTCTAAAAATTGGGCCATTCTGCGCAGAAATTGCGCAAAATTGTGATAAAATTGTAGAAAATTAGCAGAAAAATTTCAAAAAAATTTTAATACAATTTTAGAATGAAAATAATTATAAAAATTCAAATTTCAAATTCAATTTTTCAATAAAACTATTAAACATGTTTTATTTTCTTCTAATTTGGAGTCTAATTTTGGGGAGTCGCTTTCAAAAAGTACCGCTGCTAATAGTAAAAAAATCACATAATGTTACAACTTTCATTCTATTCTATGATTTTTTTACTTACGAGATATAAAATTCTTGTGTCCACAAAGCGGCAGTGCCGCGTACTGCTCCAAATCTTTGTTTTTTTTTATATTTTTCTATAAATAGGTTTTACAGAGAAAATGCAAAGAAATTGTTTCAAATATTGTTGCAGTTCCTCTTTTTTTCTGCATTTATTCTGTGATTACACTAAAAATTTGCTTCTACTTTCTTCTTAATTTTTATGCAGATATGTCTTGCGGAAAAAATACTGAGGAATTTCTTAACAATGTTCTGTACAAATTTTCCGAAAATTTGTCTGTGTTTCTCTATAGTTTTATTTTTAATTTCTATTCAATTTTTCTGCAAACAGATTTTACAGAAAAAATGAATAAAAATGTCTCTTCCATTTTCACTGTAATATTACCTGCAAGTTTGTTAGTATTTTCTCTGCAATTTTGTCTGCAGTTTCTCGTCGATTTCTCTGCTAATATTATTTAGGGATAAATTTCTCTGATATTTTTTTACAAACCGCTTTTGCAAATAAATAACATCCCAGTAAACAAAAATGGATTGCAAATTTGTAATTCATTTTATTTTATTTGAATACATTTTGGATTAAAAGATAGTCATTAAAGTCATTTCAATTCTACGCCATGGATTAAAATGTATTGGATAACATGTGAAAACTTTTTTTCGATTAAAAAAATAAAAATCACTTTATTTCAATCCCGTTTCATGGATTAAAATGGATTATACGGCCAGCAAAACTTGCTTGAATTAAAAAAATATAGAAAACCAGTAATTTCGATCTCACTTCATAGATTAAAATGGATTCAAGAAATTCGTGAACTTTAATTGGATAAAGATAGATTCATGTGGTCATTATCAAATTCAAATTCTTGATTTTTTAATCCATTTCTATCCATTTTAGATATTTTGAATCCATTTCCGTTTACTGAGATAAATACAGCAGAAAAATATTTTTGCCTCAGTGCTAACTTAAAAAGAAATCAATCATATCTATACTATAAATATAAAACATATGTGCGATGAATTTATAATAACAAATCAATCTGCATTGCAAAGAAATAAAATGAATAAAGTTAACAATAAAAAATTAATTATTTCGAGAAAATTAATAAATTTCTTTTATTTTATATTATATTCCTATACAGTTTTCTTAAAGAAAGTTTTCAAAAAGCTACTAAATCATTTCAATCTTTTTAAATTCAATAATTTTAAAAATATTCTGTAATACAAAATGTTATAATACAAATGTTTCTAAAATCTAGAAGAAAACCAGTTTTAAATTAGACTATCATAATTTAACAAACAAACTCACAAAATGGACAATAAGAGTTATTTTTAACCTCTATCTGCTCGAGTCCACAGTTTTGTATACAGGATGTCCCATTTTAATGGGACACCCCAAATATTTCCGTTTCCTTGCATTTTATAAGAAAATGTTTTGGACAAAAGTTGTATGATTTTAAGGGGGTCATAAGATGGTGTCATTAATTTGACCTTGAATAGTTGCTTGAAGGTCTCGTGAAGGACACCTACAATTTTTTTAAATAGGACTGCCTATTTTTTATTACATATTCTTGTAGCTCATCTCAAGACCTTTCCAAAACACTACAAGAAAGTTTAATCTTGTTAAGTACTTTCCGAGTTGTGACGCTTGAAAGTTACAGTACACCGTAGCTTTCAAGCCTCACAACTCGGAAAGTACTCAACAAAATAAATTTTCTTGTAGTGTTTTGGAAAGGTTTAGAGATAAGCTACAAGAATATGTAATAAAAAGTAGGCAATCCCATTAAAAAAATTGGAGGTGTCTTTCACGTGACCTTCAAGCAACTATTCAAGGTTAAATTAATGACACCATCTTATGACCCTCTTGAAACTATACAACTTTTGTTCAAAACATTTTCTTGTAAAATGCAAGGAAACGAAAATATAGACATATAAGAAACACATAGGAAACAGATTTAATGTTTAGTTTATGTAAAGTTCAATACAAAAATTCAAAAACTTCATTCATACGAATTTATTCCATCTAATTATTTATCGTTTACTGGGATGGCAACTTTTATTTCTTAAATAAAAACCATAGAGGATAGAATGAAAGGTACAGCGTACGGGATCTTTTGCACGTTAAAAGGATTCCTTCTCGGAGATAAGCCTCATTTGGCTTCAAATAAAAATAAATAAAATGTATTTTGACAATATAATTTTATTTAATTCTGAAATTAAAAGTTAAAAGCTAAGTTTTCAAATTAAAAAATTAATTTACGGACTTGGTATTCTTCTGGAAGAATTAGATCTGTTATTTCTTTCAAAATAGTTTAACAATTTCAATAATTTTTTGAAAATGTTTCAAAAGATTAGAGGTTTTTATCAATAACCTTTCAGCTATTTTTCTTTTTTCAAGATTTCAAGTGAAAAAATTCCTGACATATTTTATTATTCCAGAGATGTCTCAAAAATGTGGCATATGTATTTTGCAATTTTTATGAAATGTTTCACTTTTTAGTTAAAACACTTTTGAGAGAGATATCTCTGAAAATTTTGATGCTGTATAGACTCTGAATTAGTAGAAAATATTTTTTAACATTTCTTATATTTATTTTTTACTAATTACATATTATACAATTCATTTATAAAAATAATAATTAAATCTTTAGAAGAAGGAAAGAGGTGGCAAAATATCATTTTATTTTTTAAAGTAATCCAGTAAATATTAGTGTAACAAAATTCTTATCAACTAATTCGTTAGCCATAGAGTTTCATCAGTTAAGTTATAGGTAGAAGTACCGAGTAGATCACCGAGTACATAGAGGACGAACGTAATTTACAATTTATTGATGAAGGGTGCGTTTATGAGATAGAACAGAGATAGAGATTGTGGCATACGGATAATAAGTGTCATAAAAAATATTTTTATCTATACAACGTACTAAAGGACATTGTAAGGACATTTTGAATATGTGCGGATGTCCTTTGAACGTCCCATAGATGTTGTCAGAAGATCTGTGCTATGTGAGTAATTATAAAAATGATAAATTAATGATCTTTTGTAGATTATTATTCAATTAATAATAAGTGCCACCAAAACAAGTTCTAAAATCTAGCTATGACGCTATGAAGAAAGATTAGAACCTGTGACGCTATAAAACAAAGTTCAGAAATTTTGTATTAGAATTAAATTACATTTATTCGTATTTTGTTATTATTTTGCTGCTGTCCTATATAATAACTAATTACGAGGTGTGTTCAAAAAGTATCGCGAATTTTGAATTTTCGCGGGTTACGTATATTCGAATTTCGATCTTTTTGTGGCGTTATGTTGGTACTCATGTCTCTCACTTATGCCGACAAGCTCGGCCATTTTGAATGTTCACTTAATTGTTGACAGCTGCTTTGCTTGCACGTGTTTTGGATCGTCTTCGATTTTTACCTATTCAAAAAAATGGATCAAAGGACCTGTATCAAATTTTGTGTGAAAAACGAAATTAAGTGCGCGGATGCATTCCGAATGTTGACTGTGGCATACGGAGAAGCTACCTTGGACCGAAGCAACGTTTATCGGTGGTACAAAATGTTCTCAGAAGGCCGAGAAGATGTGAACGACGAAGAGCGTGCCGGACGCCCGAGCACTTCAACAACAGACGAAAAAATTAATGAAGTGGAGAAAATGGTATTGGCCAATCGTCGAATCACCGTTAGAGAAGTTGCTGAGGACCTAAACATATCGATTGGCTCGTGCCATTCGATTTTTATCAATGATTTGGGCATGAGACGGGTCGCCGCGAAATTCGTACCAAAATTGCTCAATTGCGACCAAAATCAGCATCGCATGAACATTGCTAATGAGATGTTGGACTCTGTCCGCGACGACCCAAATTTGCTTCAGAGGGTCATAACTGGTGACGAATCGTGGGTTTATGGTTATGACGTGAAAACCAAAGCTCAATCATCTCAATGGAAGCTGCCGCACGAACCAAGACCGAAAAAAGCGCGCCAAGTTCGGTCGAATGTGAAAGTTTTGCTGACAGTTTTCTTCGATTGCAGGGGCGTGGTGCATCATGAGTTCTTGCCACAGGGTAGAACGGTCAATAAGGAATATTACCTGCAAGTTATGCGCAATCCGCCAGAAACGCCCGGATTTGTGGAAGAACAAAAATTGGCTTTTGCACCACGATAACGCCCCTGCTCACACATCGTTGCTTGTGCGCGACTTTTTGGCCAAAAACAACACACTAATGATGCCGCAGCCACCGTATTCCCCAGATCTGGCCCCCTGTGACTTTTTCTTGTTCCCTAAACTGAAGAGGCCCATGAAAGGACGACGTTACGCTACGCTTGACGAGATAAAGACGGCATCGAAGGAGGAGCTGAACAAGATAAAAAAAAATGATTTTTTGAAGTGCTTCGAAGATTGGAAAAACCGTTGGCACAAGTGTATAATATCTCATGGGGATTACTTTGAAGGGGACAAAATAGATATTCATGAATAAATAATTTTTGAAAATACACAAAATTCGCGATACTTTTTGAACACACCTCGTACGTATCTTTTTATTGCATATTCTTATAGCTTATTTTGAGATCTTTTCAAAACATTACAAGAAAGTTTATTTTTGTTAAATACTTTCCAAGTTATGATGCTTGAAAATTACAGTACATTGTAGCTTTCAAACCTCACAACTCGGAAAATACTCAACAAAAATAAACTTTCTTATAGTGTTTTGGAAAGGTCTCGAGATAAGCTACAAAAATACGTAATAAAAAGATACGTAATTAGTTATTATATAAGACAGCAGCAAAATAATAACAAAATACGAATAAATGTAATTTAATTCTAATATAAAATTTCTTGTAGTGTTTTGGAAAAGTGTCAAAATAAGCTACAAAAATATGCAATAAGAGATACAATATTAGAGTATCGGTAGTTCCTTAATTAAAGGGTATCGGTACTTCCCTAACATTCTATATTTTTTATTGCATTTTCTTGTGGTCGATTTCGAGAGGTTTTCAAAACACTATAAATAAGTTTATTTTCGTTAAGGATTTTCCGAGTTATGACGCTTGAAAGTTACAGTATACCGTAGCTTTCAAGCCTCACAACTCGAAAAGTACTCAACGAAAATAAACATTCTTGTAATGTTTTGGAAGGGTCTTAAGATAAGCTACAAGAATATGTAATAAAAAGTAGGAAGGCCTACTAAAAAAATCAAAGGTGTCCTTTACGTGACCTTCAAAAAACTATTCAGTCAAATTAATGATATCATTTTATGATTCCCTTGAAACTATGCAACTTTTGTCTGAAACATTTTTACTGAAAATGTTTCATTGAAGAATTATCAAGGTGCATTTTTTAAAAATAGGACACCCTGTACACACGCACACAAGACGCACGTACACACACACACGCGCGCGCGCGCACACACACGCACACGCACACGTACACACACACACACACACACACACACACACACACACACACACACACACACACACACACACACACACACACGTTCAATAAGTTTTGTCGTACGATAAGAAAAACACAATTTTATAGTTTGAATTACATTTTATTATTCAATATAATCTCCCTAAACTTCAATACACTTGTTTCAGTTATCTTCTAATTTATGGATTCCATTCCTGAAGTGGGAATCTGGAAGATTGTCAAAATACGCTTCTACGGCTGTTATTACCTCTTTGTTCGATAAAAATCGTTTCCACATGAATGTTTTGAGATGCAAGAACAGCTAGAAGTCAAAGGCAGCTAAATCTGGCAAATCGGGTAAATATTGCAACAATTCGTACTTTAATTTATTGATTTTTGCGATGGCTTTTTGAGCTGTGTGAGAGGGTGCGTTGTCTTGATGAAAAATGATGTTTTTCTTCTGTAAATCAGGTCTTTTCTCACGAATTTTTACATTCAGTTGGTCCAAAAGGTTATAATAATAATTTGAGTTTATTGTTTTACCAGTTTGGAGGTAATCCACAAACAAAATTTTTTTGCATTCCAAAAAACTGATGCTAACACATTTTTGGCCGATTTCTGGACACTAACTCGCTTCGGAACCAAAGTATCGGGTTCACACCACTCTTTAGCCTCTTGTTTTAATTCAGGATTATGATGGTAGACCAAAGTCTTATCCATAGTGATGAAACAACGCACAAAATCCTTTTTATCCTTTCCAAAACGCTCCAAATGTTGTTGAGAAAGTCGCATTCAAATGGATTTTTATTTCATTATGAATAAATGCGGCACCCATTGTGCACACAGCTTTCTGAAACCCAAAACTTTATCCAAAATATTGCTCACACTGCCTAATAAGATACCTAGGACTTCTACTAAATGTATCTTGGTTAATCGACGATCTTCCAAAACCATATCCTGTATTTTTGTTACGATTTCTGGTGTTGATGCACTTTTTGGACGTTTTCAAGACTTGTGACTTCACGTGGATCGTTTTCAAGACTTGTACGATCATGTTTAAATTCAGCAACCCATCTACTGTTCTAATTGAAGGTGAATTTTTGTACACTTTTAACAATCGTTCATGAATTTGTTTTGGTGTTACACCTTCCAAAAATAAGAATTTTATCACTGCACAATAATCAATTCTTTCCATTGTAAAAAAATACTGTGACACGTCAACTTTGAACAGCTGTAAATATATGAATGAGTTGACAGATCCACATGAAACGTTACACGTGTTCAAAAAGTAGTACCATTTTTAGAAAAATAAAATAGCAAATCTAATAGTGCAATCTCTTATCGAACGACAAAACTTGTCGAACAACCTAATATGTATATATATATATATATATATATATATATATATATTGTCACGTATTTTTATCCAATGCCGGAGAGCAGCGGCGGAATACGCGATCAAACACCGGAATTACGCGCGAGACACGCGTGAGCGACGATATAACCAATAGATACCACCAATCGCGAATTTGGGCGCCAGACGCGATTATACCGGTCGCGTCGCCGGGTACACTATTTAACGCTAGACGCGGATGCACACCACGCGACAGCTTCTCAGAACGAAACACGAAATCGTCGCTCACACGCGGCCAGCTAGCTCCTCTAACCGGTAGAGGGGCGGGGTAGCGGAGACAGGGACGAAGCGGCTCTCTTACTGGAGGAGACGGGTAGGCGAGAAATCAAGCAAGATCAGGCCGATATAACAGACGGAAATAACATGTATTGTAGCATATGACAGAGACAGAGTAGAGCCAAACGCGAGGGAATTATCAGTCGAAGCAAGCAAAGAACGGAAAAGATGAAGAGAGTTGACGAAAACGAATAAGCGGAACGCGAAAATTTTCTTAAATACTACAATGCTTACGCTAGCGGCGCGAACAACGGCGGTTGGTCCCGCGCGGAACGAGACAGCCAATCACGCGCGCTCGGAACAGCGCGGCGAGAACACACTCGTCGAACTTTCGCTAACGGACAGTAATTAACTCAAAAGCAATACAACCAAAGATACCCGGTGACGGCAATGCCGTCGTCGCGGTCACGATGCACAATTCTCTCGAAGACGCGCGACACGACAACGCACCGATAACGCGGGCGGTCGTGTGATCACGGCCGTAACACGACTCGCGCACGTGCGCGAGGGCTTTGCGGCTTCCCGGGAAGCCGGTCGTCCGCGAGCTTCTACGGCGGGACAGCCAACGTACACGCGGCAGCCGACAGCTGGGTGCCTCGACAAGGTCTCACGCTTGAGGTGGAGAGCCGACCAAACACTAAAAAGGTGCGTTCTATCGCCACGCGGCGGACGCACCTGCACACTAACCCAATGGCTCCACCTCAGAGTGCGAGTCAGCCGGCACCGGCAGCTCGTGGCTTTACACCGTCTCTAGAGGGTCACCTCGACGACGATCCTGTCCTCCGTTGGTCCCGTGGACGTCTCCGCAGGGATCGCCAGGCCGGGCACACTCGACGATAGCCGCTCCCGATATCTCCAACCGATATCTCGCACGCTCGCTCACGCTTCGCACCGCAGGTATCGCCGGGTCGCACGCAAAAGCCGAGAGGATCGCGTTCGATGCGCGATCGATGAGCGCCACCCCTCCCACAGGGTGCGCGATATCCTTGCGCCTAGCGGCGCGGCCTATCAGCGGCCGCCCTTATCTAGCCGTGACGTCACGGCAGCGCAGTGTCGGGTCTCCGCAGGCATCGTCCCCGTTGGCATCCAACATCCTTGTCGTTCTCGTCGTCCTCGCGGACGACAACAGCAGCAGAAATTTCCCGCGACGATTCTTCGCCGCTACCCTTCTCGACGGACAGCCGGCATTCGATGGCCCTTGTCCTGGCCGTTCGTCCGCCCTGGCCTGTCCCTCGGCTGCGCCAATTGCGAGCCTCTTTTGCGTGGCGCATATCTGTCACCACGTCGAGTCTCGTCCTTCTCTCCGCCGTCGGTTTTCCGTGCGCCGGCCCTGGACGATCGCCTTCTCCTTGTCCTGCTGCTGCCCATCCTCCTCGCTGCTGCTGGTCCTTAGGCGACGTTTGTCGAGGTGCCCGCGGATACATGAAATAAGCCGCGAATAAATAAATGAAATCAATACGCGCCGCAGTCCCGCCGGAGATTTCGCTCTCTCGCTGAGTGCCCGACCCGGTCTTACGCGCCTCCTTGCGCTATGCTCAGGCGGAGGACGAAGTGGCGAGGCAGATAAAACTGCCACGTCACAATATATATATATATATATATATATATATATAGGCGGAGGACGAAGTGGCGAGGCAGATAAAACTGCCACGTCACAATATATATATATATTGTATGTTATTTAATGTTTAATTGCTGAATGTTTTCGAGAAAATCAGAGAATTTAACTAACTGATTATATTCTTATACTATACACAGAAAGCACTTAAAATTCTTTAACTTTGATTTTCTCAGCAACATGTTTGTATTGTTGTCGGCTTAAATCGCTTACATCATAATATGCATATTCCAGGAGAATTGCAGCAACTGAATCCGCATTTGTTGACAAATTGTCATGATGATATAACACACAATTTTTAGTAACAACATGCCAGCAATTTGCCAGTAACTTTGGAATCGTCATTGTCAAAGTTTGTATTACCGCCATAATAACTAATACGGTTCATACAAAGCTGCCATAATACTGTAACAAACCGCTTTTCCGTTCCCCCCTCGGACCGTCCATCGTTCCAGGCTGTCCGGCCGAACAACCGCCGGACAGCAGAAACACGGCGCATAGCGCCGAAAATATACTCTAACACCGGCGTAGCGCGCGTTGACGCATCCGCACGTGAGATCTGCGTGGCAGATCTCCGCGCGCACGCGCTCGACCGGAGTGGCGACCGCCGGACCGATCTCGAGCGGCAGGGAGACCCCCACCGTTTCCGTACCGTTCCGTACCCCCGCACCGTCCCTGCTCTCGAGATTCGGGTATATAAGCGCCGCCGCTCCGAGAGTTGAGCGGTCTTCTTCTCCGTCCACTCTCCGATCCAGAAGAAGCCCAACCTAGCGCTCACTTGGGAGTTAAGAGCCTTAGCTTCCGCCAAGCAGTCTTGGCAAAGAGCGATTCCGATAATCCCGATACCGCCGATAAAAACGGGCTCAAGTACATCTTGGGCTCCACCAGGAGATCCTGGTCGGCGATTCCCGATCCGCCGTCCTTACTACGGTATCGACTCACGGCCTGGGGTGTGGAGTTCCGCGCCTCTACCAAGGGCTCTTGGCGTGAGTCGATCACCACCGCCGAACATCGCGGTATTAACCGCTCGCGACGGGAATCCCCGCTCCGCGTACACTCGCACCGAGCGCGCGTCACTTACGGCCGTGGCCCCGGCCTTCAGCAAGGCCACGGTCTGCGCGCGTCAACACCGGCTCCGAGTTCCCGGAAAACTCGAGGCCGAAATTCCGCGAACTCAGCCGCGACAATAGCGCGATCCGGACCATTGTAAATACCGTTCGTTACGTCCGCGCGCTCCGTTTTCTCGTCCGTCCGTCCGCGCGTAGCCCTTAAGTTTTGTTGGGTCCGTCCGAGCGTCATCGTCATCCGTCCGTCCGCGCGTCGTGGCCAAGCCACTCCACCTGTATATAGTCAGTACGTAATAAACGCACTATTGTATTTACCACCTAAAGCAATACACGTCTAGTTCTCTTGGCGACCTCCCTCCGCGTCCTGGTCCGTCCGCAGTCACGCACCGCCCCGTGCGCGGAAAAAGACGGGTCGTTACAATACGAGGTAATTTTGATGCTATTATCTTGTCGTTAAACTGCTAACAATATGTATATACAGGGTGTTGCATCGTCATACATATCGGTATAATTGGTTGCCTATTCATACAGGCGCGCATGATGGTACACAACTACGTACGCTTCGGCATGTCGGTAAGATTAGTAGCATCAAAATAATATTTTACCGACATGCCGAAGCGTACGCAGTTGTGTACCACCATGCGCGCCTGTACGAATAGGCAACCAGTTATATCAACGTGTATGACAACGCAATACTCTGTACATTGTTGTATGCATAAATTCGACATCGTCAAAATAGCGAGTTGACAGCGTCATAAGAAATTATAGATTTGAGCGATATTGCTGACAATAAGAGACGCTTTGCTACCTGTGTTCTTGAAAACACTTAAAAAGTGCATTTTCTTCTGCTTAATAAAAGTTTATAATTTAAGGATTCTTCGGGCAAGCAATATTATTGAAATCCATGGAAACTACGTGGTAAGTTCTTCTCGTAAGCAATCAAAAATAAATGAAGCATATCAATTTTCAATTTTAGACACTTTGAGTTAATCAAATATACCTTATATTCGAAATCGTCAAAATAGCGAGTTGTTATACAATTATACTTTTTAATAGAAATAACAATAACATAATTTTTTTAAAAGTATTACTTTATAACTTTACTAAGTCATATTGTAAAATTCTTTAACGTTTTTTGTTGCAAAGATATGACTTTTTAAAGAAAAATGGATTTTTATAAACCCAAAAATACCTACTTCATATTTTCTTTTACATAATTACTCTGTTACATAATTATACTTTTTAAAAGAAATGACAATGCTAATTTTTTCTTGAAAATATGACTTGTTAGCTTTAAAACGTCGTATTTTAAAATTCTTAAGTTTTTTGTTATAAAAATTTAATTTAAAAAAAGAAGTGTATTTTTGAACAATTTTTTATTTTTGCTTAATGGTTTTTCCTTTACAACTTTATATCAATACATCATTTTTCGGCAATGTCAATTGTGTAGTCACATTTCTGAGATTCTAAACTTTTATTTTAAAAAGGATTGTTGAAAAATATTAATTGGAACAAAAGTTATAACTTCTTACAATTGGAAATCTCCCAAACCGGAAAATGTGTTTACGTATTTTACGGTATCGGGGTGTTCAAGGGTTAATGTCTGACATAATGTGTATATGAATTCGATATACAGGGTGTTTGCGAACTAGGGAACTTACCGCTTTGAGAATATAGAGGAAATGAAAAGGGACAAAAACTTAGATTATTTTGCGATATTTGCTTTAATTATCGAATTATAAAATAAAACGTCTGAGTCAATATGCGGTGACGCCGCGCCATTGCGCCTAGCTCGTAGGCAATGACGTGCGGTGGAACAGATAACGCATTGTTTGAATTTGCACGGCGCGACGGTCTGAATTTGTCGCACTGCATGTACATACACTGCAAAAATCAAATGTGTTATTTATCAAATGTATAAGGAGAAACTTTAGCTAAAATAACACATTTGATTTTTTTAGTGTATAGTATGTACAGTAGTGAGCTAAAAAGTTGCAACACATTTTCTTCGATGGTTTTTGGAATGTAGACTTGCTCATCGAACGGGGAACGTAATTAGTTCTTATCTGTGGATCTAACCAATTACGTTCGCCGATCGATGAGCAAGTCTACATTCCTAAAACTATCAAAGAAAATGTGTTGCAACCTTTTAGCTCACGTATACATACACGCGGTGCGGCAAATTCAGACCGATGCGCCGTGCCAATTCAGACAACGACGCGTCACCTTTCCCGTCGCGTGCCGTTGCCTACGAGCTAGGCGCGATGGCGCGGCGTCACTGCACATTGGTTGAGTTTTATTTTATAACTCGATAATTATAGCGAATATCTCAAAATAATATAAGACTTTTTTTGTCTCTTTTCATTTCCTCTATGTTCTCAAAGCGGTAAGTTCCCTAGTTTGCAAACACCCTGTATAAAGTTATATTATGTACAGGAGAGGGGTTCGTGGGGGTCATTTGCATTAATGTTATAATGCTCTTATGACTTTTTTCTTATAGTGGACATTACATAACTTGTACTAGCAGCAAAGAAAGTATTTTAAAAAGTTATTTTTTTAAACCAAAGAAGTTATTTAAAAAAAAAGATTTTTATGTAAAAATATATTTTATTAAATATTCATAAAACTTTCTTTTGTGGCATTTATTAGTGTATAAGGTCTACAAACATGACTAATTCGTGGTTCTTTTATTAAAAGTACCTGCTTTATAACTTTAGTTGTTAGTATACTATGACCCCACTGCAAACGTATCTAGCAAATGTATCTTCTTTTCCCCTCTTCAGTAAATTGTAAATTACGTTCATTCTGTAAACCCGATGAACTTCTATCTATAAGGATTAGTAGAATTTTATGGTTAATAAACTAGTATTCATAAGAATTATGTCGCATTAATACTCAGCTATTTTAAGAAAACAAAATATTCTATCACTTTTTTTTCTCCTCTTCAAAAAATTATAAGAAATAAATTTATTTTATTATTTCAAAATATTTCTTTATTAATAATGGAAATTGTTACTAGCAATCTTTTTTTAAAATATAACTCCATATAATTAATCACGATAGACTCATGTTTAAATGCGATAAGACTTGTACAAAATTGTTTACAAATGCTATCAATTGCTTGATGAATCAGAAAGATTTTATCTATAAATATAAATATATGCAGTAATATTTATACATAAAATCTTCGCAGTTTGTTTTCACAATAATATAAAATATTATTGCAACATTACTAAGATTATATTGCATATTTATATTTTAGTAATGTTTCTATGACATTGCATTGCAATACATAAGATTGAAATATTGTTGTAATGTAGCTGTAAGATTTTATATCGTGTAGATTAAAAATTTGAAAAATACGTACTTCCTGAGCACGTTCCTGAGCAGAACGAAGTTGATTTCCAATTCTATCTCGGATGTCATTGCTATCAGAAGAGGGAAGTCTATCACTATGAATAGCTTGCAATTCCGCAACAATTCTGCGCGAAAGTTCATCAATGTTGCTTCGGTTTGAATTGCTATCTAAAGATGTGGACATAGTGCATAACGTGGATGTAGAGGACGAGATATCAACTGGCGATGCCGTGGAAACTTTTTGGAGAACGTCAGCATTATATAAATCGTTACTATCCTTTTGGCTTTCTTTCCAAGCATCGGGTGAGGGGGGCGGAGTATCCGGTGCGACAGGAGATGTCATCGTCCCTGACACGACAGAATATACGGACATGCTGGGATGCTCTATTAGTAGATTTTCCATGGGTGAAGTTGCCACTTTTACAGGTCCTTCTTGTGTAAATACTGCGGGTGGCATTTCATACCACGGCTCCTCCAGCGTACCCTCAACTGAAAGGAAAGAAAAGTGAATATGACAGAATAATCTGCTGAAATAATCAAAATGACAAAAAAGTACACGAAATAAATTTTCATTTAGAATTTACTTTCAAAATCATATCGTAAGATAACCCACGTAGTAAAATATGGTAACTCAATCTAAAGCAAATCATTGCACAGATTAAATTGCTTGCTAACTGTCCTGTTTGCACCGGATGAAACAGAGACATACTGTTTTGGTCACAAAGTCGCAGAAAATATGATACGTTGTTTGCACGTCGTTGCGACGTAACTAAATAATTTGAATGTTTCAATTAATTAGCTGTTTGTTGAATTTTCTTTTGTATTATGACTTATATTTTAAAGATAAATAATATTTCACTTTTTAAAAATAATGTTTTTCATTTAATGTAATTAAATTTAACATGTAATTGTGAAGACGTTACGTAGAGTAATGTACAGTTGGGAAATACTATCGCGTATTTGGCTATTCGGTAAAAATCACTATCCGATGCATCTCTCATAATTATTTCCTTAACCATGCAATTATAGTCACAAATACTTTTTTCTCTGGGTATAGTAGTACACAAAACCGTCACTAGATAGCTGTTATGGCATTCTATTTCTCGTAAGAAAGGAAACACGTAAATGGTATAAAAGGCGGAGCATTATGAGATTTTTCACCGATGTTCTATTACAGTAGAATAATTTTTCTGATGAATTTCTTTGAAAATAAAATCAAGTGGTAGATGTTTTAATTTACTATATGATTAAAACTAACCTTTTTAAACTTCCAATATTTAGAACCATATAATATATGTAACTATACATAAAAGGTAGAATATTATAATTCAGAATTACTATAATTTATAGTTGCACCGAAAACCACTATAAATTACAGTTGAATTATAGTAATTGCAATTCTCTTCTCTCAGTGTAAAACTATTATACATTTTATCTAGCAAGTATTTTACGTACATAATGCAGTAAAAACCAATCTTAATTTTTCAAAATTGGTCGATAATTTTCAGGTCACAATTAGTGCATAAGTCACAAAATATACGTCATTACAACGTCGCTGTCACCAAAAATGGGGATGTTAGTTACGTCTCAACGACGTCTCAATTACGTGTCGAACACCAGTTGAGACGTAGGGTGAATGCACCGTTTGTGGCCACTGCGCCCATTTTGGCCACCTTCGTCGTTTATTAAAATTTTCTAGTTTAATATTAGCTGCAGTGCGCAGCAACCGCGACATATTCACTTTACAACTATTTTCTCGGTCATGTGAGTGCGACAATCAACATTACGTTTTTCTTTTAAATTGCAAAAAAATAGTTTGTTATACTGTATATCAAAGACACAGTCTTCTTCTAACAAAAGATAAGAATCCCCGAAACTCGGTAAATAGAATGTAGTGTATTTTTTAATAAAACATGACAGTATATACTTGTGTACACTAGAAATGAGACGTGTATAGGTCAAGTTTCTTTTAAAATATAATCTGCTAATGCGATCTTGTAAAATTAATTTGCTTTTTATTAATAAACAAGCTGGCCAAAAACCGAGCATGTTTTTTCGCATTTTCCACTTGTGGCCATAAGATGGCCAGAACTGGGATAACGTTTGCACTAATTTTGGCCACTTAATATAAAAAGAAAGATAATTTTAAAAATACTGACTAATCTTTGAGATACTAAGCCTTATGAAGCTTTTTTGAATACTATTATTTTATTATTATATTTTCAGTTTAAAATGCTAAAAAGAAAGTGTGATAAATCCGTTAAAAAGAAACAGAAGTTTTCCATAACCAAGGAAAATCATCAGCAAAAGAGGAAATTATTTTTGTATTCACCAACACAGGTACGAGAAGCTTTACTTGCTATTCAGAATGGTACACCAGTCTCGACAGCAAGTAAAATTTATCAAGTACCAAGAACAACTTTACGACATAAAATTCGAGGTGAAGCACCAGTGACCACTGGACATGTAGGTCGTGAATCAGTACTAGGTTCTCGTGTAGAAGCTATTTTGGTGGATTGGCTGTTGGAAACATGTCGAATGGGATTCCCTATCACAAAAGATGTTTTATTGAATTCAGTTAAAAAATTTGTTGAAACCGATAATTTAGAAACTCCATTTACAAATAACACGCCAGGACGTAAATGGTTTGAGAACTTTATGAAACGACACCCTGCTTTATCTATGAAGAAAGCTGAATACTTAAGTAAGACAAGAGCAGCTGTTACTGAACAATATATTCGTAATTGGTTTTCTGAAGTACAGATTTTACTAAAGGATAATTCAGACGTTCTTGAAGACCCGCAAAGAGTATTCAACATGGATGAGACAGCAGTGTATTTAGCTCCTAAAGGAGGATTAGTTATTGCAGAGAAGGGAAAACCAACGTATGATGTTTTTACTAGCAGTGATAAAGAAAATATTACTACGCTCTTTACTGTGAATGCTGCAGGAGAAATAGCACCACCTCTAACAGTTTTTAAGTACGAACGCTTGCCTCAAGCTTGTTTAGCCAAAGCTCCACCTGGTTGGGGCATCGGTAAAAGTGAAAATGGATGGATGACATATATAGCGTTCTACGAGTATTTTGCAAATGTTTTTAATAAATATTTACAAGATGAAAACATAAAAAAACCAGTTATTGTGTTCCTAGATGGACACATCACATATGTCATACTGCTTAAGTTCTTTTTGTAAACAGCAACAAATTATATTATGCTGTCTCCCTCCAAATGCCACACATATTTTACAACCTCTAGATGTAGCAGTATTTGCTCCATTAAAAAAGCATTGGCAAAAGTTTGTGAAAACTTGGCGTTCAAGTCATGATGGGATGGATATACAAAAATTTGATATTCCCGGTGCATTATCAGAAATTATTAAAGAAAAAGACTTTTCAAAAACTATTCAAGCTGGTTTCAAATGCTGCGGACTTTATCCCTTTGATCTAAACGCTGTCAAGTACGATAAATGTGTAACGCAAACGCAAATTGCATCTGATGTAATTAAGAGTGCGAATCAACATTCTGTTTTAACTTCAATAAACACAGAACTATTACAAGAACTAGAAAAGAACATTAATGTAAACATTTTGCAACGTTTCAAAGAATTGAAGAGTAACAAATTGAATTGGAATGGAGAAACTGAATATTCAGCTTTATTCGATATTTGGAGCAAAATTTACGATGATGTTTACGATAAAAATATTACTTTAAATCAAACTCCTATTGATGTAAATAGTTTGGAGATATACATCGAAGAATCGGAAGATATTTTGAATCGTAAGTATATTAAAGAATTTATTAAATTTACTTAAAAATAACTATGTATATATATATATATATATAACTATGTATATATATATATATATATATATATATATATATATATATATATATATATATATATATATATATATATCTTATGCATGATTATAAATAAATAATATTATTAGGTACAACTACTTTTGGTCAAGAACAATGTATCACCGAAATTGAGCCTGTTGTTATTGAAATTATCAATACGAATTCTGATTTACCAGAGACTACAACTAGATTATCTATGACAGAAAATACAAGTATTCACACAGTTGTCTATTATTTTATTCATTATATTTATTAAGGCTTTGTAGATTTTAACAGACTATAAAAATGACATTCTAATGCGGTATAAATAATTATTATATATTTTAATTGATAAGTAACTATTTTTAATTAGGTAAGTCTAGTCTCGAACAAGATTAAAATAAGGATGTTACAGAATCTGCATCAGTCGCTTTGGAAATTAGTGAAGAAACTAATTCTTCAATAACTACATGTGACACAAATGTAGCAGACAATTCGGGTAATCATCAAGTAATTAGTAGTCAGCCACGCAATGGTAGCAGTGATGTAAACTATACAGATCCTAACTGTGGAATAGTATTTAATAAATCTCCAGAAAATGCTTTAAAAGACATTCTCGTATGGCCTCAACCCAAAAATACCAAGAAGAAACGAGTACAAACAGAACGTTTACCTTCTGTGCTTACTTCTGAAAAATGGTTAGAAGTCATGAAAGCCAAAGAAGAAGAAAAACAAAGGCGATTAGAAAAGAAAGAAGAAGAAAAGAAGATTAAATTGCAAAAAAGAGAAGAAGCAAAACAAATTAAATTAGCAGCAAAAAGAATAAAATTAGAAAAAAAAATAATTCTAAAATGATTTGTATTAGTGTTGACATGTTAAAACTGATTTACTAATATTACTAATTATTTTCTTTAAATACTAATATATTTTCAACGTTTAATTATAAAAAAGTCTGATAAGAACTGAGCCAAAGAAAGCTAAATATAATTTAATATTTAATACTAAAAAGTACAAATTATTAAAATAAAAGTTTAGGTTTTAATGTACTTATTAATAAAACATGAAATTAATGTGTTTAGTTTATCTAATAATAAGACTTATAAAATATTTTGTTATTTTGTGATTAGTACCCACAAATGTGATGTGCAAAGATTAAAGAAACATATAAATATATATGAAATAATATGTTAAATAATCAAAGTGCAATTTTTTTGTTTGATAAACATTAAAAAATATGATATTTTACATTTTTGTTATTTACTATCCCTTTTATTTTGAACAAAAGCTTGCTGTTATGTTAAATTTTTTAGATGGCCAAAATTGGCACCCTACATGGCCACAATTGGTGCACAAGTGGCCAAAATAGGCAAACTACATGGCCATAACAGGTATACAGGTGGCCAAAAATAGTGTAAAAGAAAATTTTTGCAATTATTTAACTTTTTCATTATTTTTAAGCTTTTTTCTGAAATTAATTTGTAAAATTAAAAATTAAGATATTAAAAAATGTATTTAAGTAAATAGTTTCTTCATGTGATATATTATTTTTAAAAAAATTATTTTAAAAGTTGTAAAAATGGTTAAGGTGGCCACAATCGGTGCATTCACCCTAATATGCGACGAGTTAGCACGTCATAGCAACGTGTTTGTTACGTTTGGTGCAAGCAGGCCCTGTCTGCATCGAACAAAACAGACGTGCTGTTTTGGTCACAAAGTCACAGAAAATACGTCTGTATATAATACGTCTGTTGCACGTCGTTGTGACATAACCAAATAATTTGAATATTTCAGTTAATTAGCTGTTTATTGAATTTTCTTTTGTATTATGATTTATATTTTAAAAATAAATAATATTTTACTTTTTAAAGATTGATGTTTTCATTTAATGTAATAAAATTTAACAAGTAACTGTGACGTCGCAAAGACGTTACGTTAAATAATATTAGGAGTACAAATTGAAAACCGCCGTTTTCCAGTAGATGGCGCCAGCGGTAAATGCTGGCGCCAAACGTTAGATCAAAAATTTTAAATGTAAGGTTGGGCATCTGGCAACAATTCCTTATCATTGCAGTTGTGAATTTTTATCGGCGTTATATATTTTTTTGTGATCAAAAATGTCGAAATTTGTGCCCAATAAGCGTCGTTTGCGGGAAGTTTTGCTTTTTGCCTTCAATTCGAAAAAATCTGCGGCTGAGGCGCGTCGAATGACTGTAAAAACTTATGGTGAGGCTTCCATTAGTGAAAGAACGTGTCGAGAATGGTTCCAACGCTTCAAAAGTGGTGATTTCGGCGTAGAAGACAAGGAACGTCCCGGACAGGTGAAAAAGTTTGAAGACGCACAATTGGAAACATTACTGAATGAAGATTCATCTCAAACGCAACAGGAGCTTGCAGATTCATTGGGCGTGACTCAACAAGCTATTTCACATCGTTTGAAAACCATGGGAATGATCCAAAAGCATGGACACTGGGTGCCATACGAATTAAAGCCGAGAGACGTCGAATGGCGTTTTTTCGCGTGCGAACAGCTGCTCCAACGGCAAAAACGGAAGGGTTTTCTGCATCGTATTGTAACCGGCGATGAAAAGTGGATCCATTATGATAATCCAAAGCGAAAAAAATCGTGGGGCTACCGCGGCTATGCATTAACATCGACGGCCAAGCCAAACATCCATGGCTCGAAGCTCATGCTGTGTATTTGGTGGGACCAGCTCGGCGTGATTTATTATGAGCTGTTGCAACCGGGTGAAACCATCACAGGAGCTCGCTATCGAACACAACTAATGCGTTTGAGCCGAACATTGCAGGAAAAACGGCCAGAATACGAGCAAAGACACGAAAAAGTGATGTTGCTGCACGACAACGCTCGGCCACATGTTGCTCAGGTCGTTAAAACCTATCTGGAAACATTGAAATGGGACGTCTTACCTCATCCGCCGTATTCTCCTGACATCGCCCCTTCAGATTACCACTTGTTCCGATCAATGGCGCATGGCCTGGCTGAGCAGCACTTCCATTATTACGAAGAGGCCAAAAACTGGGTCGATTCGTGGATCGCCGCAAAAGACGAGCAGTTTTTTCGACGCGGGATTCGTATGCTGCCCGAAAGGTGCGAGAAAGTAGTGGCCAGCGATGGACAATACTTTCAAGAATAAGTATGTAACCATTTTTCAACAATCAATCCTCAAATTTTGACAAAAAACGGCGGTTTTCAATTTGTACTCCTAATATATTATAGTTAAACAATACTATCGCGGTATCCGGCTACTCGATAAAAATCACTATCCAATGCATAACTAATAATTATTTTCTTAACCATGCAATTATAGTCACAAATATCACATCTTTTTTTTCTGCGTATAATAGTAAACAAAACCGTCACTAGATGGCTGCTATGACGTTCTATTTCTCGTAAAAAAAGAAAAAACATAAATGGTATAAAAGGCGGAGCATTATAAGATTTTTCACCGATGTTCAATTACAGTAAAATAATTTTTCTGATGAATTCCCTTGAAAATGAAATCAAGTGGAAGATTTTAATTTACTATATGATTAAAACTCACCTTTTTAAAATTCCAATATTGGAATCATATAAACATAATAGTAACTATAATGTAATATAATGTAACTATACATAAAAGGTAGAATATTATAATTCAGAATCACTATAGATTATAGTTAAATTACAAACCATTTTCATCTTTTAGTGTACAACTATTATACATTTTATCTAGCAAGTATTTTATATACATAATGCAATAAAAATCAATTTTAATTTTTTAAAATTGGTCGACAATTTTCTGGTCGCAATTAGTGCTCAATACCGTTGCATAAGTCACAAAATACACATGATTACAACGTCGCTGTCGCTAAAAATTTGGATGTTAGATACGTGATAGCGACTTATCAATCACGTTTCGAATACCAGTTAATAGGTTAAGACGTTGTTGAGACGTAACATGCAAGTTAGCACGTCACAGTGACGTGCTTGTTTCGTTTGGTACAGGCAAGGATCTGTTCATTTATCCATACAGCACCAATTTTGGCGGAATTTTCAGAAATTTTAGCCTTTCATATTCCTGCAATACTTCTGAAAGGTTTGTAACAACCCCGCTTCGCGCACGGACGGTGGTCAAACGAGGGTGTGAAGGGTCGCAGAAAGAATCAGACTAGTTTTATAGATAACAACTAGAGATGTTTATTAATGATAACAACAGTGTAACAGAAAATAGAAGATCATACAAGATAATAGTAATGAGAATAATAATAATATAACGAGGAAAGAAAATGAACGTACGGACGGACGGACGATTTATATTCGCGAACAGAAAGAAAATATAGAATGGATCGGCTATTTACAGTGGCGACGATGTAGCGAGACGAGTTTCTGAGAAGACGTCGGTATTTTTCCTGGAATTGTGTCGTCACGGATTCTCGAGATGGCGGCCTTGTTGTTTTGACTGTACAATTGCTTTGTGGCGCGGCGGGGAGCGTGGTGGGAGCGCGGCGCATACACGGATCCGTGTATGTTTTGATGCGCGTCGCAAGGCGATTAATACCACAGGTGTAATCACTGGGTGGCACTACCCCATGCCAAGTGCGCTTGGTTGAGACACAGAACACCGTACCTTCTTACGCGTGATAGCACCGGACTCGAGATGCGGTAAAGGATTGCTTTGCGTCAAGTGGCTTGACAGGGCCCAAGCTTCCTTGAGCCCGTTGAAACGGCGAGAATGTCGAAACGGAACAGATCGGATTGGTTTTGGGATGGTCGAGAGCTAAGTGACTTAGCGGGGACCAAGTGACTTGATCTCTGTCTCGATCTAGTGCTCTTCTGTTTGAAAAGCCGGTCAGAAGCGGAAAAGGTAACTTCTCTCGGCAATCTTAGCCTTTATAAACTCGAGAGTTGAGAGTAGTGGATGTGTGGAGAGCGATCGAAAACGGTACGGAGACAGCATTCCCCGCCACTTGATCTCGAGTATCTCTAGACGGGCCATGCGCGCGCGCGCGTGGCAGCGGACGGAGCGAAAGCGCGTGCGCGCGGATAATTGACACGCGGACACGTTCAAACGCTCGCTCGTTCGTGTATTAGTAATTTATTTGGCGTGTAGCGCCAATTTTTGCCGTCCGGCGAATGTTCGGCCGGACGGCTTGGACGGTGGTTGGTCCGGGGGGAGGGGGGGAGTGTCGAAAGGCGGTTTGTTACTGAAAGGAGGTTTCTGCAAAATGTTATGTAAAATGTCAATAAAAATGTTTCGAAAGTCTATCACATGCAATTCATTTTCAAGTTTTTAAATTGGGCAATTTTTTAATACTTTTTAACACATCCAAGCAAAAAATTTGCTTTGTTGCTTTTGTTGGAGCAAACATTTTTTAGTTTGTTCGCGGCGTGTTGCTTTAGCCAATTGAATGAGTGAAAATTTAGGTTCTCTATCATATCAAAATTTTTCAGAGTTGCCTTAGAAATATTTCAACAGTGTCGACCTGGTAGAGATCATGCACTAACGACCGTCATCACAAATGCTCTGCCGCAAAAGGCATCATCATCGGTTGTGCAGTGATATGTACAGAACACTTGCCAAAGTTAACAATTGCAGAATGTTAAGAGTATAATCTTACAAGAGTGCCGAATTTGTATTGCTCTCGCCAGAAAAGAACACTAGTTTCATTTGTTGACCACATCAAAGCAAAAACGCAAAATACCTTTTTTCGCTCGATCAGATAAATGATTTAGAGCTTAATGCTACAACTAACATAATTAGGATCGAGTTCAATGATTTAATGGCTTTGTTTGGTCTCGATACTCTCAAATAAATGCACGATCCTGAGGTTACACTGGAGCTGTTTTGTTCAAGATACGAGCGGGCTTATCGGACTAAAGAATCAACGCCATTTTCAACATAAAGCATTAAACTATCACATTAATCAAGCTAGAAATATTCGATTTAATTGCAAGTAATTTATAGACCAGAATCTTAGGTTTTGCAGGCAAGCAGATTCTATTGAACTACACCACTGACACGGCCAAGTAGTTATTCGGCAATAAAAATATTAGTTGTCGTCCTGGATGGCACATATTTATACTGCCAAAGAAGCAGTAACTTCAAGTTCCAAAGATTTAGTTACAGTTCCCACAAGTACCGCGATCTAGCTAAAATATTCATGATAGTGATCATAACTGGCCGTAACTTTAATGTGACTGGGCCCGATGATGCTAACATATCAAATGTTGAACTTCTATAGGCCTTGCTTGCTAATGAGGAATTTACAAATCAATGTCCAGTGGACTGCACTGTTCTAATTGTGGACCGTGGGTTTCGCAATATCAATCAAAAGGCAAAACGCCTAAAATATGACATTTGTATGCTCGAGTTTTTGAATAAAAATGAAAAATAGCTAATTAAGGAGAAGATCAACAGATGGTCAACAGATTAGTTACAAAAATATGCTGGATTATTAATGTTATGAATGGAACAATAAAGTAGATATTTCAGCACATCAACAAGGTGGTGCCTAACATAGCGTTGTGGAATATCCTCGAGCGGAACTTTTGCATCTGTTAGGCGTTTTTCAACTTTTTGCAAAAAGAACAATGGAAATCGGACAAACACAATCCCACAATTGCTCACATTCTCGTTAGAGTTGAAACGCTAAATCTGTGGGCTAATTGTTGAGGAAAATAACCTCATAAAAAGTAACTCATAGTTTGTAAAGGCAATAGATCCGTCACTTGATTATGGCTTTCCTAGACTCGGAAAAGCTACAAAAGCCTTAGAGACATTTTTGAAGCTATCCTGTCCTCTAAAGAAAAATAGAGTGTATTTATTCTGCGGTTGTGTTACGTGAAGAGAAATGTGAAAGACAACAGTAGGGATTAACCACACATGTAATGAATATTAATCCGTATTTGGTAATATACGAGGAGTCTTTCTTTTTGTTCAAGGCACAAATAACTTCGTTCGTACGTTTTTCTGCGGACTCACACTTTCATTATCTTTATTTCGGTTCTTTGAAATTCTCTCTTTTCTTTCATTTCGTTTCGTTTTATTTTTGCATGCTTCTCTCTTCTTTATAATTCGCTATGCTTTATGGTATCTTTATCTATTCTGGTCTTTGATCCTGCTAATGGAGAATCAACGAGTCTAATTTCTTTCCATTTTGCCGAATGTTAAGTTTCGTCCTGAAAGCCACCCTGATGAAATACCCCCTAACGATTCCGGAGTGGCTCTCCCTTTAGGATCAGAGATTTTCCGAAGAGTTTTCAACAGATAGGGAATTGGGGCTGGATTCTTTCTTAGACTAATTGTAAGTTAAGTCTGAAGAGGTCCTGTCCCCTTCCCGAATACCGCACCGTCCCTGGTACGGCAGGTCGCAGGAAAAGGTTAAGGGTATTTCCTTTTTATAAAAGAAACTCGGAAAAGTTGAACTAAAGCTATTTTATTATGGAATATATCAATTAAAAATAGTACACTCATATTATGGAGGATATAAAAGCTGATGGCAAATATCACTCTTGCATCGAAAAGAAGACAGGTCAGATCCAATATTCTGAAAGCTTGGAGTACAAGTGGATTGACTTTCAGTCAACTCTGTTCGGGCGTCATTTCAAATCGGTGAAATACCACCAGTTCGTTGTGTTCAATAAGAAAAGGAAGGGCGGCACATGTCGGAGCACTACTATTGCACTTGTAAGATGGACCGGCGTACCGTTGAGTGTTATGCACATATCGGTAATGTTATCTGATATTTTATCTAGGGTCGCTACGAGGAAATTAAATTGCTGGCACACTCCTTGTCGAGACTGTTTCGATATACGGCCAGCTTATCTGTTTACATTGATTCATTTGAAGCTGAGATTAAGGATTTGGTAGAGGATTTAATCGAGTTTTAAATGGAGTTTTGTGTGAAGACATTGAGATGGATTCAGTTGATGAAGATGAGTTTGATTGATTCAATTGGCTCGCTGGTTGTTACAATTGTTGTTTTGTGAGCAATAAATGATAGGTCTCATAAACTTATAATGCTGCTGTACTCGATTCTTCTACATTCTAGTCCTTTGGAAAATTCACACATTATGATCTTAGGACTCAGTAGAATTTATCCTTTACATACTATATATTATTAGGTGTACAACTTTGCTTCCGCCATTTTCCAATAGATGGCTTTAGCAGTATGTAGTGATGGAAATAAACAGATATAAACGTTATACAATAAGCTTGGACATTTGTCAACATAACTCCATCAAAATAAATAATCGATTTGTGTCCGTATCGTAAAGTTATTCTCGATTAAAAATGTCAGTTTACGAGCCAAATTCTCGTCATTTGCGAGAAATTTTAATTTTCTGATTCAATATGAAGAAATCTACGGCTAAGACTCATCAAATGCTCTCAAATACTTATGGCGAGACTGCTATTAGTGAAAAAAGTAAGTGTTAATGCTTCAAGAACGGTGATTTTGATATCGATGACCAGCAAGGCGGTGGAAAAGAGAAGATCTTAAAGGTACAGAATTGGAGGTACTTTAAGAAGACTTGTGTCAAACGAAAGAAGAATTGGCAGGATCATTGGGAGCAACTCAACAAGCCATTTCAAAACGCCTAAAAACTATAGAAATGATTCAGAAACATGGAAATTGGGTGCCGTACGACTTCAAGTAGAGAGATGTTGAACGGCGTTTGTTTGCTTGTGAACAACTACTTGAAAGTCAAAGACGGAAGGAATTTTTGCATTCTATAGTGTATTATGAGCTGCTAAAACCGTCTGAAACAATTACAGGCAATCTGTATCGAAAGTAATTAATGCGTTTAAACCGAGCATTGAAAGACAAACAGCCAATACAACGAGAGATACAATAAAGTGATTTTGCAGCATGACAATACTCGACCCCATGTCGCAAAGTCGATCAAAACATACTTGAAAACGTTGAAATGGGAAATCCTACCCAACCCATCTTCTCCAGACATTGCTCCTTCTCACTTGTTTTGATCAATGTCACACGGCCTGGCAGACCAGAACTTTCGTTCTTACGAATAAGTCAAAAATTAGATCGATACGTGGATCGCCTCAAAAAATGAGCAATTTTTCGACGCGAGATTTGTAAACTGCCTAAAAGATAAGAAAAAGTAATGGCCAGCGATGGACAATATTTTGAATTTGTAAATGTATAACCAGTTTTTTCCAATAAAGTCTCGAATGTCGAAAAAAACGGTGGAAGCAAAGTTGTACACTTAATGCACGCACCCACGCACGCACGCACGCACGCACGCACGCACGCACGCACGCACGCACGCACGCACGCACGCAGCACGCACGCACGCACGCACGCACGCACGCACGCACGCACGCATACCAGAGAAGATTTAGAATTATTATAAAGAGGAAACCTCATTTAAAATCAATTTTGTCACGTTTTCTGTTTTTTTTTTTGCTGAAATTGTTAGGAAATTACCTCAAAAATATAAAAAAAATAACATTAGAAAGTTATAAGAGACTTCCTTTTGTGTTAATTTCAAAGAAAGGTGAGTCGGCTTTAGTGGCCGGAACGCGTAGGTATACAACTTTAAACGTCTTTTTTTCGAAACGCTAAATTTTGTGCGCCGGTCTATGTAACTCAAAAACAACTTGACCGATCATCTTCAAATTTTACATGCTCATTCTATAACTATCTGGTCCCAGGTTCTATATCTATCCGATCATTAATATTTTGTTTTAAACAATAATCATTAACAATTGTTTAAAGTGCTTCTTTTATGTCGCCGTTTTTTGCAATTTTATGAATTTTTTTTATTATTTAGGTATATGCTGTGCATTTTTACATAAACTAACAAAATTTTCTTGAAATTTTTGTTTCACATTAATTTTGTGACCTTGGCGTAAGCCGGCGTAAATTCAAAGAGCCAACTTCAAGCAGCTGCTGTGCCGCCATTTTGAAATTTTCAACAACAAACAAAATTTTTTTAATTAATTTAAATACTGAATATTATTGTATACTTTGTCTACATTTAATAAGTTTTGTCATTTGTTTTTAAATTAAGAAAAAACGGTTGTTTATATGAGGTTCTCCCATTAACCCGAGGAGATTGTACAACGAGAGCCTGATGGGCTAGTACTTAAAGGCCTTATTTAAAAAAAATTTACTACAGAAGTGACGAACAGTCCTTACTTCTACTGACACACCCGCACGCACACACATTCAATCAAGAATCGTATCTCGAGTCAAAGAGCTATATATTTTTACGAGTTATGGACCTTTCAAAGCTTGTAGCTCGGAAACGGCTCAGAGAATCAATTAAGTTGTGCCCATTGAGACATTTGTTCAAAATGAAGAAAACTATAAATATCAAAAAATTAGCATTTTCACAGAAATACATTTTCTATCTAAGTTTAGTGTGAAGTCCTTTATCAATTTATGTTTTTTGCAGATTTACTGCATTTACTCAAACTACTCAAGAATCACTTCTCACAAAAAGAGATTTGATCACAAAATCAACATTGATGGACGTATTATTGAAATATATCGAACAACTTTAAAGATAAATATTAAAAATTTTAAAGTCGCATTTATGATATCGCCGTATCATTTAGATATTAGACGAGGCCGACAAAAAATAATGATCATCCTTCCTGCAATTTAAGCTCGACTGTTAAGAACTTCAATCGTTAGAAAAATTGAACATTATTCACATCATCGAAGACGAAGGATTGAAGTTGCTGGCTACGTAGCCTTCAGGTTTAAATGTCAATACGCGTATTTAAGTAACGAAATATGCCTCTTGCCATTTGCAAGCAATTTGGACTATAGTTTATTTTGCATGGCAATTGCATGTATCCGTCGGAAGAACTTCTCAAATTTGCGTGCGTTATGAATGTAGAATTTATAAAAATATCACGGGTCGACCTTTTGAAAATAGAAATAATTATACACACAATCAAAATATCACAAAAAGTAATTTTATGTTTGGTAAAAACGCGAACATATATTCAAATACAAGAAATTAACCGCAAGATATCGTTGTAAAATAGAACTAGAAATAATAAGAAGAAATTGTCAAAATTCATAAATAATTAAAGTTAGTTTCTATGTATAATTTTCTTTTTTTTTAACTCACAATTTTGCAAGTACTATAATTTAATTGTCTTTTTTTTTAATTAAAGTCATTTATTTTAATTTTATTCACTTTCATAATAAGTTTGTTCGTTTTACAAAAATGACATGTATATTAGCAATAAAATAATAAAGATTATTAATACCATTATCGTTGATTGATTATTTGTGACTATATTCATTCAAAATTACGTACTTTGTTGCCTTCATACACAAAAATTCTACAATCAATTACATTAACATTATATTATATTGATATTTATATTAAAATTTTTATTAATATTAAAATTTATGTACTAAATTTAATGTATGTTAAAGAATTATAATAAATATTTAATTTATTATATATAATTTATTATGATTAATGTTTAATACTTATAAAGATTTTTTGTCTTATGTTTCTTTTTTGTCTCACACATAGTTACAAATAAATTAATAAAAAGAACGGTAAATTATGTACCAGTTCGGTCAATGAGGATCCATTCATCGTCCTCGACTTCCACTTGCCTGAATCTCCGCATTATTCCCCGAGTTCGAGGATCTTCCTCGAGCGAATCCTGCGTTCCAGAGTAATTATTTCCGAACAAATAACCGACAAAGTTGCCCAACATTCTATTACCATCCAATGTCTGTAACACGAATAAAAGCGCAAAAATAAATAAATGAAGACTTTTATCGTAATTCAATATGTAGAAAAAGTCAATAATGAGCAATTAAGTAGTAAATAGATGTAAATAATGTAAATATAATTGAATTTTAAATTATGAAACTAATATAAAAATAAAATATTAAAATAAAGGATCCTATCCTATTTGTGACCACTCGCACACTTTTATTAAATTAATAAAAAATTTAAAATAATTTATTTTTGAAAAGAATATTTATTGGCGATTGGCGATTAATAAGCTACGGTTTGATATATAGTTTCAGTGATATTGAACTAATACTTATGAAAATGTAAAATTAGGCTTTCGTATCACCAGCGGCAGATCGAGTATATTTGTTGTAACACTAAATAGTATGGCGTGTGTCACAAGGGTCAGTCACAGCTTTATTTATGTCGTCAAGAACTAACAGTAAAGTTTTACGCTAAATTATCAAGGAATTATTAATGAGTATTGTGCTATGTGTGAATTGTGAGAAAAGTTAATAATTTTGCGTATATACATAGGCAAAGTTCACAAATATGCTTATAAAACACATATTTGTGACTTGCTGAAGAAAATTTAGTCATAATAGTAAACGCATCTAGACGATTGTGCTAGATGAGTGTGAATTGCATTTGTACGAGTAAACGGAAAGATATTCGATGTATGTTCGGGGAAAAACGTCAACAAATACGCTATATCTGATATCTTATTGTTCGACAAACTTGTCGAACGTCATCAATTGAATGTGAAAGAGGATTTCTGAAGACTTTAAAACTTCTCTATTTTGTAGATAATCAATACGGCTAAAAAATTTTTCATACGATATATGAAATCAGATTATCACTTTACATTAAGTCCTCAGTAAACGGAAATAGATTGAAAATTTGTAACCCAAAATTTTGATCTATTTGAATACATTTGGAATTAAAATACAGTAATTAAGTCGTTTCCATCTTATATCATGGATTAAAACAGATTAGATAACTTGCAGAAACTCCTTTTAGATTAATAAAATAAAAATTACTTTATTTTAATCCTGTTTCATGGATTAAAATGGTTTCAGAGAATTCTTAAACTTTAATTGACTAGAAATGAATTTGTGTAGTTATTGCCGAATTCAAATTCTTAATTTTTAAGAATCCATTTCTATCCATTTTGTCCATTTTAAATATTTTGAATTTATTTTTATTTGCTGGGCTAGCGCATGTTTTGTTAACACAATTTCAAATTACTTAATTATATATTAATTTATTTGATAAAGAAACCATCGAGGGGGTGACCACTCTTGAATGCCGGTGTACAACCCGCTAGAAGTCCGTTGCACTCCTCGAAGTCTGTTGAAGTCCGATGAAGTCCAATGAAGTCCGACGTAGTTCCATGAAGTTCAACATAGTCCGATGAAATCCAATGAAGTCCGGCAAAGTCCGTGAAGTCCAATAAAGTTCGATGAAATCCCGCAAAGACCGACAAAGTCTGGCGTAGTCCGATAAAGTCCAACGTAGTCCGATGAAGTCCATAAAGTCTGCGAAGTCCATTAAAATCCGGCGAAGTCCGGTGTAATTCGATCAAATCCGAATTCCGCGAAGTCCGAGGAAATCCGACGTAGTCTGATGAAATCCGATGTAGTCCGATGAAGTTCATGTAATCCGGTGAAATCCAGTAAAGTCTTCAAGTTCAAAGTCCGGTGTACACTTATTTTCCGTGTGGTTACGACAATGTTTTTTTTTATGTCTTTAAGGCGATGCTGGAGATACCGACTGAACACTATTATTTTTAATTTCAGTAAACTTTTTATTGAATTCACAGAATGATAAATACTTCTCTACAATTAAAGTATTGACAAAAACATAATACGCTGGCTACAATTTGATACGAAAACGGAAAAAAATTGCAAAACTATGTGCTTCTGTAGTAGTCTCGTGACAATATAGGGGAAAGTAGGGTTATTGTACGCACTGGGTAATTGTACGCTTCGTGGTTTGGCACCTTCCCGATGAATAGAAATTATATCACGATGATATTTGTAGGCTGAAGGCATTTTTTAAATATATAACCACACGTCATATCATTTAAAAACGTAGGTAATTGAAAAAATAAGAAAAAGTAAAATCATGATTTTTCTTGCGATTTTGGCGTTCAGAAAATAAGGCAATAAGTCCGTATTTTTATTTTATTCATTTAATTTTGTTATACCTAACAAAAGTACGTTTTTTCCTGCGTTCTTTGAGCTATTGTTTATTAAATTTAATTAAATAGTCATTAAGTAATTTTTTTTTTTTTCAAATCAAGTCCGCCGTCGACAATTTTACGCATCCATCTTGAAAGGCGTGAGACCACGTGAGATCAACTATAGTGCCACTAGTACAGTGTAGTGCAGTGTAGTGTAGTTAAAAGAATGGGCTATAACCTCTTTTTTTTTCGCGTCCATTTATCCAACCGCACGTACATACTATTGCGCTGTAAGTTAAAGCGTGAAGCGCAGTGGCTAAAGAGATTAGGTACGCGTCTTCTATTTTGTTCTCGGCGGCCGCGTGTGTTCAAAACCTCGCAGTGCCATTTTTTTTTTTTTTTTTTTCAATAATAGTTATCAATTATTAAATATACATATATAATATTTATCAATTATAATTAATTTTTATTATTTTTAGCAAGATATTAATACTTCTATATATATATAAAGGTACTTTATTCCTTGCGGAGTACACTGCGGACCTCCGCTCCGCTTACAAAATTTAAACTTCGCAATTTTATTCCTCGCATCCCATCCAACACCTGAGAGAGAGAGAAAGATCATTCATCCATCCATACATCCACACTCATTCTCCGGACCTCCGTTTCCGCCGCATTTTCCTCTCTTCCTTCCACACTCTCATTCACACCCAACCACCCTCCTCCCTCCCTCATCTCCTCTAATCTCCTCATCCAAATCTCTCCCTCCCCATCTTCTCCCAAAACTTCATCCACCATCTCCTGCCATCCTTTTTCAACCCCCCAATTCGTGCATTCCTCCCATACGTGCTCCCAAGTTTCCATTCCCCCTCCACATATCCTACACTTCCTTTCTTCATCCCCTTCCCAATATCTATTCCCCATCATCCCGTCTCCTAACCTAAACTTCGCCACTCTCTGCCATCTTTGTTCCTTCCATCCCTTCTTTAGGTACTCTGGCACCCCCTTACCTTTCACCCTACCATACCATAAGTTATATCTCGAGCCCTTAATTTTCTCCCATCTTTCCTCCTCCTGCCACCTTCTCTCTCTTGCCACTACCTCTTCCCCCCTCAGCTCTCCCCCCTCTCTCATCTTTTCTATCTCAATTAGGTTCCAGCTCTTCTCCTCGTAAAAGTCTCTCCTTTCCTCTTCCCATTTACCCATTACTTTTCCTACCTTCGCCCTGTCTCTCATTTCCTCCAAACACAACCTCGCCAGCTCTCCTCCTCCTCCTTCTCCCAGTTTCTTTTCATAGCTCCATGCCCTCAACCCTGCCCTCCCCCTTAACTTTTCCCTCTGCATTTCCTCCCTCACCATGTACCCCGGCGTGTACCTCCCAACCCCCACAGTCCACTTCAAGAACCTGTCCTGTATCCTCTCTACCTTTTCCCTTTCTTTCCACCCCCAAATTTCTGCCCCATAGCTAACCACCGTCCATACCAACCTATCAAATAACCACATCCTTCTAGCCCAGTTCTTTCCAAATCTCCTCTTTCCTATTCCCCATACTTCTCTCATCACCACTGCTCCCTTGTTAACTCTCTCCTCTATATGTTCTTTCTGACCCCCATTTGCCATCATTACATACCCTAGGTATTTGTATTTTCTCACCTCTTCTATCTCTCTTCCTTTCCATTTCCACACCATCTTTTTCTGTCTTCCGCCTCCCCTTCTACACCTCATTATTTTCGTCTTTTCTACATTGACCTCTAGTCCCTTCCGTTCTATGTATCTTTCTAATGCCTTAATCATCCCTTTCATCCCTGTCTCCTCCTCTGCAACCACTGCCACATCATCTGCATACGCTAGCGAGTATATTTTCCTTCCCTTTACCCTTACTCCTCCCCATCCCTCCCTCTCTAACTCCTCATCCAAATCCGCCAGCAGTATCGTGAATAAGCATGGGCTCAGAGGGCACCCCTGTCTCACCCCTTTCCCCGTCCAAAAGTTTTCCCCTACCTTTTCCCCCACCCTCACTCTACTTAGGGTCTCCTCCAGTACCTCCTCGCACCTCACGACCAAGCTTTCTCTAACTCCCCTGTCCCTCATCATCTGTATGAGGATTTCCCTATCCACCGAGTCAAACGCGGCTTTCAGGTCTATATATAGCACTACCATCTTGCCTTTCCTTACTGCCACCCTCTTGTTTATCATATAATTCAGCACGTAGATCTGATCAATTGTGCCTACCCCTCTCCTAAACCCCGTTTGACTCGGTGGGAGTATCTCTTTCCTCTCCACCTCCTCCCTCAATCTCTCCGCAAGTACCGCTGCGTACACCTTGTATGCCGTCTGCGTTAGCGTGATCCCTCTATATTCTTCAACCCTCTCCCCTTCCCCCTTTTTCACTATCGGCACTACCACCCCCTCCCTCCACTCCTCCGGCAACCCCTCTCCTCTCCACACTCTGTTACATATTTCCCACAGCCATTCCTTTATTTCTTTTCCCCCATATTTCCATACTTCATTTACGATACCATCCCCTCCCGCCGCTTTTCCCTCCTTCAGTTTACTTACAGCCCTTGCTATTTCTTCCCTACTGATATCATCTTCCACTCCTTCTCTTCCCCTCACCTCCCCTCTCACCCTCCACTCTACTCCCCCCAACACCTTTCTAAAGTGTCCCTCCCATTCCCTCATTTCGATCCCTTCCGTGACTCTCTTTCTCTTTCTCCTCCCCCTATTTACTACCCTCCAAACATCCCCTTCCGTTCTTACACCTTCCAATTCTTTCTCCCATCTTTCTCTTTCCCTTCTTTTCCTTTCCTTACAATGTTCTCTATATCCCTTCCTCATCTCCTTATATTTCTCCCCATTCCCTCCTCTTTTCTTCCACTTTTTAAACTCTTCCCTTACTTCTCTTTTCATATTCCTACATTCTATATCCCACCATCCTCTCCGCACCTTTTTCTCTTCTCTCTCTACTCTTTCCAATGCTCCTTCCACTCTCTTTTTCAATTTCCTCCAATCCTCCTCAATCACCTCCGAAACATTATCCCTCTTGCCCATGTATTCCTCAAATTTCTTCCTTCCCTCTTCCGTCCACACCCCTCTTCTTTCTCTTCCTTTTCTTTTCCCAATCCTTTCTTCCCCCCTTCCTCCCCCCTTCACGTACACCGTTAATGGCTGATGATCCGAGTCCACCCAGTCTTCCACCTTCATCTTTACCACTTTACCTCTCGTATCCTCATTTCCGATTACATAGTCAATTACAGTCCCCCCCTTCCCTCCAGTATATGTCCATTCTCCCTCCTCATCTCCCTTTATACATCCGTTCAGAATTGACCATCCTAATTCCTTTAAAAAACCACACAATTTCTTTCCCTCTCCATTCATCTTCCCATCTTTTGAATTTCTCTCTCTTTCCCCTACCCCTCCTTCTTCCTCCTCTCCTATACCTCCCCCCTCTCTACCCGTTCTCGCATTAAAATCCCCCCCTATTAATATACTTACCCCCTCCTCTCTCTCCTCCATCCACTCTCTTAATTGTCTCGTTTTTTCCTCTAAATCCCCATTCACGTATACCCCCACTAGTTTCCACCATTCTCCCCCTAATTTGACTTTACTCACCTGTAAACCCACCTCTCTCCTTTTCCTATTCTCTTTTCCTCTTTCTATCCCATCCCTAATCCCTACAATCATCCCCCCCATTGCCCTCCCTTTTTTGCTCTTTCTTCCCGCTTCTTGCACCTCCCAAATGTATCCCTTCGGTAACCATCTTTTCACCCTCTCCCATCCTTTCTTCTGTAACCATGTCTCACTCAAAAACATCACATCCCATTTCTTCAATTTCTCCCTAAAGTCCTCCTCTTTATTTTCCATGCCTGCTACATTCCAAAATCCTATTTTATATTCTTTACTGTCCCTCCTTTTTCTATTCCTCCTTTTATCATATTTTCCATTTCCCTCATTCCCATCCTTCCCCTTCTCTCCCACCCCACCCCCCCCTTTTAAAAAACCTCTTTCCCTTTCTCCTCCTTTCCCCCTCTCTCCACCACTCTTGCATCTCTTCCCCTCCATTCCCTTAATTGATCTTTGATCTCATCCCATATCCACAATTTATCCTCAATCCACATTTTCATATATCCTACTCTTACCTTCTTTCCTTTTCTTCTATTCCTTTCTGCTTCCCTCTTTATCCACCACTCTACCCTTCTCTCTTTTTCCGTCAAGTCGTCCACGATCCACTCCTTCCTATCCCTCAGCTTCATCTTTCCCTTCATCACATCAATTTTCTCCCTCACACTCGCTAATCTCACCCATACCATGATCCCTCCCCCCTTATCTTTATCTTTATCTTTACTCCCTATCCTCCTGACCCCTTCCACTCTCGCTACCACCCCCGTTGCCTCTACTATCTTTTCAATCTCTCTTTTTAATTCCTCCTTTCCCTCCTCCTTTACTCTTACCCCCTTTATGATTATATTCCTTTTCCTCTTCTCCCTTTCCCCCTTTTCCCTTTCTAATTCTAGTCTCCTCATCCTTTCTTCTAGTTCCTTCGTTTCACTCTTTCCTCTTATCTGCATCTGCTCTATCTCTTCTACTTTATCCTTCTCCCTTCCTCCCGTCACCTTCTCCGCCCTTCCCCTACCTTTCTCTATATCCTCCACTCTTCTCTCCAAATTGTCTACTCTTTTCCTCATTTCCTCCATCCATTCCCTCATCTCCTCTCTACCGTCCCTCAATTCTCTCAATTCACTTTTCATTTCTTTAAAACCTTCCCTCACCTCCCGTAACATCTCCCTTAGCCCTCCTTCTTCTTGTCTTACCGGCGATCTCTTTACCATATTGCTCCTCTTAAAGATTTCTCCCTCCTCTACTCTAGTCTCCTCCCCCTGTTCACCCTTCCTTTTCTCTCCTCTCTTCAACAATTCTAGCAGTGGCGCACTATTTGATCTTTCCCTCATAAGACTTTCTGCCTTGCTCGGCCTTCCTACTCTTCTCTTTTCCTCTCCGTTCCCCTCTACTTCCTTTTCCCTCTCTTTCCCTCCTTTCTTTCCTTCCTCCATCTCGTCTTTCTTCTAACCTGCCAATTTTCCTATTTAAAATATTTACTAGAATGACTTTTTTATATTTAAGATTATCACTTTTAATCTCAGAAAACAAGTCAATTAAGTTTAGGAAATGTAAAAATACCAAATTATATGTTAAGATATTATATTGGATACTCCGTAGATTACACCAATTCAAAATTTCCCGCGACTGCACTAACTCTCTCCTGCTATGCTTCTCACTTCTACCGCCCGATGTCGCTACCCTCCCTCTTTTCTGCTTCCTCTCTTTTCTCTATACCTACTATCCCTTCTAACCTCTAAATCCCGTCCCAACCCTACTATCACTCCTGTATCCCTATTCCTTTACCGCTGTCCTATCCCTTATTCTCCCAACTCCACCTGCTACTTCTCCGTCCCCTCACCCCCTCACACTCCAATCCTGCCCTTCTTCTTCTCAAAAACACACTCTCACCAAACACTCTTACAAACACACGACTGTCACTCTCGCTACCGGAAACGGAAGTCCTATTAATACTTCTATATTATTGGTTATACAAGGTGATTATTAATGACTGTTACAGCGTTTTACCTTGAAAGCATTCATACCGACAGAACTTGTAATATACTCTATACTGTAAGCGCTCGTTAGATGATAGCTGCTTTGGCCGGCACGCGTGCGCACGGCCCGGGCAATGCCGAGTGATACATATAGGCCCCTGCTGAAAAATTTTTTTCACATTAGTTTTATATAATTTTTCAGAATATATGTATAATTTTATAATTTTTTCAAATTTTTTCACAAGAATTGGATTACTTTTCATAAATATTTTGAATGTCTACATCCTTTCTCAAAATTTATTAATTATGAAGTATCCTAAGATTTCTATTATCTTTTGTTCTATAATTTTAGATAAAATTTAAAACAGTTAAAAATATTTTATAAAAATTGTAAAATGAGAAATCTCAGAACATTTCAGAATTCATACGTATAAAAAGTTCTAAGAGAAGATGTACACTTTCCAATTAATTCTAATTATTTCCGAAAAATATTCCAATTCGTATAAAGATTATGAGAAAAACTTTTATCAGGAATGTTTTCGGGAAAAATATGAAAAATTTTCATAATTATGAAATTGTTCTGACAAGTTATGGTATTTTTTATTTTTTGTTGGAAAAAGATTTAAGAAAATGTTAGAAAATCTGAAGAATTTTATATAACTTCACTTACGAATATTCTGAGAAATTGTGTGATTTCTTATGTTATGTTTTTTTAGAAAAGTGTGAAAAAATATTAGAAAATCTTGAAATTTTTTCATAATCTTCTCATAGGATCGTTCTAATTTTATTGTGATATTATAAAGCTTTATATTTTATGTTTTAGTGAAAAATGTTGGAAAATTTGAGAAAATTCTTACATAAATTCATATAATTACTTAGAAATTGTTAATATGAGAAATTATTAAAACTTTTATAGAAAATTATGATAAAAGTTTTTCCAGGGAAAGCTGTGCGTACTCCGTTATATTTTCCATTTATTACTCAGATTACTACTTTTATTTATTAATCAAGTTAATATATAAAGTAGTACGTAATAACGTAAATAATTATACTAAATATATTTTATATCTACATAATTTTAACTTTTATCATAATTTTCTATAAAAGTTCTCATAATTTCTCATGCCAACAATTTGTAAGTATTTATGTAAACTTATGTGAAAATTTTCTAGATAACATTTTTATCTAAAATTATAGAATAAAGAAATCTTAGGATACGTCATAGTTAACGCATTTAAAAATTTTGAGAAACGATGTAGACATTCAAAGTATTTATGAAAAGTAATCCAATTCTTGAAAAAATTAAAAAAAACCTATACAATTATGCAAATATTCTGAAAAATTATATAAAAGTAATCTGAGACAAATTTTTCAGCAGGGGCCTATACGTATCACATTTGGCTGCTCAAGCCGCGCGCGCGCGTTCCGGCTAAAGCAGCTGTCATATAACGAGTGCTTAGTATATTACAAGTTCTGTCGATATGAATGCTCTCAGGATAAAACGCTGTAACAGTCATTAATAATAACCCTGTATGTAACAAAATGTAATAATCAGAAAGTTTGCATATTTATTCAGGTTTATTTATTTATTTTTATTTATTATACAATTCTGACATTGCTGTACAATGTTGTGGGTCAAAATTTACGTAAAAGTATTGGAAACACAAAGTGAATATCATAAACTCTTAATTTCATCAAAATCGGTATATTTTTGTCATTTCGATCGGTATCATTTTGTCATGTCTTACAACTGTAAATCACTAAAATTCCCCACACGGACTCTTACAATGCACATTATTGGTTAATCAATTTGCGCTACCTAACTTCATTGATAACCAATGAGAGGACATGTAGACCAATATTATCATTTATCTATTTTTTAAAAATAAAACAATTAATGATAATTATACGCTTTAAACCAAGCTTGGTTAATAAGTAGATAATATGCGAAAGTTGATACATCATCCCATACAGCACAGAAATATTGCAGCAATGTTGCAGAAATTTTTCTTTGCAAGATTGCAATATTACAGGACCGTTGCAAAATATTGCTGCAATGTTGCAGCAACTATAAAATGTCCGCCCTGTGAAATATTGCAAAGCAATATTGCAGCAATAATACAATATATAATATAAAAAAATTTGTTTATAAATATTTACTTTAATATTGTCAAAAACAGTTTTCTTAATGTTAAATAAAATAGAAATGTTACTTAAAGTAAAAAAAAATGGGAATTTTTCTCAAGAATTATTTTTTTCGGAAATTTTCAAGCAGCCATCCATCCAAGTCGTAACCTCGCCGAACATTGCTTGATCTATGAGACTGCTGCGAACTGACGCCTGGTGTGAACACTTCATGTTAACACATGTATATTGAATCAATATATTGTTGAAAAGGTGAAACATATAATTAAAAAATATTATTTATATAAACATGTATAAAATTATATTTTTTTACCAATACGACTTATGTGACCGCTTGAAAATTTCCGGAAAAAATTCTTAAGAAAGATTCCTAATTTTTTTTATTTTAAAAACATTTTTATTTTATTTAATGTTAAGAAAACGGTTTTTACAATATTAAAATAAATATTTATAAATAAATATTTTTTTCGTAAAAAAGTTATCAAGTGCAAAAGCAACGTGTCGCGAGCAGACTTAGAAAATTTTGTAAATGAAATGTATACTTTTAAAACATCTAAATGTAAACGTATTTTGTAATTGCGACAAAAGACGCATGAAACATTATGCTTGAGGAGTAATAGCGCGCTTCCCGATTGATATCCAAATTCAAATATCCTATAAACGTCCAAAAATTGGCCATTAATAGACGTATAAAATCGGACATACGATGAATATCTATTTCATGTCCATGGACGTGCGGACGTAAAATGAACTTAAAACGGATGTCTATAGGATGTCCGGTGCTATCTGAGATATGATTATATATAAAATCGAATATGATTGACCTACCTAACTATGAACTCATATATGATCATACATGATTATAGGGTAAGTCAAAAATCACTGTCGATCTTCCGCATACTGTGAGTGAGCAATTTTAATGATGATAAATTTTTTGGGTTTTTTGCCGTCAATTTGTCATTAATACATTCGATAGATCTGATCGTTGTCAACTGTCAATCTCTCATGTATTTTGATTATTAGATGTTGTTGCATTTGTGCGAAATGTTTGCTACACTATTTCCAAAACTATTTTGTGTTTTCCATCAAACTGCTATCAATATGTTCAATATTTGTTTACTGTTAGGCACCACTCTATCAAATATTTTATTGACAGAAGTTGCTGTATGTTGATAGCAGTATACTAATTGAAGTAAAAGTAATAAAGTATATTTCTCATTTATGGCTTTTCAACTAATATAATCTGTTACCAAAATTTGCAATTACAGAAAATGTAATAAAGGCATTGGTATTTCAATTAAAAAATTAAAAAAAATATTATCGTTGAAATGAGAGTAAAGTGACAAAAAAATTGTATCTAATATATCTCTTTCTAGTTCTAAAAATTAAAATAAGATAAAGAATAAGTTAACCGAGATCTTTAAGCTACATTAATAAAAATAGACAGAAAAGGGATAATATTAATTTAAATGAGTAAATAATACTAGAATTGAATAAATAAATTTGAATAAATTTCATCCACCTATTAGATCCTTAATTATCGATAAATATTTTATTATCAAACCGTCTAATTTGTTTAAAGTTGATATTTAAATGTAATATTTAAATATCGCTATACCAAGTAATATTTCTCAACATTGTTTGTCTTGTGATTGAAGGACGCAATCGCTATACTGTTTATCCCGATTCAAGTCATATTCTTAGATACTAAGACTTCTCAATTTTAAAATAGGTTCTTGAATCTCTGCACTTTGACTTAACTTAGCTTTATATCTGCTGCTGTTCTTCTCTCTTTCCTTCTTTCTTTTTCTTTTACTCACTCGTTCTCTTTCTATCTCGTGCGCGTATGTGCATATATACGTATACAACACGACACACATTCTCGCATACTGTTGTATAATCTCAACGCGTTTTCGTGGGCGGATGAGTGAAGTGATGACCTTGATCTCAAATATGCTGCAGCTAAAAGAACAGAGAGTTCTCTCTCAGCGTTTTACGACAACCGTGCACTAAGTGCATAATTATAAAGACCAATCTACGATGTGCTTTTTGCTACCTGTTATTTGTTTTTTGCCTATTGCTTTATGCCTCCTCGCACAATATTTTATCAAAATTGGCGAGATAAATGTTAACGAACTCTGAAGAAACAAGAAATATGTAATAAGAACCATAATTAGCGATAAAATAGTGTGTGAAAAGGCAAAAAGCAAGAAATAGCAAAAAGCATATTGGACATTAGCTTTTAGTATCTGAGTCTTATATAAGTCTTTCTAATTCTTTAGTCTCTTTTTATTCAAGTAACACAACTATTCGTTCTCAACTTCTTCAAATTTAGTTTGATAATTGTGCTCCGATTTATAATATCCGTATGATTTATTCATTTGATATATTTACTTCATATAAACTTTTAAATCTAATCAATTAATGTCGTAATTTTTTATTTAAATTTAATAATACAAAATCTTTTTTTTACACAGAGGAATATTCCTTAGAAAATTTTTTGAGCTAAAAAAAATGAATTTTTAAGATTGAGGTCATAATTTTCTTGCTCCCTTGATTACAAAAGTTCATCAAAATCATATAATTTTTAGAAAAATTAAAAAAAAATTTTATTTTAGCAATATAAATATAAGTATAGACAAAATATGATTATTTTTTGTTAATTAAAAATGATATTATCTCAATAAATTTGGTAATTTATCTCACGGTTTAATATGATAAATTAATACATATAAGCGTATTTTATTTTATTTAATATGTGAAAATTTTTTCTTTTTGAAGTGCTTTTTAACGGTCATACCTAGATCTTAGTGCTGATATTTACTTGTGTGATTTTATATACCCTTTCAAATGCATTAAACTGTAGTATATAAAATTACACGGATAAACATCAGTATTAACAAGAGAATATTCCTAAGTGTAAATTTCTGATTTTAATAAAACTTTGTATACGTATAGGTTACATAAATAGATAAATTTATAAAATATCAATTGCTGTCCAGTAGCGATTTTAAGTGATAAAATTATTCCTCTTGTATAAAGCAAATTTTAGATTTTTTTTGTTATATTTCAAAAACTATTCAAAATATGAAAAAATGCTTTGGTAAATATTTAGCTTTAGAGAATATGCAAATAACTCTACTGGCCTTGATGTTGATTTTGGCTCTCCACAAGATCAAGATCATTAACCTTTCCTAACCTCTTCCTGGTGCAAACCCGTGTAGAACAGTACATCTGTAGACCTCGTTTTGCCCTTGAGCAGAGGGAGTAGTGGTGGGTTAAAACTTGCTTCGCATGAAAAGTCGCAAACCCATGTGGAACGAGGGCAAAAATCCTCTAAGTAAACCTTATTTCGCTAAGAAATACACATTGTATTTGTCAACTTTGTTAATATCTTTTTAATAAACAACAAACGCCGGGAAAGATTAATGTTCTTGACCTTATAGAGCCAAGGTCAACGTCAAGGTCAGTAGAAAATTACTTGGGACAGACTCTCTAAAATTAAATATTTACCAATGTTTTATATATAATACAAAAGTTTAAAAAAAATTTTTTTTTTAATAATTAGTTTTAATAATTAATCATAATGTATTGACGGAAATAAATAGAGATAATTTTATTGTAAAACTTTTGTATAAAACATTTTTTGATATTTGGAATAGTTTTTGAGATTTAACAAAAACAAAATACTGCTTTACATAAAAAGAATGATTTTATCACTTAAAATCATTTCTGGGCAGCAACTAATATTTTCTAAATTTATTTATTTATGTAATCTATATGTATAATAAGTTCATTAAAATCAGAAGAAGTATGTTTTCTTTTTGCTTAAACTGTCTTTCTTAGACATTAGGTGTTGAACCTTTAATGGGTATTAATCAATATAACACGAAATACTTCCTAAAAAAATTAAAAATCTTCTCAAAATTGGTTAAATAAAAAATCAATTCATCAAAAAATCTTTGACTTATTTCTAAAAAAAATTAATTAAAAATAATAAACAATTTCTTCATTTTTATAACACAAAATTATTGCAATAGTGGAATTTTGTAAAGATATACTTAAAGCGCAGTTTTTTTTACACCACGCACATGATATAATTAAAACTTTTTCACAAAGTACACAAGTCAGGCAATGTAATGTAAAACGAAATTAAACAAGAGTTTTAAATTCTGATGGTCAATCTTCTAAATATCCTGATTTGTACCAAGCATAAATTTGTATTAATAAATTGGAGCGTAGCAAAGAAAATTGATTATAAAAATAATTTAAACAAAAGTTTTTTTAAATAATTATTTTTAGAAAATATTATTGAACAAAAATGAATAGAAATAATTTTATTATAAAACATTTGTATACAACATTATTTTATATGTTGAATAGTTTTTGAGAAATAACAAAAAGTTGAAAATTGCTTTACATAAGAGAAGTGATTTTGTCCCTTAAAATCGCTTTTGAACAGCAATTGATATTTTCTAAATTTATCGGTTCATGTAACCTATATGTATACAAAGTTTCATTAAAAACAGATACTTGAGAATGTTTCTTTGTAAAATCTAACTACAACCATTAAGGTTCCTGAGTACTCGCCGCGGTTATATTGAAGTCATATCGTCAGAAGCGAGAAATTGTATAAAATGATATGTAATTTTGTCCAACGTGCCTTTGTAAATAAAGCCAATTTGGATAAAACAGACTAATCAAATTGCTTTAAAACACTTATAAAAATGGGTCAAAACTGTACCTTTTCCGCCTAACAGTCGATAAATAGTCGTAAAAAGCATGTAAAGTAAAGCTATTCAAGCAAAAAAACACATCGTTAAAGTAAAGTTTTCAACGTGCTATTTGTAAATAAGGACAATTTAGATAAAACAGACTAATCGGATGGCTTTAAAACACTTGTGGGGGCCCAGACTATCCTTTTTTGTCTAAGAATCAATAAATAGTCGTAAAATGCACGTAAAGTGACGCTTATGCAGACAGGAAAACACACGGATAACTATTGAAAAGAGTGAAAAATGTGCTTTTATGTAGAGGAGAAGAAGGTATATGGTACTCGTTATTATTTTATTGAATAACTTTATTTATAATTAATATTTTCTACTGAAACTTGAACGATTACATTCGTCAGGGTGTTGTTTGACAGATTCTAGATTCAAAGTAATGAAATATTTATTATTTAGGACGTAATTTATAAAAATCTAATGCACTGCATAATCGGTGGAAAAAAAGTGTAATATGGCTATACATAAAAATAATTTTAAAAAATTAGTTTAGTTTAAAAAAAATACAGTACCTGGTTACAAAATTATATATTTTAAATTTTTTATTTAGAATTTTTCTGGCTTAGAATTTTCTGCATTCAGAAGCTTTAGAAATATCATTAGAAATTTTATTAAAAATTCTATCCCTGTTTAACATTAAACAACAAGCATAAAATAATGTTTCTAATGTTTCTAAACACCGCTCTTTAGAATGACAATCGATTTATTGAAGAAATACTTTAATATAAAAATTTTGCTTACAAACCATATTAACAAAATTCCATGTTGTTTTAACTTTATATAACTCGATATGTATACAGCCGAATAGAATAACAAAAAAACACTCGAGTGTATGTGTGATAATACATTCAAGTTTAAGAAGAATGAGGAAACGTATGTAATTAAAGGTTAAAAATGTACCTTGAAAAAGTTTAGAAGTGCTCAAAAGTAAAAATGCCTTATAACAATTGTAAGTCATTATGTACTGGCATGTATTAGCATCACTAAAAAACGGCGGACTACTAAACAAATAACTCCATAAGCAATTGTTAGAATACGTTACTTAATAACGAAAATAATAGGGGTAGCTATATTGTCGACAGTAGCCATAATACCCTCTTCTCCTCTATAAAATTCCATGAAATTTTACTTGCGGTCTATTTTCAAGAATTTGCTAAATACGAGACAAGTCATATTTTCACAATAAAACACATAATAACAAAATGACATGCACGACAACATTTCATCGTCAATCTGTCACGTTTCACATCTATTAGTTGTAATTTTGTCCGTATATAACGACGGAATGTCGTTATCGTCAACGCGGAGTTCTCGGCTGAAGTGTCAGAGGCTGTATTCTGTAACTCTTAACGATAGCTAGGGATATCGTTGCGTGTCGTTGCGCAGCTTTTCTATGTATAATATCTGCGCAACGACGCTGTTAAAATATCGAATTGTCGCTAAGGAGTTACAGAATCCCGCTACAGGAACTTAAAAGGCACTTTAAATTATGTTTTCACATTATAAGCCAAATAAGTTCTCTATCTATTTTCTTTTCGTTTTTAATTCAGAAAATATTAATTTCTAATTTCTAAGTTGACTGGAAGATATATAACACAATGATTTTACAACAAAACATTAGATATAATTTGTTTAAAGAACCTCGCACACTATATACGAGAAAAACGGTTTCTATCAAATTAACCAAATTTTTTATACAGGGTGTTTCAAAAGGTCAGGTCAACCAATTAGGAAATGAAAGAGGATGTTGAGTGGAACAAATAATGTGAATAAACTTTATTGATATTCACTATAGTTTAGTAAATATTGAATTTTACATGAATATATAGAAAATATTTGTGTTACTTTTTAACTGCAAAATAAACAATACATTGCATGACATTGTATAACATTTAACTACAAAGTAAACAATACATTACATTAAAACAGGCATTCAAAATGCTGTCCTTTATTGCGCAACCATAATTCAGTGCGCATTTAAATTTCGTGATTTAAATTATTGTTTATTTTGCAGTTAAAATGTAACACAAATATTTTCTATATATTCATGTAAAGTGCAATTTTTTACTGAACTATAGCAAATATCAAAAATGTCTATTTATATTATTTGTTCCATTCAGCATCCTCTTTCATCTCCTAGTCGGTTAACCTGACCTTTTGAAACACCCTGTATGTGGTTGTTTTGAAATGCTAATTACAAATTTCAATGAGTATAACCTCAAAAATGCTTTTAACTTTTTTGTTATCAAGTTCTAAATTGCTCAAAATTGTGTTTACAAAAATTGTGTTTCGTCTACAAAACGTCACTCATACAAACAACTCATACAGTGTTTGCTTGTGAATAGTGTGTGTAGGATATACAATGTTTAATATTAAGTATAATACCGTTTATAGTTAGATAAAGCAAATAAAACTAAATGAAAAGTCCTTTATTCATTTTTCAATTTTCACAATAATTACCGAAATATTATTTATTAAAAATTGTCAGAAATAAAGGCGTATCCACCTGGTCCACCACTTGTAATCGCGCGGCAAGATGTGACAATCTTTTTAGAACTTTCCTGTAACCTTCTTTAAGACCCTTTAACAAAGGAAAATTTATAAAAATCTAGTCTGAATAAAATAGAATACTTAATGATGTCTATTATTATATATCATTAAGTAATTATTTAATAACAATAAAAATAGAGCCTTCTAAGGTCATGCTTATTGAAATTTTTAATCAGCATCCTAAAAGCAACCATCTTTTGTAACCGTAGAGCATAGAGCAACCGTAGAGCATAGAGCAAGTAATAATTGAGAAGAAAAGTTTTTTACCATTTTTCATTATTTGCAATAGTTAACGATTTAAAAATTAGTAAAGTTTGACGAATGAGCGCGTATTTTCCCTGCCCACCGCACGCGGAGACCGCCCGTCGTTCGCCAAGCTAGAGGCGGGTAAAAGAGAGAAGCAGCATTGTCTGGCATTGTCTACCGGCCAGCGCGCTGGCGCTCGGCTGCCACACACGCGAAACAGCGCATGCATGTGTGCAGTGGGCAGAGAAAATACGCACTCATTCGCCGAACTTTACTAATTTTTAAATTGTTAACTATTGCAAATAATGAAAAATGGTAAAAAACTTTTCTTCTCAATATGACTTGCTCTATCAACCCACGAGAGCATGGAAGATTATTTTCTGACACCCTGTACAATTATATATAATTATGCATTATTTTTAATATATAAATATATATATTATTTAATATAATTTTATATTAAAAAATCCTGCATAATTATATATTATTTTAATATATATATAGACACATTTGGTACATAATTATGTATAACTACATACAGGCTGTATAAAAGGACTCCCTGATTATTTTAAAAAATAAGTATTTTAGAAAAGTGTTTCAAATAAAAGTTCTAGGGTTTCAAAAGATCTATTTATTGATCTTATTAATTTGACCTTGAATGGCGTCGCCAAAGTCATATTAAAATCACATTAACTTTTTTACATGGAACACCTTATTTTTGATTCCAGAATCTAATAGCTGTTGTTAAGAGCTTTCCAAAACATTATAAGAAAGTTTATTTTCGTTAGGTACTTTCCGAGTTATGAGGCTTGAAAGTTAGAGTACACTGTAGCTCTCAAGCCTCATAATTCGGAAACTACTTAATGAGAAATAACTTCTGATCGACATTTACAAGATTACAATGATATCACATAATCTACCACGTAAACACCAAAAACGTCCATTTTACAACGGGGGAAAGGGGGGGGGGGCAAAAAAATATTAAATGCAATGTGGGAGAAATAAATTTCACATTGTGGGGGCATTGAAATCAATTTCACATTGTGGAGGCATTGAAATCAATTTCAACCATATTCGTGATCCAAACTTTGAGCAAGAACCTGGAAACGTCATGGGTCCTACGCTATTTCGAAATTTCAATGTTTAAACAATTATAACTCTGCAAAAAAATTGTAGAGACCTCAGCAACATCACGTTGTTCTCGTCTCGAAAAACCCTTTCAAACAAACGCTCACACGACCCCACATTGGATTAAAAATTTTTTTGCCTCCCTTTGCCCTGCCCTCCCGGGGGTAATACAATGGGCGTTTTTAGTGTTACGTGGTAGATTGTGTAATACTATTGTAACCTTGTAAATTTCGATCAGAAGTTATTTTTCATTAAGTACTTTCCGAGTTGTGAGGATTGAAAGCTACAGTGTACTGTAACTTTCAAGCCTCATAACTCGGAAAGTACGTAACGAAAATAAACTTTTTTATAGTGTTTTGGAAAGCTCTTGACACCAGCTATTAGATTCTAGAATCAAAAATAAGGTGTTCCATGTAAAAAAGTTAGTGTGATTTTAATATGACTTTGGCGACGCCATTCAAGGTCAAATTAATAAGATCAATAAATAGATTTTTAATACCCTACAACTTTTATCTGAAACACTTTTTTCTAAAATGCTTAGTTTTCAAAATAATCAAGGGTATTTTTTATACACCCTGTATAATAATATATCACTATACATAATTATACATGAAAAACTTTTTATCTTGTAACTGTCAGCTTTATTGTTATTTCTTTAATTACTACGATTATTATTACTATTTCATAGGATAGAATTGATGAGAAATAGAGAAACTTGCGACAAAAAGATCCCCGTGTGTGTGTGTGTGTGTGTGTGTGTGTGTGTATGCGTAGGGCGTTACTACTTGCTGCGGAATGCGGCAAGCAGAAATGGCGTGTAACACTAGACCCCGCTCTGGGGCGAGCAATAAACTGCCCGCCCTGCGCGCTTGGCAATCTCCATCGCGCAATTTGAATTTGGCGATAGGTAGAACTAATTCGGAATTTTTATTAATTTATAATTCGTTAACTATTGCAAGGATCGTAAAGTGGTACAGGACTTTTTGACTCAGTTTGGTCTATTCTACCTAAATGCGAGAGATTCATCATTAATTGTCAGACACCCTGTATACTTGTGTTTAAGAAAAAAAAACAAAAATATAAAATGTTATAAAATGTAAAATAACAAAAAATATAAATTAAAAACAGATTCAAATAAATTTAAAAACGTGTAACCACATTTTTTATTTAAATTTGTTTTATCTAATTTACATTTTTGCATATACAGGATGTCCCAGAGCAATGTATACATATTATCACGATGAGGTAGAAGAGGTCGAGGTAAATCAAAAAATCTAATACTATTTTGCGATATTTGCAATAACTTTTAAATAATAAAATATTAAAGTCGGCCGAATAAGAGCGCGCGAAGAGACAAGCGGTGGGACTTGTTTAAAGAGAAAATATTTACTATGTTCTTGTACTTTAAAGAGAGATGTAATGCTATATTCGCAAAGTTACATTATTTAACTTTTGGTTTTTTCCTATAAAAAATGCTATAAATATTACAAAAAACAAAATACTTAATAATCGTGATTGCGAGTGTATAGCGTTGACGCGTACCACGGCGTGGTGCGGGGGCATGAGGGAGCGGTGCGGTGCCAAGCTATCTTTTCCTTTGACTATATAAATATGGACTGCTAGTACCCCCCCACTTTCCTATGTTTTCGTGTAAGAAAGATCTGCAACGCTTCCATGTCCTAAGTGGCAGAAATGTGAAACAAAAAAGTGAGACAGCAATAGTAGAAGATCAGAAAAAAAAGAGACGGAATACAATATATCGCTTTGAATTTATACGTTCACTCAAAATATGCGATTATATTTTTGTAAAATAAGAATTAATTTTACTAAATTAAAAGAAAATAAATATAATTTATACACATTTTATTATTAAAGATATAGTTAAAAATATTATATAATTAATACATATATATATATATATATATATATATATATGTATTAATTATATAATTTTTTTAAATATATATATGTATATATATATAATAATAAAATATATAAAGCAAAAAATAGAAAGTAATTAAAAATAAAAACAAATAAGTGATGTCATATAAATAAAAGGAAGTCTCATTAGAGAACCGTCATTTTCGGGTAATAAAGTGTACAGTATAAATTATTGCCCGCTGAAAATAACAGTTTTAATTAAATTACGTCTTATGAAGTCTTTGTGTTCATTCAACGTAATTATTTTACCTTCATAAGCTAATTTAATGTTCAAATAATACGTAATAATTAATTTTATTATTACATATTTATGATTCTCTAATATTTCTAGATCTTTAATATGTGTGTCAAAGTTAATAAATAATGTATCTAATCTTAGATTTCTTAATGTTTCTTGAATCATTGTAGGAATTATATTTCTCATTTTTAATTTATTTTCTAATTTAAAAAAATTAAAAAAGTTTAGGTTACAATGCAATTAACTAATAACTTACCCAAAAAATAGTACAGGAATGTGTTTCTCCTTTACACTTTTATATTTGGTTGATTTACAACCATTTATAAAGCAATATATTACCATTGTATTATCGCACAAATGTTTATTATTGTCGCGTATAAAAGCCACACACCACACCATATGTTATTTAATACTGGAAATCGTCGCTTAGGAGATGATGGCGCTGTAGATGTTTCTTACAGCCTAAAAGAGCCAACTAGCAGTCCATATTTATATAGTCAAAGATCTTTTCCCTCGCCGCGCGCCACTCACCGTCGCGCACCTACAATCGAGCCGCGGTGGGCGGTCCTACGGCTCAGGCAAGCAACGTTTGTCTCTTCGCGTGCTCTTATTCGGCCGACTTTAATATTTTATTACTCGAAAGTTATTGTAAATATCGCAAAATGGTATTAGACTTTTTGATTTATCTTGATCTCTTCTACCTCATCGTGATAATATGTATACATTGCTCTGGGACAGCCTGTAGAATTTGATTGAATAAAAATAGTGATAGTTCTAAAATTTCTTACATATACACAAGGTGTTACATATATCATTTTCAATGACGCATTAAAATTTCTTGAAAATTGAAAAAAAACGATCAATATTCTTGTAATTGACATCAAAAAGTTTTCAAATATTGCAGTGAAATGTATTCATTTTTACGACCGACTGCTGCCAACCTTCTAATTAAATACTTTTCGAGCTAGAGTTGATAAAGTTCAAATATTATCAACAATAGCGTTAGCTAAAATGTTTGATGTGAAAGTAGTTCCAATTTATACTTTTTGTGTATGTATAAATGTATCAGCAGAGATAAGAACCTCATGATTTATCACTTCCGTAGTACTTAATGACTACAAACATTCTCTGCTCCATGAATCTTTCAACTTTATTAACTTTCAGAGAATCAAGCAAAGCCTTTAAGATAACCAATAATTTTACTAATCTCAATAAGATTTATTAACCTCACAAAAACTAAAATACCTGAGTAATTTATTTACTTATATCTCAAAAAGTAGAGGAGAAAAGAGTATTATGGCTCTATAATATGGTTATCCCTATTATCTCCGTTATTAGATGACATATTCTAATGATTGCTTATGGAGTTATTCGTTTAGTAGTCCGCCGTTTTTTAGTAATGCTAATATGCCAATACTAGAGTTCTAGAAATCAGAGAGGCGTCACAAGGTGGTTTGGCTATGTCGATACCGCCATTTTTTTTCCTGATGGATACTAGAACGAGCGATATGAAAATCAATATATTGTAAGAGGAAAATATTGAATCGATTTTCTGTTAAAAAAAAAAGAAGGCTAACCGTTCATATACCGCGCGGTTACATCTACAGCAAGGAAAAAAAATAGCTCCATGTCACGTGATTTAGACTGCCAACCACATCGTACCGTTCTATGTCGCCTCTCTGATTTCTAGGACTCTAACCAATACATAATAACTGACAATTATTATTAGGCATTTTTATTTTTGAGCACTTCTAAACTTTTTTAAGGTACACTTTTAACCTTTAATTACACCTTTAATTAGTTCCTCATTAGTCTTAACCCTTAAACGTGTAAGTGGGTCTAAGAGACCCCATACGAAGTTTTAAACGCTTGTTATGTGAAGACGAAATGAGATAAGAGATTTGGACCAAGACGTAAAAAAAGTTTGAAATCTTTTCTTTCGACTGATATGGTTGATCAACTTTTTTAGTCAACTAGAATTCGAACGGCACTGCAGCAAAGTTTTGTTAGGGTCAATGCGACCCATATAGTGTGTAAGTGAAACTTTTTCAGTGAGTATTTTACATAAAAAAGCTAGACAAAATACGTTCGAATAGGTCGGTTTGTAGATGTTACTCGCATATACTGTGTCTAAAGTTGGAATACTATAAAATGCTGTAGAAAAGAGAGTTTTTTCGAAATATATTATGAAACACATCAATTTCCAATTTTAGACACAATTTAATAAAAAATACCTCATATTCGCCTTGTTATATAAATACATTTTCTAATAGAAATGACAATAATATAATTTTTTTTTTAAGTGGAATCTTTAGCTTTAAAACGCCGTATTGTAAAGTTCTTCAAAGTTTTTTGTTGCAAAGATATGAGTTTTTTTTTAAGTGGATTTTTAGATGCCCAAAAATACCTCATATTCCCCATGTTACATAATTATAGTTTTTAAAAGAAATGACTTTGCCAAATTTTATTTTGAAAGTGTGACTCTTTAGCTTTAAAACGCCTTATTTGAAAGTCCTTAAACGTTTTTTTGTTGCAAAGATATAATTTTTTGAAGGAAAAGTGGATTTTTGACTAATTTCTCATTTTTCCTTAATGGTTTTTCTTTTATAACTTCACAATAAATTATTTTTCGGCAATGCCGATTGTGCAGTCACACTCCTGAGATTTTGAATTTTCGTTTAAAAAAAATCGTAGAAAAATATTGATTGTAATCAAAGTTATAGCTTCTCAAAGTTGAAAAAGTCTCCCAAACCCAAAAATGTGTTTCCGTATTTTACAGAATCGGTGTGTTTAAGCGTTAAACTTGAGTGTATTATTACACAAATGTACATACACTTGAGTGTTTTTTTTTGTTACTTACTTTTTTATTCGGTGATATACATATTATACATATTTCAAATTATACAAAGTTAAAACAATAACAGAGGATTTATTTAATATGGTTTTTTAAAAGAACTTTTATATCTAAATATTTCTTCGATAAATCAATTGTCCTTCTAGAGTGTCTAGAAACATTAGATATTGAAGATTTAACGCATTTAACCTATGCGTTTAAATCAAACAATTACGAAAAAAAATACACAAGGTATTTACTTGTTTCTATGAAGAACTGTTTATTATACACACATAATAGTAGCAGAATAAAGTACAAAATTTGTAATAAAAGGAGAGCGAATAACTTTTACATGCATACATACTCGGTAAGAGAGAGAGAGAGAGAGAGAGAGAGAGAGAGAGAGCACAAATAACCGAAAACATGAAGAACGGAGTACTAAATCAAGCGCGACATCTACACATTCTTCTTAATTTAAATTAACACATTAAATCTTTTATCTATAACATTTTTTCTTGTTAATTAAACTAATGATTTCAATTATATCAGTCTCATAAAATTACATAAAATTTTTGACTCGTTTTAGATAATGCTTTTGTCATAATGTCGGCAACTTGCTTCTCAGTTGAAATTTGCTGAACTCCTAGTTGTCGCTCCGAAACCTTCTCCTGGATAAAAAAGTGTTTAATCGCAACATGTTTAGTGCGTCGATGAAACTCTGGATTCGGCTAGCCTGACTGCTGCTGAATTGTCGACTTGAAGAATGGGAACATCTCTCAGATTGCAAATACTGCTGATTAATTTTTTTAACCAGATAATTTTCTTTGTAGCTTTACTAGCGGCAAGTATTTCAGTTTCTGTGGTTGATGTAGCCATCATAGCTTGTCTCTGACTAATCCATGATATGGCTCCTCCTGCATACATTACTACAAAACCTGAGGTAGAGCGCCCAGTTTTTAAGCAACCTCCGAAATCTGCATCGTTGTAACATTCTAAAATACCTTTATTGATATTTGGACGATAAAATATACCCAATTTCAATGTGCCTTCAACATATCGAAAAGCCTATTTTTCTCTGGCCACGTCTTCTATAGATGGATTATCAAGTGACCTTGATAAATATCCCATGCTGTAAGCTAAATCAGGTCTTGTGCCGAGCATAAGATACATTAGAGCTCCCATTGCTTGTCTGTAGGAAAAATTATGCTGCTTTGGTTGTTCTTTTTCTGATTTTTTCAGCATAGGAGTCAAAACTGGTTTACATTCAGCGAAGTTGAATCGCTCAAGAATGCTACGAGCATATGATTCTTGTAAAATCCTGATACTTTCATCTTGGTGTCTGTCAATCTGTAGTCCAAAAAAATACGTAGCCCAAAAAAATACGCTTCTTTTATAGTAATCATGAATTCCGTCCTGAGCTTGTGTAGGAAGATCCTTAGTTCCTTCTGGTTAGTTGCTGGTACTAATAGACTATCGTCCATGTACAAGACTAATACAAGCTTGTTTCCATTATTTTCCTTAAGGCGATGCTGGAGTGATGGCCGAACTCTGACGGTCCTGCGCCATCTACTAAATGGAACTAAAAATGTCGATAATATCGATATTTTTAGATCCATTATCATTTGAGTTCTGCACTCATCCTTGTCTTTTCAACAAGCGAAACCGCCCAACTCAGTACCGTATATTTCGACAGGCACGCTCGGGCCGTCTTGTAGGCGGATGAGTTTACGCGAAACAATTTTTTGTCCGACCTGTTGGGTTTCTGCTGTTGAATAAGGACGTAATGTGTTGGCAATATACATTGCACTTTGACACGACGCTATCTCTTTTCGCTGCAAGTAACAAAAAGAGATTGACGTCAGTCAGACTAAATGTTTAGCACATTTATTGCCATTTCATTAGAAAATGATGTATATAATACATAATACTAAAATTATATTTTCATGTCGAACATGAATATGGCAATATTTTGTAGGCAATACGGAATGAATTCTTCATTCTCATCGCCCATGTTTATAAAACGCAAAAATTTTTCATAGTTTCTCTATTCTCGTTTGCTTATGTTTGCCTATAAGATGGGCAAATACAAACTTAAAATAGTCAGCCCACGATAAACGCTTCTGATAATTAATTAAAAATAGTCAGCCCATGGTAAACGCCTCTGATATCTAATTAATAATAGTCAGCACACGGTAAACGCCTCTGATATTTAATTAATAATAGTCAGCCCACTGTAAACGCCTCTGATATTTAATTAATAATAGTCAGCCCACGGTAAACGCCTCTGATATTTAATTAATAATAGTCAGCACACGATAAACGCCTCTGATAATTAATTAAACATAATCAGCCCACGGTAAACGCCTCTGATATTTAATTAATAATAGTCAGCACACGATAAACGTCTCTGATAATTAATTAAAAATAATCAGCCCACGGTAAACGCCTCTAATATTTAATTAATAATAGTCAGCATACGATAAACGCCTCTGATAATTAACTAAAAATAATCAGCCCACAGTAAACGCCTCTGATATCTAATTAATAATAGTCAGTACACGGTAAACGCCTCTGATATTTAATTAATAATAGTCAGCCCACGGTAAACGCCTCTGATATTTAATTAATAATAGTCAGCCCACGGTAAACGCCTCTGATATTTAATTAATAATAGTCAACACACGACAAACGCCTCTGATAATTAATTAAAAATAATCAGCCCACGGTAAACGCCTCTGATATTTAATTAATAATAGTCAGCACACGATAAACGCCTCTGATAATTAATTAAAAATAATCAGCCCACGGTAAACGCCTCTGATATTTAATTAATAATAGTCAGCACACGATAAACGCCTCTGATAATTAATTAACCCTTTCAGGATGGTATACATGTGTACCACATGTGTACCTGAAAGGGTTGATAGTCAGCTCACGATAAACGCCTCTGACAGTAAATGATTAATAAAAGTACAGCTTACCACTGTAAACAGTCTGTGATGACAGAAACCTTTTGACATTATATTGTCATTATAGGTATCCTACACCTCTGCATTATATCCTCTTTTGGACAGGGACAGGTTAGGTTAGGTTAGGTTGACGACATTTAAACACACATTAAAATTTTTATGTCAACTATAACTTCACCGTAATTTTGCGCCCCATCACTTTCCTTTCCCTCTCTCCGATTTCCGCAGCGGTACCGAGACATGTACGTGCGCACGTTTCTCCCGCGGCCACGCGCTCGCCTGGCCACGAAATATGTCGCGCTGACCGAATCGTAGCGCGCGCCGTGTCACGCCTCGGCTCGTTTCGAAGATCATGCAATAGAACTAGTCTTTTCCTCTCACTCTCTCCGCTCGCTCGCGCGCGATAATCTCGATGGCCCAAGCGCTCAAGAATTCTTTTCACTGTCGTATACATGTTATATATGTGCATATATAAGTGTACAAAAAAATATAAAAATTTACATATAATATTGTAAATTAAACATTATAGCAAATCATTTAATCTTTCAATAGCATATAAACAATTTCTGTATTATAAAAAAATTTTTTTAATAATTTAAAAAAAGTCATGAATTTTATTAATTAAAATTATATGACAAATCATAATAAAAATATGGAATTACTTTTATGTCGAAAACATAATTTTAATTCAATAGTTAATAATTTTAGTTTTTCAATATTATAATAGCTTCGGAATATATTATTGTTTTATGCTATAGAAAAAGAAAATGGTGTGCCATGAAATATTTATATTTTTAATATAATTTATAATTTCATTACATTTTTAATAATAAAATAAAAAAAATTTTAAACTATAATAATAATTTAATATTTATAGTATTCATAACGCAATGTAATAATATTTATTAGTATTGTTCATTAATAACTCTTGTCCTGTAGACCATCTTTCGTCCTCTCATATGTAAAATGTGAAAATAATAATAAATATTATTACGTTTTATTATAACCACTATATATGTGTATCAATATACATATATACTTGTGTGTACTTTACATTATTATGTTCTGAACCCTCTGAAAACTAAAATAAAATTTACATTTTAATGTATTTACGTTTAAATTTTTTAAACATATTTTTTAAAGATAAATATTTTTTTAAAGACAAATATTTTTTTTTAAACATAAATATTATGTACGCTAAAATTGCCTCCATTCATTAAACATTACAATTCACGGAGTCTTCACTCTCATTTATACTTTACATTTTACAGAACTTTTTAGTTTTGGGATATTATATGGGTTAAAATTTTAATTAAGAGCTTTAGTAATAAAAGAAAGGTAACCAATTCAACATTTTATGATTAGAAACTTAGTAATGTACAAAAATTTCCTCACAGATAAGCACACAGAGCGTTAGAATCACGACAATGTTCAGAATTACTCATATATGAAAGTTATCGTTCCCAGTCAAAAAAGTGAAATTTTAAACCAGAAAGGTCAGGAAAGAAACAACAGGTTTATCAGCGAGAACCCGCCACTACAAATAACTTTTAATTTATCTATTCGCCATTGGAGCTTTGTTTCATGAGTTATTCAGCTCTGAAGTCTGTTACGATAAACTTTGTGGGAAGTGAAAACTCATTATATATGGGAAAACACATCTAATCATGTTCAGATTATAAAAAAACCAATTACTGCATGAATATTAATCAAAAAATCCGTGTAGCATCGTAAAATAAAATAGTAATTTGTTTAACGAAGTAGAGTTTTCTAGCTATAAAATGCTTTTTTCAGAATTTCATTATCATCATTTTTTACAAAGTTTTACACTTGAAATATTTGTCTATTTTTCGGAATCAGAATAATGTTTGATCAATTTTGTTGTTATGAAGTGTATAATGATAATTATCTTATTTGCTATTTAATTTTTAATAATAGTAATTTGTTTATTTAGGTAGTGGTATATTATTTTTTTAATATTATATGCTATTTGGAATATATATATATATATATATATATATATATATATATATTTGTTATAGGATAATATTGGATATTGGATATTGGATAATTGTTAGTCGGTTTTATTAATTTTGGTTATTGTCATACATATATAAGGTAAATGATTCGTTATTCATTGAATTAATTATCAATTTGTAGTTTTATTGTACTTTTCTGTCAGTTCTGAGCCTTGGTTGTATGTTAATTCAATTTATATCTTGTCGCTACTACTGTCAATTCTACCATGACTACCACAAGTCTTTTTGAAGCAATTTTTCGTAATTTACTTTCCAATTGCCTGTATCTCGTTTTTCTTTCTAGTACTAGTGCTAATAAAGCTTGCGTCAAAATCTGTATGACTTGGGAACACGTATCACTGAGAAAACTTGCTATCTATTTTAGACTTTTTGACATTCGTTGGTCAAAAAATTAGAATTGAACATTAACTTAATTTTCTAGAATTATATAGTTCTTGATAACTCGACTATTGTTTTCTCTTCTCGAATTAGTAGCAATGGTACTGGAATTAAAGTTTGTATGTCTTGGGAACACAACTGACTGAGAAATCTATTTGTTTTGACACCTTTGACATCCATCGGTGACAAAATTTGTATGTGGTGTAAAGCTGATTTAAATGATTCTATAGCTTGTGGTCACTCCACTAGTGTTTTTATTCTACATTTAGTGGTAATAAAGCTTATTTAAAATTCTGTATGTGTTGGAAATACGGGTTATTGACAAAATTGAATGTCTATTTTAGCCATGTGATACTCGTCGGTCACTAAATTAAAATTTCAACGTTTTATTAATTTTTTAATAATAATACGCTTTGTATCAGCTTGACTATCGTTTTCTTTTCTAGTCTTAGTGGTAATTATGCCAGAATAAAAGTCTGTACACGTTGGAATGCTAATAGCTGAGAAATATGCCATAACATTAAAATTTCAATTTAGTGGTCGACGAGTGTCACATGTCTAAAATAGACAATCAATTTTCTCAACAACCCGTGTTCCCAATACATACAGAATTTTAAATAAGTTTTATTACCACTGAATCTAGAATAAAAACACTAGTGGTGTGACCTCAAGCTACAGAATCATTTAAATCAGCTTTACACCACATATAAATTTTGGCACCTTTTAAAAACAGACAGACAGATTTTTCAGCCAGTTGTGTTCCCAAGACATACAAACTTTAATTCCAGTACCATTGCTACTAATTCGAGAAGAGAAAACAATAGTCGAGTTATCAAGAACTATATAATTCTAGAAAATTAAGTTAATGTTCAATTCTAATTTTTTGACCAACGAATGTCAAAAAGTCTAAAATAGACAGCAAGTTTTCTCAGTGATACGTGTTCCCAAGTCATATAGATTTTGACGCAAGCTTTATTAGCACTAGTACTAGAAAGAAAAACGAGATACAGGCAATTGGAAAGTAAATTACGAAAAATAGCTTCAAAAAGACTTATGGTAGTCATGGTAGAATTGACAGTAGTAGCGACAAGATATAAATTAAATTAACATACAACCAAGACTCAGAACTGACAGAAAAGTACAATAAAACTACAAATTGATAATTAATTCAATGAATAACGAATCATATACCTTATATATGTATGACAATAACCAAAATTAATAAGACTGACTAACAATTATCCAATATCCAATATTATCCTATAACAAATATATATATATATATATATATATATATATATATATATATATATATTCCAAATAGCATATAATATTAAAAAAATAATATACCACTACCTAAATAAACAAATTATTATTATTAAAAATTAAATAGCAAATAAGATAATTATCATTATATATTTCATAACAACAAAATTGATCAAACATTATTCTGATTCCGAAAAATAGACAAATATTTCAAGTGTAAAACTTTGTAAAAAATGATGATAATAAAATTCTGAAAAAAGCATTTTATAGCTAGAAAGCTCTACTTCGTTAAACAAATTACTATTTTATTTTACGATGCTACACGAATTAACATTTTTGAAAAGGACATTTTTTAAAAGGAAAGGAAGCAGGAAAGCGCGACACAGATATAGAGATTAAAATAAATAAAATATAAATTATTTAGATGATTATTTATAAAATATTTTAAAGATTTTAATTAGAAATTAAATGTATAATAAATTATGCAAATATATATTTGTATAGCATTTATTTCAATTAACTATCAGTCAAAACTTTACACATTTTTATGTATCATATGAGAGTAATTATTAATCATTTATATTACTAAGTAGTCAAATCCCTACCTATTTTAAATTATTTTCATTTGATATTTTTATTTATTAATTTTTAGTAACTAGACATTTGAAAACACCTTTAAAATACTTCTATAGTATAGTATAGTATACTATACTATAGTAAAAAATAACACAAATAAAATTTGCGCCGAACACGTTATGACATGTCTTTTTCAACATTTACCGTGCCTTTGAGATGAATCCTAAGATTTACCAAGTGAATGATGGTAAAAGTTCGAAATGAACGATGATTACAGAACTGTTCGGACTTTTACCATTAAGTGTTGGTAAATCTTAGGTTTTACTGGAAAATCTTAGGATTTACCGTAGTTCGGGCTTTTACAGTAACATATATGAATTTGTAAATCATTTTTAAATATTTTATGCTAAGTACGTTATTATACCAAAATATTAGGAAGTTTAGAAATGCTTTTGTATTATCAATTAAATTAAAATTTCTCAAGAACACAAATGATATTAACATAAAACAAATGATATATTTGCCATAAAAATTTTCAATGAGTGTTTTAAGAACGTCAGAAAAAGTGTTAAATTTTTTAACTGTGTGTCCAATTTTAAGTTAATTTAATTGTAGAAGAACATTTTTGAATTTCTGGTTTTTTTCAATACTACATTTTGCAAAAAAAAATTTTGTCCCGAGGAATTGAACCTGGAACCTTCAGCATAGTAATCAAGAATCATGACCGTCCAACTACAAAGGTCAATTTAGAATTTTTCTTCCATAATAGTACTATAGCTGCTAAAAGTGTTGATCTTTTTCTCAAAAATGCTTGAACGAGTTCTATCGCAGTAAATGTATGAATAAATATTACAATTATATCAAATTTCATAAAATCGGTGACTAAAGACCGAGTTTCTTTCGTTAACGCAATACTGAAAAATTTTCGTCGCATGGTCGAAAAATCGAGATTGGAAAAAAAAAATACATATATATACACACACACATATAAATTGAACGTATGTTCAATATACGTATAATTATTCATGTGTATATATATATATATATATATATATATATATATATATATACACATATATACATATATATATATATATATATATATATATATATATATATATATATACATATATAAATATGTATATAAGTGAGAAACATAGAATAGTAATATGTCGCGCGCGCGCGCGCGTCGCAACTCGGTTCCGCAAGACGAAAATCTGAAATCGTTTCACTAAGCTATGAAGTGTTGCCGGCTTGTCCTCATTACAGGACAAGCCGGCAACACTGCAGAGAAAGCGAGAACTCTCGAGACAGAAGAGGATAGTCGAGAAAGAGAGAAACCGCTTGAGAAAGAAGGAGACAGAAGAGCTCCCCACGCATCTTTCTCGCTTGACGCTGGATTAAGAGAGAAAGCATACGACGTGATCGTACATACAAGCAACGGCGCGCCGTTGAGTCGGAGAAGACTCTTCTGTTTCCTTCTCTCTCAAGCGTTCCCTTTCTCTCTCCAACTATCCTCTAACGTTTCGAGCTGTCTGCTTTTCTCTCGTTACAGCTGTAAATACGTAATTTCCGATCTCGATTTACCGACCATGCGACGAAAATTTTTCAGTATTGCGTTAACGAGAGGAACTCGGTTTCTAATCATTGATTTTATAAAATTTGATATGATTGTAATATTCATTCATACATTTACTGCAATAGAACCCGTTGTTCAAGCATTTTTGAGAAAAAGATCAAATACTTTTAGCAGCTGTAGTACCATTACGGAAGAAGAATCGTAAATTGACCTTTGTGGTTGGACGGTCATGATTCTTGACTATTATGCTGAAGGTTCCAGGTTCGATTCCTCGGGTCAAAAAATTTTTTTTTGTAAAATGTATTAAAAGAAAACCAGAAATTCAAAAATGCTCTTCTACAATAAAATTAACTTAAAATTGGACACAAAGTATATGTAAAAACATATGTAAAAATTATTAAACTTTTGTTGACGTTTTTAAAACACTCATTGTAAATTTTCATGGCAAATCTATTTTTTGTGTTCTTGAGAAATTTTAATTGAATTGATAGTAGAAGAGCATTTTTAAATTTCCTAATATTGTATTCCTAATTTGTATAATAACGTATAATTCATAAAAGTGTACCAAAATAAAATTTTTTCGAAAGTCTATCTGCAAAAGAACGATTTATTTTCTTATAGTATTATATTTTCTTATAGTATTATTTTCAACGTTTTTTTCTGGCAACAAAACATGATTTCGAGCATTTATATATACATACGTGTGTGTGTGTGTGTGTGTGTGTGTGTGTGTGTGTGTGTGTGTGTGTGTGTGTGTGTGTGTGTGTGTGTGTGTGTGTGTGTGTGTGTGTGTGTGTGTGTGTGTGTGTGTGTGTGTGTGTGTGTGTGTGTGTGTGTGTGTGTGTGTGTGTGTGTGTGTGTGTGTGTGTGTGTGTGTGTGTGTGTGTGTGTGTGTGTGTGTGTGTGTGTGTGTGTGTGTGTGTGTGTGTGTGTGTGTGTGTGTGTGTGTGTGTGTGTGTGTGTGTGTGTGTGTGTGTGTGTGTGTGTGTGTGTGTGTGTGTGTGTGTGTGTGTGTGTGTGTGTGTGTGTGTGTGTGTGTGTGTGTGTGTGTGTGTGTGTGTGTGTGTGTGTGTGTGTGTGTGTGTGTGTGTGTGTGTGTGTGTGTGTGTGTGTGTGTGTGTGTGTGTGTGTGTGTGTGTGTGTGTGTGTGTGTGTGTGTGTGTGTGTGTGTGTGTGTGTGTGTGTGTGTGTGTGTGTGTGTGTGTGTGTGTGTGTGTGTGTGTGTGTGTGTGTGTGTGTGTGTGTGTGTGTGTGTGTGTGTGTGTGTGTGTGTGTGTGTGTGTGTGTGTGTGTGTGTGTGTGTGTGTGTGTGTGTGTGTGTGTGTGTGTGTGTGTGTGTGTGTGTGTGTGTGTGTGTGTGTGTGTGTGTGTGTGTGGTGTGTGTGTGTGTGTGTGTGTGTGTGTGTGTGTGTGTGTGTGTGTGTGTGTGTGTGTGTGTGTGTGTAGTGTGTGTGAGTGTGGTGAGTGTGTGTAGTGTGAGTGTGTGTGTGTGTGTGTGTGTGTGTGTGGTGTGTGTGTGTGTGTGTGTGTGTGTGTGTGTGTGTGTGTGTGTGTGTGTGTGTGTGTGTGTGTGTGTGTGTGTGTGTGTGTGTGTGTGTGTAAACAAATATTCAAAGCATTCACATAGATTATAAAATGTGATTGCTTTTATTATGATACATTTTATAATCTAAGTGAATATCAATTTGAATATTTCTCTTAAAAAGAATTTAAAGGTTGCATCAAATTATTGAGAATTGCAAGTTGAAAATTAGAATTTGACCAGTCAAATAATTTGAATTTTGCGTTTTGTTTTGACTGGTTGGATTCTAATTTTCAACTCGCAATTCTCTATATCTAATGCGTAATCTGATACAGACTTTATAGCCGTTATATATTTTTATTACGATCAACGGCATTGTTACGGTAGATGCAAAAATTTTTCTCAGGGCACTAAAAAAGTTTTACGAGCCTGAGTATGGTCGATAAATTAGGTCGTTGTAATGATCCAGCGATACGCTTCGCTGCAAATTCGATTACAGCGCCGCTCTCAGAATATCGAGCAACTAAACTATAGCTCTCTGCATCAATTCCACGTGCAAATTACGTAAACAATTTTCAGACATCCATTTCTTTCATACTAGAGCCTCTAGGACCATTCTGCAAGCGCCATATTGTTCTTTTATTTAATTCATACGCAGTAAACTATTTATTTCATATATACAAAGTCTAAAATTTTTATATGGAGCACATGTTGTCACGAGTCGGCTGCAGAAGCCGATAATTAAACTATAATTTTTTAATTTACTTTCGTTTTTCGTACTAAATTATAGTTTCCCGTGTATGTTTTTGTTACTACTTTAATTGTGGAGAAGGATTTTACGATCTATAAAGCCAATTAAGAGAAATGCCTGTCCAAAAATATGCACGTATACAGACCGGTTCAGCATCGCCTTAATGTAAAGACATGGGTCTGTGTCGCTAGTTTTGAATCTTAATTTCTACATGAAATTTCTAAAACGTCGGTTCCAACATCGTTGCTTTAATCCATGTAGACTTTTATATAATTACATACTTGATTGGTATGTTACATTGTTGAATCTTTTAGGCTGTTGTACATAAATCGTTTTTTCTAATTCTCCATATAAGAATGCTGTCAAAACATCAAATTGTGCAAAATGCATATTTTCACTTGCAGCAATACTTAGAATTAATCAAATTGTGCTTAACCTGGCTACTAGACTGAATGTCTGATTGTAATCTACTCCTTAACGTTGATTAAATCCTTTGACTACAAGTCTTGCCTTGTACTTCTTAATGCTTCCATCTGGTTCACTTTTTAAACAAAAAACCTACTTGCAAGGGAGTACTTTGGTTCCTTCTGAAAGAGATACAAGTTTCCACGTCTGATTCTCCTTCAATGACAATATTTTCCTCTTCATCACTCTTTTTCACTTGCTACTTTGTTAATTGTTAATTGCATCAGTGTAAGTTTCCGGATTGCTTGATAGACTGAAGAGATGTTCTGCTTGCATAACGTTATCATTCAGATAAAACGGTTTTTTTAATAATGAACGATTCCTTAACTTGCGTGATAATCCTTGTACATCCTCTTTTTCTTTTTCAGAATCTGCATCAATTATTCTCATTACTTTTATTATCTCACTATTTTTATCCTCATTATTTTCGGCTTCTTCAATTCTTTCTTCGTTTCTTTCACTTTCTTTATTTTTATTGTCATTTTCATTATTTTTATCCTCATATTTTATATCTTCATTGTCTTTATCTTTATTTTCATTTCGCTGTTCCCTATTTACATCTTTGAATGTCATCTTGACTGCTTATTTACATCCTCCGGGTTTCTCCAAAAACTTTACAACTCTGGACAAAATTACTTTGTGATTTTCCTTTATCCAGATCCTAAAGTGTCCATCTCCATCGTATCCTATAAGGTATCCTTTGACAGCTTACTTATCCATCTTTCGATATTTCTGGTTTAGAATATGAGCGTAGCATGTTGAACTTATAATTTGTAAGTGACTTATTCGTGATTTTCTGCCCATCCATAATTTGTACGGACTAACACCAACAACCGATGATTTTCCAGTCCTATTCAAAACGTAGATAGCAGTTTTAACAAATTTTGCCCAAATCGCTGATGGATAGTTGGCTTCAGAATTAATATATTTAAAAGTTTGCGCCATTTCAATGATGGTACGATTTTCGCGTTCGCTTCTTCCATTTTACTGTAATGTATATAGAGCTTCTTTGAACGATACCATTTGTATGAAGAACTTTTCTGACTTTTTCGTTATCAAATTCTCCACTATTGTCACTTAGCAGTTTATGTCCTAGAGTCTCGGCATGTGCATATTCTTCAAAACATTTTTGACTTCTGATTTTTCTCTGACAAAATATCTGTATCAAAACTTTGTATAACTATCTTTAAATACTACTAAGTCTCGTTTTTTCCCAAATGATTCATTGAAACATTCGCATACATACGTTGACATTAACTCGCCTGGCTTTTCTGTTTATTTTCGAGTATCAAATGGCAGACGATGAGCTTTTCCATATATACATAGTTCACATAACTCTGTATCAGATTTTACATTGATTCCAAGTTCCTTTTTAAGTAAACCTTTAACATAATGCTTATCTTGGTGTCCGTACCTCTCATGATAAAGCTGCAGCTGTTGAACTCTCTGTGACAGCTTTATTTACTTCCGCTAAGTTTGGCGTAATTGATGTGATGGCAGCTTTATAAAGAAAGCCTCCTATTTCACGTTCTCCATACACCATTATTTTTCCATTAATCTTAAGCCAACATTTCGTAGGAAGAGACTTAAATTTATTATTTTGATTTCTATTCTGTGCAGCTATAACAGAAAAAAGATTCTTAGAAATTTTTGGGATATACCATACATTAGTCAGCGTTATCTCCTGTGATTTTTCTCCAACAGATGACATAACATTGATTTTTGCTTTTTCTTCAGCAGTAAAAATCTCCTTTCCGGCAGCCTTGATATTGTGAGATTTTTAGAACTTCGTGAACTCTGTGAAGAAATCTAATCAATTAGTTACACCATTGTTAATCTACCAGTTATCCATATCCACTTCGACAGTATACGTTTCATTACAGATAGTTATTAAGGCAACGTTGGCAGTCGTGTTGTTGTTTTGAGAGTTGATGACGTTTTATCCATCGATGGTCTTCCACTTCCTGCCTTCTCTGATCCAATGTCTTTTTAAACTACAGTAATTGCATGTGCCGTTTTTCTTAAACTGTTTTTTAGCGGGTACTGTTTTAGTACTATCCTTTTTCTACGTATCCGTTTTTACTACTAAAACTTCCGACGTTGTCTTTCCGCTCTTTGCAACTTTTGTAAAATTTCTCTCGAACATGCACAGCTGAGTTGTCAGTTCGTTAAACGTTTTTTTCGTCTTCCTTAATTAGCAGCATTCAATTAGACTGAAACCTTTTAAAATTACTCGGCAGAATGTGTAATGTTTTGCAGATCAATAATAAATCTGGCAGAACATGTACCTTTAGCTCTTAGATTGTTTAATTCATTCCAAAGGATTCATAGTTTTGCAATATGCGTAGAAACATCGTTACCTCTTGTCCAATTAAATGCGAAAAAATCCATACAAATCTTGAATAATTGATCCTTGGACAATGCTTTGAATTGCTGTTTTAGAGCCTTCCATGCGTTACGCGCTGTTTCCTTATCCATGATCTTCTAATGTACAGCATCGATTACTGCAGTTGTTATCATAGACTTTGCGTAATTATTCGCCTTGCGATACAGATCACTATTCTTTTAGTGCTCTTTAATTTCAGCAGATGTGGAACAGCAGCTAATGATTTTGGATTAGTAGTCTTACTGTCGATGACATTGAGTGCACCTTCCCAGACAACAAAATATTAGCACTGTGTCGGCAAGCTGGCGGCAGATTCGATCAAGACGTGTTGGCAGACTGAAATCAACTGATCTCAAATTCTGCTTACGTTTTGTTGACAGAACCTATTAATATTCTATGTCAGTGAAATGACAGCACCAGGCGAGCACGATGTGCTGCCAGCACATGACGCCAGATAGGCGGCAGAATTCGAACATGACATGCGCAACACAATCTGACGGCAGACTGCTAGTACAAATCGAGCATCCCGTGCTGACAAGATCTAATGTCACGCTGGCAGCAGAAATCAAGCATTTTTATTAAAAAATTTTTATCATAAAAAAAATTTTTTATTGGTTTCCTTGCAGACTTTATTCTTATTTTTATTATAGGTTAATCTAATTCGCATTTATTCTATTTTACTAATTACGATTACGCATTATTTTACAATTTTTGAAAATGCATTGGGGCCGGCGGAATTCGAACCTAAAATTTCGGAACGGACAGGATCCGATAGCGGACGGTGCAATAGCCCACCAACCAATCATCTTGACTTATCTAGCCCAACCAACGGAAAAACTCTAGGCATCGGCCGCTGTGAATGGTACTGTGCTATCGGTCCCGTGTGCTATCGGAATCCGCCCTTTCGGGATAATAACCTAATACGCTAACACTGAGTTAATCGTACACTTGTGACATCGTTAATAAAAAGTCATATTTGAAGTAAAGCTGATTTGAATAGGAAAAAAACTTACGTGTTGAGTATCGCGCGAATATTCTCTGGCCCTTTAATTATTTAGCCATAAATATTTTTAAAATAAACTATATAAACTATACAAATAATTAAAACCTCAAATAAAAAGGCCTATTCGGTCATAGCTAGATCTTAGTACTTTATATATACGTGTGATTTTATATACTTTCTCAGACTCAACCAAATTGCGCGCCGTTATTTTCGGTCATATAACACAGTTATGATCAAATAAGAATTAGTAATATCACTTTTATTGAATTAAAATTAATTTAATAATACTTGATGCTTACTAGCATCTATATTAACCCTTCCCCCCCCCCTGAAAAAACTGTAAAGAATTTATTGCGAAAAATATCATCTCAGCCAGGGTTCGAACCTGGGACCTCCCGAATCTCCGGTACGGGTGTCTTAGCCAACTCGACCATTGAGGCTGTAGTGATATTCTCGCAATAACTGACTATGAGTTAGAACGCGTATACATAAAGCACTAAGATCTAGCTATGACCGAATAGGCCATCTTATTTGAATTTGTATGTTAGGTACATGTATCGGTCGAATATCTTTCTAGTTTGAAATCATGCTGCCATCACATGCGTTCTAACTCATAGTCAGTTATTGCGAAATATCACCACAGCCTCAGTGGTCGAGTTGGCTAAGACACCCGTACCGGAGATTCGGGAGATCCCAGGTTCGAACCCTGGCTGAGGTGATATTTTTCGCAATAAATTCTTTACAGTTTTTTCAGGGGGGGGGGGAAGGGTTAATATAGATGCTAGTAAGCACCAAGTATTATTAAATTAATTTTAATTCAATAAAAGTGATATTACTAACTCTTATTCGATCATAACTGTGTTATATGACCGCAAGTAATGGCGCACAATTTGGTTGAGTCTGAGAAAGTATATAAAATCACACGTATATATAAAGCACTAAGATCTAGCTATGACCGAATAGGCCTTCTTATTTGAATTTGTATATTAAGTACATGTATCGGTCGAATATCTTTCTAGTTTTTAATTAAAACCTGTTACTGCCCAAACTAATATAGTCAAAAAAATTGGAAACAGTACCAGAACATTAATAAATTGACGTAAAAAGCACGCTTGCAAAAATCATTTTGCAATTAATTATTATAAACAAATTACTAAAAATTGAATGTAGAGGAAAACTGATTACTCCAATCGATTCTACGGGAAAAATGACTCAAGAAACATGTATAACGTTTTCTTAATTGTTATAAACAAATTAGTTGCAAAGTTTATTTTTACAACGTTTCTTTAGTAATTTTTCCCGTAGAATTAATTGGCGCAATCAGTTCTCTTTTAGAATAAATTTTTAATAATTTTTTATACCAATTGGTTGCAAAATTGAGTTTTGAAAAGTTCTTTTTACATCAGTAATGTTTTTTCATACTTTGGTCCTATTTCCAATTAGAATTTTTTTGACTATTTTTGTTAGTCATCTTCACTAATCTGAAATATGTGCTGCGCGTGGCCTTTTTCATCACAAACGTAACATCTCAATCATTTTCTGAAAGGCATTACATGTGTTAAAATAAATATTTAACTTTATCAATACTGATATGAACTGACCAAATTTTAAAAATAAGAAAACATTTTATTTGAAAGTATTCTCAAGTAAAATACATCTATAATACTGTATCTTTTATTTTGTATGATTTTTAGTTACGACTAGCAAGATTCCATCGTGTTTATCTGCCGACAGTACCGCGCGCTGTTATAACTAGAAGTTTCATAGATGCAAAAATTAAAAATTGTTTAATATGGACATTTTCTTAAATATTTCCTTTAAATATATGCTTAAATATGTTTAAGAACTAAATAGTAGTATATTTGTCCTTTCTCTGCTACAAATACACACACACACGCGCACACGCACACGCACACGCACACGCACACGTACACGCACACACACACGTACATGCACACACACACGTACATGCACACACACACACGTACACGTACACGCACACGCACACGTACACGCACACGCACACACATATATATATAAAATATTATTATAAAAAAATAAATATATGTATTTTTTTATATAAAATAAAGTAAATCGAGTATCCCGAACTGTAAAAGGTAGACTCACGTAAATCAAGCCAAATTAGTAATTTGTAAAAGAAATTTTTTTTCTCTATAAAGCTTGGCACTATGCTAGAATTATACCATATTCTCAATTTTTTTAATTGTGGGAGTGCTAACTTGGCAAAAGTTTCCTCTCAGGATTTTTTGTCGGAAATTTCCAAGCAATTACTCATCTAAGTCTGAACCATTACTAACATTGCTTAACTTCTGTGACTGTTACGAACTGATACCAAAATAATGATTTATGAATACTTTGTGTTTATAGATGTGATATGTGTTATCGAAAGAATAATACATATATGTATGAATAATTAAAGCATATTTTTTTATATAAGCATATATAAAGTTATATAATAGTTTTCTATTAATTTTCACAAATACGTAATAGCAACCCACACAGCACCAATTAAGTTCTTTGGGAGTTCATATTGCTGAGCTCTTGGAAAGTTTCCAAAATTCGACAAAATAAACTCTCAAGGAATTCATTTTGCTGAGCTGGAATACCTGTAAGATGTTTATATAATATAAATTACGTTAAAATTTGAAAATAATTTTATTCAACATTTCTTAACATGTCAAAACCCAATGAGCAGACACAACCTTTTTAATATTTTTTTAAATATTTATTTTTTATTAATTACACATTGTACAATTTTATTGTAAAAGTAATATTTGTTTTATATTAATCGCATATTTATTTTATATTAATTCTTTATTTAATCAAAACAATAAGATATAATGGTTCGTGTATACTAAAATAAATTTATAACTTGAAAGAAAATCAATTAACCGAGCAAAATGAAATAAATTTAAAGATAATGCATGTATTGAATTGAATCTTACATAGACGAATTTAAAGTCTTACATAAACGAAACTTTACTTAGCCTTTGTCAATCGTGTCAGATGATATTAATTTTAATCTTACTTATTATGACATAAATAATGATAATGCTTATGTTTTCGATTAGACATATACAAAACTTTTAAAATTTTCGTTAAGTACACATTACTTGTTCGATTAATCGAACTTCTTTAAAGTTATGAATTTTTTATTTAAGATAAAAATTTAAAAAAAATATGCATTTAATGTTTATTTAATGTTTAGTTTAATTCATTTAACATCAATTAATCATGAGAAATGTTTTAAAAAAAACATTTATTTTTAATTTTGCATTAATTTAGTATTAATTTTATGTTAATCATTTTTTAAAAATAACAATTCGAATAAACATTTATTTAACATTTATTTTAAATTAATTATTTGGAATAACATGAAAAAATCTTGATCTACATTACGATAAGCAAACAATATTTTTAAATGTTTTTTTAAATATTTTTTTAATAAAAATTTTCTTATATTTAATTTAATTATTGTATTATACTGAAATCTTTCTGGTTGCATTCTTATTTAAACAAATAACAGAAAAGTTATTCTAAATCCCAAAGCACAAAATATTTATGATAAATATTAATATTTATCACAAATAAATTTCATAAATGTTATTAAAATATTTTATACATATTTTATGTACATAACAAATATAATTTTAAAAATCTTTATCCAAATTATTATTAAAATATTTATAAAATATTTTCTAAAATATTTATGCTAAATAAACAATAAATATTTACTAAAATATTTTATAAAATATTTCAGTAAATATTTATGATAAATAAAAAATAAACATTTATAGTAATAGTTTATAATTTTTTTTCGTATTTAATTTAATTATTGTATTATATTAACATATATTTTCTAAACTAGAAAGATATTCGACCGATACATGTAACACAGTTACTAAACAAAAGGCTTCTTCGGTCGTAGCTGAATCTTAGTGTTTTTATATATTCGTGTGATTTTATATACTTTTTCAGACTCAACCAAACTGCGCGCCGTTATTTTTGGTCATATAACATAGTTATAATCAAATAAGAGTTAGTAATATAACTTTTATTAAATTAAAATTAATTTAATAATACTTGATGCTTACTAGCATCTATATTAATCCTTTCCCCCCTGAAAAAACTGTATATTTTCTAGTTGCATTCTTATTTAAATAAATAACAAAAATTATTCCAGATTCTATTCCGCATATGTAAAAATAGTAAAAAAACTATAATTTTATATATGTATATATAATTAATATGCTTTAATTATACATATTTCATGTTTTCGATAACGTATATTGACCTGATCTACCATTTATATGCACATATCAGCACAAAGTGTTCACAGGTCATCACGAGGGATTAGTTCGCAGCGATCACAGAGGTTAAGCAACGTTCATCGAGGTTGCAACTTGGATATACATGATCGCTTGAAAATTTCTAAAAAAAATTCCTAAGAATGGAATTTTTTTGTAAAAATTGTTTTAAAAAATTTTTTTAAATATTGTTTTGTTCATTGAGATTATGTGATGTAATTAATATTTATGCAAATATTTCAAACAGTTTCAAAATAATTATCATAAATTTATCATAAATATTTTTGAAATGTTAATGATAAATATTTATGATCTGTCGAATCTAGAACTATAAAAATATTTATCAAATATTTATGATAAATATTTATAAAATATTAAAACAAATATTATAAATATTTAGTAAATATTTTATAAATATTTTGTGCTATCTGGGATGCTATTCTGCATTTGTAAAAATCAATAAAAAAAACTATAAGTTTATACATATATATTTATATATTAAATAATATGCTTTAATTATACATAATTCATCTTTTTCTTTGCGAAAAATGTTTTAAAATGTTGCAACAATATTGCTCATTGGAATTTATGTGGTGTAATAATATAATATTTATGCGAATATTTTGAAGATATTCATAGAATTAGGACGTCCTGTGGATGTCTACAGGACAGAATAAGGCTCTCCTTTGATAGTCCACAGGATGCCCAGGACTATAACAGGTATTCCCTACGATATTCTACTCAACGTAACAGGACGTCCCCAGGACGTCTTGTAGACGTCATTGTGCTGATAGGAAATTAATTTTACAATAATTAAAGAGTGTAGAATTAGAAAATATTAAGCGTTTTAAGTTTTGAGACACTTTTGCAGTTTATTGTGAAAGAGTGACATCTGGTAAGCAAATTGCTCTGTCGCGTTAGATTTTTAAGAAATGTGAAGTTAAGTGTCACACATTTTTACCTCATTATTTTAATCTCACTTTTCTCAAAAATCTGACGTAATAAAACTATTTGTTTACCAGATTCGTATTTAATGTGCAAAAATACATGAGAAATGGAAACTTTTATTGAAACAACGGAAACCAGGACAGCCAGTGAAATGTTGGTCGTGGCGTGGATTACACATACAAACATTAAGTCGGTAAAAGTCGGTAAAATCTAATGCACTGCATAATCGGTGGAAAAAAAAGTGGTTGTAATATGCTAGTCATAAAAATAATTTTAAAAAATTAGTTTAGTTTAAAAGAAACACAGTACCTTGTTACAAAATTATATATTTTTAATTTTCCATTGTTTAGAATTTTTCTGATTTAGAATTTTCCTACGTTCAAAAGCTTTAGAAATACTATTAAAAATTTCATTAAAAATATCATTTTATCCCTGTTACACATTAAACAACAAGTATAAAATGATGTCTCTAATGTTTCTAAACACCTTTAGAATGCCAATCGATTTATCGAAGAAATATTTCGACATAAAAATTTCGCTTAAAAAACCATATTAACAAAATTCCATGTTATTGTTTTAACTTTGTATAACTCGAAATGTATACGGTCAAATAAAAAGTTAAATAACAAAAAAACATTCGAGTGTATGTATTGTACCTTTGTGTAATAATACATTCAAGTTTAAGAATAATGAGGAAGTGTATGTAATTAAACGTTAAAAGTGTATCTTGAAAAAGTTTAGAAGTGCTCAAAAGTAAAAATACCTTATAACAATTGTCAGTCATTATGTATTGGCATATTAGCATCACTAAAAAACGGCGAGCTACTAAACAAATAACTCCATAAGCAATTGTTAGAATACGTCACTTAATAACGGAAATAATAAGCGTAGCCGTATTGTCGACAGTAACCATAATACCCTCTTCTCCTCTATCTTTAAAAGACGCCTTGAAAATATTTTGTAGGGCTGAGTAAATTTAAAGTATTTCAAACACAAAATACAAAACATTAGTATACTTAGATTAGTATTTGAATTACAAAATACAAAATATTGATAATTTTGATTTAAAATACAAAATATAAGTTGTACTTTGTATTTCAAATCGAAAAATTTCCAATATTTTGTATTTTATAATTTAAATACTAAGATATTGCCAGTATTTTATATTTTGTATTTGAAATACTTTTTGCCTTGCCTTGATAATGCAATGAATCTTAAGCCAAAAAATTGACCAACCCATTACGCTATGTCACATTTATCTTGTATTATAAACACTTTTTAGAATATAAAGATTTCATTTTACACTAATATAATGTACATTACAACTAGTGATCTTACATTGTAAACAATGTAATATTTATTTCATTATAATAAATTAAAATTAAAATGTAAATTTACCTTGATTAGTAATTTAATAAGTTACAATTCATTAAATCACTGAAGATGTGTCACTGAAGATGTGTCACTGAAGATGTGTCAGTGAATGCGCTACTACCATTAAGAGTCTACTGATAAAATTAAAAATATCACAGACATTAGAACAACATATGCTTTCTTATTTTGTCATCATGAACCAAGTCTAAATATTTAATCATTAAAAATATTTATTACAATAAAAATAAAGCCACAACAGTTATGACTTAGAGTCAGTTTTGAGAAAACAAGAACGTTTTGTCTGCAAAAGTAAGATTTATATAGGACACGGATAGAAAGGTAAAAATAAATTTAAACGAAATAAAGAAGAATTCGACCGGTACTGTACAATACAATGGAATAAACAAAGACTTACACGATCGTAGCTGGATCTTCGTGCTATTTTTGTTTTTGTGTGAATTTATATACACATTCAAACTTAGCGAAACTGTGCGCTGATTACTTATCAGACATAACACAATCCTAAGCTAAATAGAAAAGAGTAATATCACATAATTTATTACATTAAATAATAATAATAATAATTGATGCTAACTTGCATCTACATATTAACCCTATTCCCCTCTCTCCCCCTGAAAAACTGTAATAAATTTTATTGCGAAAAATAACACCCCACCCAGGGTTCGAACCTGGCATCTCCGGAATCTCTGGTCCCCACATCTTACGTATATATAAATTCACACAAAAACAAAAATAGCATGAAGATCCAGCTACGACCATGTAAGGCTTAGTTTATTCCATTGTAAAAGTACATTTGTTAATGCGCATTCGGTTTAAGTAATTTTATTTTGTAATCATATTTATTATACTTTATAGATTTTGAACTATAACATTGTCAAAATTTGATACACAGGATTCAAGGAGGAGTAATGTATAAAATCTTTCTATAAATGTTTAAATCATACGGGGATTGATAGGAACAATTAAGATATAACTAAAATTTATAAAACAAACTTTATAGTAATATTCATACTCCGTTATAATTTTAATAATATCTTCATAAGACTCCGTCAGTCAAACGTGAACAAACATATTATTCGGAGTCTGCTATCAATTTTTGTTGCTAAAAAGACAACAGATTTCACACAGACTCTGCAATATCTGCAGTGTCAGTAAACTGCTGTCAAAATAGGACAGAAACTGTTGGCATTTAATTCCAGCAGAAATCGAGCAAATAGTGTTGACAGGACTGTTGTCAGATTGGTGGCAGAAATCTAGCATAACCTGCGCAACACAATCTGACGTCAGACTAGCAGCAGAAATCGAGCACCGTGTGCTAACAAGATCTGACGCCAGATTAGCGGTAAAAAACGAGCAGGATCTATGCGACAATCTGATAGCAGTTTGGCAGCACCACGCGAACACACCGTGTTGCCAGCACTTAATGTCAAATAAACGACAGAATTAAACAGAATGTGCAAGACTTGCACAACACAATCTGACGGCAGATTGTTAGCACAAATCGAGCACCCCGTGCTAACAAAATCTGACGTCACGCTAGCAGCAGAAATCAAGCAAACCGTGGTGTTTTGCATATTTTTAAATTGTGACGTCACTCTTCATGAATTTATTAAGAGCCTATTTAGACAAACTTGCATAATTACATGCATAAATAACATATGCAAAGAAACTGATTGATCCATTTTCTTATGCATGTGATTAATTATTGAACCAATCAATTTCTTTATGCTATATGTTCTGTGTGTTGCTATTTGTATTCTATACGCTGCAGTTTCTATCTGAACCTGTCCGCGATTACGTACAGGAATCCTATTTGTATCCGCATTGTATTTGTCGAGATTTCTATCTGCCCGCATATATAAATAATTAAAACCCATTCCTGGCCATGGTCTGATTACAAAAATAGTCAAAAATAGTCAAAAAAATTGAAATTGGAAATAGAACCAAACCATGAAAAAATATTACTGATGTAAAAAGAACTTTTCAAAACTTAATTTTGCCACCAATTGGTATAAACAAATTATTAAAAATTTATTCTAAATGAAAACTGATTGCGCCAATTAATTCTACGGGAAAAATTACTAAAGAAACGTTGCAAAAGTAAACTTTGCAACTAATTTGTTTATAACAATTAAAAACACGTTTTACATGTTTTTCTTGAGTCATTTTTCCCGTAGAATCGATTGAAGTAATCAATTTTCTTCTACAATCAATTTTTAGTAATTTGTTTATAACAATTAGTTGTAAAATTGATTTTTGCAGGCGTGCTTTTTACGTCAATGTTTTTTTATGCTCTGGTACTATTTTTAATTGTTGTTTTTTTGTCTATATTAGTTTGGGTAGAAACAGGTTTAATTATTTATATAGTTTATATAGATTATTTTAAAAATAATTAAAGCTAAATAATCAAAGGGCTAGTGAAAATGTTCGCGCGATATTCAACACCTAAGTTTTTTCTTGTTCAAATTAGCTTTACTTCAAATATAAATTTTTTATTAACAATATCACAAGTGTACGATTAGCTCAGTGTTAACGTATTAGATTATTGTTCCGAAATCTTAAGTTCGAATCCTGCCAGCTCCAATGCGTTTTTAAAAATTGTAAAATAATGTGTAATCGTAATTAATAAAATAGAATATATGCGAATTAGATTAACCTATAATAAAAATAAGATTTAAATCTGCAAAAAACTAAAAAAAAAATTTTTATAATAAAAATTTTTGAATAAAAATGATTGATTTCTGCTGCCAGCTTGACATTAGTTCTTGTCAGCACGGGATGCTCGATTTGTGCTAGCAGTCTGCCGTCAGATTGTGTTGCGCATGTCATGTTCGAATTCTGCCGCCTCTGGCGTCATGTGCTGGCAGCACGGCGTGCTTGCCTGATGGTATCATTTCACTGACATAGAATATCAAGTTCTGTCAACAGAACGTAAGCAGAATTTGAGATCAGTCTGCCAACACGTCTTGATCGAATCTGCCGTCAACCTCTCGACACAGTACTAACATTTTGTTGATTGGGTATATAATACTATTTGTCATAAAAAAAGTTTGAAGTTTGAGGTCCAAATTTGTCATTACTCTTTGTTCCAAAGTTTGAAAGGACTTGTGGCCAAATTGAACTTCTACGAGTACATCGGAATTGCAACCCGATCGTAGTACTGGTGATCGGTCGACCAAATTTGGTTTTAGAAAGGTTAAATTAGTAAAGTAATATGAATCATCAGACTCATTAAAATAATTAAATTTTGTTTATTTCAACTCTAATTATATAATAACAATATCATAACATGACCGGAAAACGTCTAATTACATAAACTGTCCACTAATTTGTTTTTTTATAAACAAAATTTATATTTTTTATTGCCAAATTACTCGTGTTTACTCAATACCAAAAAAATACATTTATAATTTTTTAAAATATCGACTTTTAAATAGAATTTTAAAAGATTTTAAATCTATTTTGATAAAAATAGAAGTGTTTGATTTAAACCAAGGGGTGGTCCGATTTGGGACCATTAGTTTGAAATTGGACTAAAAATGACGTATTTATATTTTCCATTATATTTAGTTCAACACAGATGAGAGATACTTCAAATTGTTTGAAGCAAAAATGAAGGGAATTAAATTATCTTTTCAACGGCACCTTCGGTTTTATGATCGGATTTTATTTGCGCCTTCTAGAAAACAAAAACTACAAATAGGTTTAACTTATCCCACTCTCCTACAAATATACGAACTTATAAATTGTGATTTTAAAAACTATAATAAATAATTCAGAAAAACCAAAGGCGAGCACAATAAAGACATCAAAAATCTTTTTCACTTTGCTTTTAATCTTTATTTTTATTCTAACGCAAAACTAATTTCGACTTAAACTTAGTCTTTTTCAATCGCTCATTACAATTAAAAAATTACTTTCAGCGTCTACACTTTACATATTAGTGCAGATGTGATTAAAATGATTATAAATAACCTATAGTGTCTTAACAACATTTTGCGATATCTTACGATATGTGAACTACTTGAATCGTCAATGTGGCTCGTTCAACAATATAAATTCATGGTTAACGTGTTGAAAATAAGCCATTCTAAGCTATATAAATTATGGGACCAGCGAATCAGCCTTATTCTTTATCAACATCTGTTATACTATAACAATGAAGTTTTCTGATAAATTATTTTATTACATTGTTACGATCAAAATATCGTCTTTGGTAGTCAGTACGAAATAAATAAAACACGTGAACAAATGCTATTCCAGGTCAGCCAAAAAATGAATATGTTTACCATATATTTGTTTGTCAAATTGTTAAACATTTTTTTATTATTAGAAACTCTAACAGATTAAAATATATTTTATTTAAAAGTCTCGTATCTTTGTGTTAACCTTTTGTGGCATTTTTTTTTCTAGTGAATATATTTTTTTCTTGTGAAACTTGTTATCCGGGTTTTGGAATCCAGTATGAAAAATATATAATTCAAAATTGCGGATCCAATATGACGGACAAAATTTCGACGGACAAAATTTCGACGGACAAAAACCAACTTAAATTTGCTTAAAACACGTTATTCAAAAATTTTGGAGGTTGCTGATTAGAAATTCAATAGCAAAACTTAGAAAATTAAAAATGGTAGATCCAATATGGCAAACAAAATTTTCAAAATCAACCGAATTCGCTTTAAACTTTGAAAATTTGCCATATTGGTCCGCCATATTACATCTGGCATTTCGAATTTTGTATCTTTAACATTGGATTCGTAATAAGAGACCTCAAAAACACCTGAATAACAAGTTTCAGGCAAATCCGGTTGATTTCGATAACTTCATCCGCCACCTATTTGAATTTTTGACGTTGGATTAGTAATCAGAAACCTCAAAAACTCTCAGATAGTGACTTTGAAGTATATGTTATTATGCAAAATTTGATGCAAACAAATTTAATCTCTAAGAACGACAATTTTTCAATACATATTTATTAACAACAAAATTATTTATTTAAAATATGATTCTAAAACTTAATTTATTAGATAATGAAAACTTTTAACGATACCAAACATGCTAAAGGATTACGTGAAACCATTAATTCGTTGATCAAATAAACTTGTTTAGTAGGTGTCGCTCCCAATCTACCACACCGTGACGCAAAGGGGTAATATTATTATTTTGTTTTGTTATTTAATATAGATCATTTCAGATATCAATCTTTTGTGTTATTTTGGTTTAAAATCTAATATCTCCACATTATTCCAATCAAATATATGATTTGATTCCAACGTGTGATTTGCAATAACTGTATACTTACAACAATCCTGGTATATTCTTTGGGTGTTTCATAACTCGCGTTCTCAACTGTCTCTACGTCTGATCAACATACCAAATAAATTGTGAAAAATGTGATGTATGTTTATAATTTGCGTATTGCAAGACATTAAGAAGTTGTTAAGAAACTGTAAGTTGTTTATAATCATTTTAATCACATCTGCACTAATAGTGCTTGTAGAATGTAGACGCTGAAAGTAACTTTTTAATTGTAATGGGAAATTGAAAAAGACCAAGTTAGGTCAAAACTAGTCTCGCGATATTTATGAAAATAAATGTTGAAAGCAAAGTGAGATATTTGATATCTTTATTGTATTCGTCCTCGGTCTTTCTGATTTATTTATTATTGTATTACAATAATCAGCAAAACATCATTGTTTACAAACCGTTCTTAAAGTGTAACACTCATACAAAATTTAATATAATACTTTTATGCAATGCTTTTATATAACAACATTTATATATTTTAATAGGAATGAGAAATAACATTTCACATTACCTTTTATCTTTGCTCTCTATATAATACTTTATATAATATTTTTTTAGTTTTTAAATTTGTATTCTGTGCTGATTTTTGTACAGTTTTAATCCTCAGCAGAATGATTAACTTACAATTTGAAAGCAATGTTTTATGACTTGAGTCGTTGTCTTTAGTAGTGCACAGTATATACAGTATTGGACAAAAGAAATCATACACCTTTAAAAAAATTGATTTTGTTAGTGTAACTATTTTTTTAACAAGCAAATAGGTTATTAAATACAGGAAAATCAAAGCATTTCAAAGTATTTAAATAAAGGAAATATGAAATAATCAAAATTGTTCTCAACTTTTTTGTAAAAATTGATTATTTAATATTGTTACATTTTACCCTGGACAAAATAAATCATACACTTAAATAGTTTAACGTAGGAAACTGCCAATATTTACATTGTATCTATGCTTAGAATTTATGTGTTCAGTGAATCAGAGTAACTGTAACGAGCAAGAACAATGTCACGGAAGCAAATTTCTCTTGATATCCGAAATTTGGTCATTTGGGACCGACAGAGTGGTGATTCTTTTAGGATAATTGCTAATAAATACTCGATCTCTGTTGGAGCAGTGCAGCACATTTGGAAAAAATACAAAACACATGGGATTGTGAAAAACTATTCTGGAAAAGGGGCTACAACTTTTCGTGATGATACCAGAATCGTTTGAATGTAAAACAAAATCCAAAATTATCATCGCGAAACATTGTGGAATCAATGAACTTGAATGTCAGTAGTCGCACTGTACGTCGTAGACTTAGGGAATCTGGACTAAAAAACGTGTTTGCATCAAAGCGTCCTTTCATCAATAAAATAAATAAGAAAAAGCGATTCACGTTTGCCAAGAAGTACGCAAATATGCTTCTAAGTTTTTGGAAAAAAGTATTGTGGTCTGATGAGAGCAAGTTTGAGTTATTTGGACAAAAACGGCGGTCTAGGGTGTGGCGAAAACCTGATGAAGCTCTCAAAGAAGTAAATATTCAGAAGACTGTAAAACATGTAGGTGGTAATATCATGGTATGGGGGTGCTTTGCCTGGTCTGGTAATTTAGCTTAATTGAAGGCATTATGACGGTAGAAGGGTATATCGATATCTTGTGCAAGAATTTAGAAGAATCTCTTTTAAAATTGGACTTAGAAAACAACTTTATCTTTCAGCAAGATAACGACCCAAAGCATAAGGCGAAGAAAACCATTGCCTTTTTCAAATCCAATAAAATAAAACTCCTCGAATGGCCACCTCAATCACCAGATTTAAACCCGATTGAAAATCTGTGGGCTTATTTAGACGGGAACGTAGATAAAACAAATGCAACTCACAAAACATCATATTATGCAGCACTCCAGAAGGCCTGGGAGGAAACTGATTCTGAATATTTGAAGAAATTAGTCGAGAGTATGCCTCATCGACTGGAAGCAGTATTAAAAGCTAAAGGCGGCCACCAAGTACTAAACATCATTAGAATTAATTTTATTTGTTTGTTAACTACTACTTCTACAAGCGTATGATTTATTTTGTCCAGGGCAAAATGTAACAATATCAATCTTTCACAAAAAAATTGAGAACAATTTTGATTATTTCTTATTTCCTTTATTTAAATACTTTGAAATGCTTTAATTTTCCTGTATTTAATATTATATTTGCTTGTTAAAAAAATAGTTACAGTAACAAATTCAATTTTTTATAAGATGTATGATTTATTTTGTCCAGTACTGTAACTATCTTGTGTCTCAAATGTTAAATTAAAATATAATTCTGTTTGTGACTTAAGGCTTGATACATAAAATAATTGTTATGCATTAATAAAAACTTAAAGCATATAACATTATCTTAAGTAATACTGATGCGTATATATGATATGGTTGTAATATCATATTTTGTATTATGATGACGTACCATTGCAAATTTAATAAAAGTTACATTTTGCTGCGACATTGTTCTACTATAAATTTGACGTCATTGATTGCAGGTAATAATGATAATGATAACAGTTACCTTTTAATAATCTCACAGTGACATTATAATTTAACTGTAACCTTATGAACTTATTATGACATCACTGTAAAGTTTTTCGCTATACCGATACCCCAGCAAACAAAAATGGATTCAAAATATTTAAAATGGATTAAAATGGATTCAAAAAATAAAAAATTTAGACTCTGCAATGATATCACAAATCCATTTCTATCCAATAAAAATTTAAGAATTCTTTGAAACTATTTTAATCCATGAAGTGAGATTGAAATTACGGGATTTCTCTTTTTCTTTAATCCAAAAAAGTGATGCGGGCTATATAATCCATTTTAGTCCATAAAATAGGATTAAAATAAAGTGATTTCTATTTTTTTCAATCTAAAAGGAATTTTCGCGACTTATCTAATCCATTTTAATCCATGACATAGGATTGAAATGACTTAATTGCTGTCTTTTAATCTAAAATGTATTCATATGAATTAAAATGGATTACAAATTTTCAATTTATTTTTGTTTACTGGGACGTATATATGTACGTATGTATTTTACGGAAATAAAAGGGATAATACATTAAAACAAGTCAGCTGAGTGCACACACATATATTACACACACACACACACACACACACACACGCGCGCGCACGGATATATACGCAACACTTTTATTTTTTGTACGCTGTAACATTTTTTTATTTGACATTATCCTGCAAAAAAAGAAGTGGTAGATTCAAAACGGGACACTCGGCGCGCGCGCGCGCGCGTGTGTGTGTGTGCGCGCGTGCGTGCTTGCGTGCGCGCGCGCGCGCGCCCATGAATGTGCAAAATTATGAAATAAATCAAGATATATATGCATATATTATAAAGTTAACATTACAAAGCTTATTTATTAACGATCACAATTACTAGCCTTTACACCTAGATTTGTGTGGCTGTCAAAGACGACAGAATTATAGATTGCATAATTTCTATTTAACATGACATCATCCTGGCTTATTCCATAATTGGCTGAATGACTTACATCATTCTGAATTTAGAGTTATTAACCAACTAGCAAGATTATAATTATAAGAGATTAAAATGTACCTGATCATCTTTGATTTTTGAAATCCTATACATCATATCTTACGTGTGACAAACGCTCAAATAAAGCAAAACTTCAGTACTTAATAAATAACTTAACCTGTTCAATAACAACGTGAAATAAAATGTAATTGATAAATTTGAAACTCTCTCTTTTCATTAATTTTAATCATCTTTTTTGTATCGTCGAACTGATATCAAGAATTTGATATTATGAAAAATTCTTTTGCAAAAATATGACAAATACAATAATAAAATAAAAATGTTTGATTTGCAGCACACTCAACTTGATTTACCAAAATCAAAATTGCTTTATTTTAGAAATTTTATTGTCTTTGAATTTTCTCATTGTAATTTTTAAATTATATTTTCGATAAACAATCAAGAAAACCGTTATAAAATAAAATCATACAATTCAAAATAATATTTCTTACATTATTCTGATTGTTTTTTTTAAATTTGTATTACTTCTCCAATAAATTATTATAACAAGTATATTTTATCGCAAAATAAATTTCTTTTGATATTTGCGAATTTAATCGTTTTTTATTTAATGATGTTCTGGCTATACAATCCCAAAATTATTCAAATTTGAAATTGATTAAATTCTATGTTTTTATAATTTAAGACGTGTATCATATGTGCTCAAATCATGTATAGAACTTAAATAATGCCAGTTAACATGATATTTGTCACTACAAATGAATATATTTGTATATTTTAAAATTTTTGCGATCGTCGACAAAAAACTTTTGGACATGAATTTTACTTGAAATCAACTGTAAGAAATAAAAGAATTAAACGCATATTAACATTTAATGTATATTAGATATCAAATAGTACTTAAAAATCCGTAAGATACTTAAATAAATATCATTAACATAATATTTATCCTTCTAGCACTTTATACAAGTCAAAATAGAATGTGGTTATGTAGCTCATTTGGAATTTTGCGTCGTTTTATCATTGAAATTTTAATAACGAATTATTACATCAATATAAACTTTTTTGTAAATATTGCTCAGTATTTTATTTACGCATAAACAAAGTTTCAGAATATTGACAAAGTTGCTTTTTTATAATTTTGTTGACATAAGTGGAAATGTATTGCTGCACCATAAGAATATATGCAAAATTTGAATAAAGTTGAATAGTTTATGAACCAGTTAGAGGATCAACTTCAGATTTTAAATATGTGTTCAGATAATAAATAGAAACGATTTATAAAATTTTCAAGGCATTGTCAATGTTAAAACGTTACCGTCAGTACATCTTTAAATATTTTTGCACAATCAGGATAAGTGATTTTTGCAAAACTGGGGGCCTATTCTCGAAAAATATTGTATACAAAAATATACGAAAATACTATAGTATATGATACAAATATTATAGAGTTCCCTAGTATTTTCGTATGCAATATTTTTCGAGAATAAGCCCCCTGATGTAATAGTGATTTTACAAAAAATTGAAAACATGTAATTGTAATTGCCTTTTGTATTTTCGGCGTTCTAATTTATCATTTTCTACAGCATACACACACATACACACACAACACATGCGCGCGCGTGACGCAAGTATACACTCTTCGTTAAACAATTCGCTCTACGATAAACGATACAATAAAATAAACAAATTCATTACATCGTCTGGTTATTGCTTCATTCGCTTTTACGTATGAAAGCCTTATTTTCAATTTTTTTCCAAATCTCTCTCATTTTGTCACTCACTTTGTTATAGTTTTGACAAACAAACTACTACACAATCACAAAAATGATCATTTTTATCACTTCAGACTTTCTTATAATTTATACGAATGATACTTAGTTGTTTCATTTTTCAAAGTTTCTCACGCGTTATTTGGTGCGTCAATAGTCACCGTAACTGTGACAAATGCCCGCACGAGAAGGGTCATATGGATTAAAGCAACAACTATGGAAGAATCGTTGTCTCGTCGATGTTTTCATCACTTATATCAAACGTATTAGCTTCGAATTGACGACGTCGTCATGCAAATATAGGAAAGCAATGCTCAACATTGTAATGATCATAAAAAGGAGAAACAAACGGGATAAAATATCACTGAAAAATACGAAAAAGTTTCACTTGCCTGAATAGTATTACGTTTGAGGAGCCGTGGTAGCAACTGCTTGCCGTCAGCTGATTTCGACTGTTGGCTGGTTGGTTGGTTGGCTGGCTGGATGGCTGGCAAGATGACCCAACGAGTCTAGTGACGAGAGTTGTGCGAGAGGGAGGGGTCAAATGCAGTTGGTGATGAGAACAGCGAGACGGAAGGGAAGAACGCTCTGTTGTGATAGCAGAGGATAGAAGAAGCGCGTGCGAGAGAGTTGAACGCAGTCGAATGAGGTAAAAACAAGTTAGTTGTGAGGGGACGTAAGCGGGAGAAGTCGTGATGAAACAAGAGGGGCGAGAGGGAGGCGTAGCGGAAAGGGAATTGTAGAATAGAGGGATCGTGGGTTCGGCGAGGGCGAATGTAACGTTGAGAGAAAAAAAATGGAATGCCTCGTAGAACAACGTTTGAGATAAATTTGATAAAGATGCTGCTACATACAGATTTTTACGATCAATGTGTTGCGTTAAAATAATGATTTTTTTTGCTGAGAAATACTGTTTCTAATCATTCTTAGATTTAAAATGTTAAAGAAATATTTTCCTCGTCTCATTTATTGTTTGCGTTTATCGGTATCTATTTCAGTTTTGGATATAGAATTGTATATTCTATTTATAATTAACTCAGTAAACATCATCTAACATCGGTGTTATAATTTCACATTCAAGAATCCCACATAGCATAAAATATTATTGCAATATTGCAATATATCAGAAATATTAGATATTACAGTAAAATATTGCAGAAATATTACCGGTATATTACAGTTTAATGAACAACATTAAACTATAATAATAATATTGTTACAACATATTGTTGCAATATAACATCCTAAATAGCAAGGTGATGTCAAATGGCGTTTCAATTATGTCTTACTGATGTTAACGATCATTACGACATTATTAAGATATCACAAAATTATACGTATACATACATATAGGGTAAAGACAGTTTTATAGAATGCCCGTTTTAACAATAATATTACTTCAATATAAATGTATTATTAAATTTCTAATTTATATATAAGGTTACATATTTATATTTATACATGATTTTTTTATAATGTAATTGTATATTTGTTGTAATTGTATATTTCTTTGTACAAAATTTTATAAACTTTTACGTATATGTTTTAGCAGAACCGTATTTCTATATATTTGAGAATGAAAGTAAAAATTAAAAAAATTTTAAGTGATATTTACTTAATTTAGAAATGTTTCAATAAATTATATTTAGATTTATAAATTTTTGATTTATAACAATATTATTTTAATGTGTTAATTGTATGAAAGTTTTTTCTATGTTTAATGTTATATCAATGTTATTTTCTTCTATGTCTAATATTAGAGGAAAGGAGGAGGTTGTGGAATATCATTTTGTTTTTTGACAATAACTCAGTAAATATTAACGCGACACATTCTAACCAATGTCAATTTATTAGCCATAAAGTTCTACTAAAGACCTTATAGGTAGGAGTTCATCAGGTATATAAAACGAACATAATTTACAATTTATTGAAGAGCGAAAAAAGAATGCGTCTGTGAAATAGCAGGGGAGATCGTAAAATACTAACAATTAATGTTATAAAAAGTACTTTTATTTATAAAAAGAATATAAATTTGTGATTTTTCATAAATTTTACCCATAAACAAGTGTTATAAAACAAGGTTTTACAAACATTTCATAAAATATTTTTTATTAAAGAAACTTTCTTTAAATAATTTCTTTGCTTAAAAATGTTTTAAATAAAACTTAAAGCTTTTTAAAGTAATTTCTTTGCTTCTAATAAACATATTATAACATCTACAATAAGATTATTGTAACGTCGCAAGAGAAATGCATGTGGCAGACAACCATATTCCATAATCACAGATCGCATATAACATAACTTTATTTGTCAAATTCATACGCACATAATGATACACATTAAATTCAATAATATTATTTGAAATTTACATTTGAAGCGTTCAAGTTAGACTAAAATTAAAAAATTAATATGTAACATACTTTTGAAAATTATATAGAGAGTATACCTATAAAAATTTCTGCTATCTGCAAAATTAAAATTCAGCTTTTATAAAAACACAGCAAACACTAATGACCAGTAACCATCCTACAATTTTGAAATAGACTATAACAAAATAATTTTAACTCTTGCTTTTAAAATTCAACGCGAATTATACGAAATATTATGATAAATATTCCATCACCCCAGATATATTCCTCAACCGCCATCCTTCTTCTACATATTATAATTTTTTAAATGATATTAAAATAACAATTCAATAAAAATAAAAGTCATAAAAATAATTTATTTATTTCGCAATATTATATAAATATCACATAAATATCATATAATATTACAATAATACAACTGCAATGTATCACAACAATATTACTGTGATTTATTTTTGCGGACAATGTAGTATTACTGTTAACCTTTTAGTAATATTTCAACAATATTTGTGTTATAGTAATATTACAATGGAAAACTGTTACTGCAACATTACTATAATATTACGTTCTATGTGAGTTGTTACGTACATGCGATATATTTATATTGTTAACTGTAGTGATGGACTAAACCGATTATTTTTATTATTCGGTTACAACAGTTATTTTTATTTCCAAAACAGTTATTTAAACAATTATTCGATTAGGGCCTCTTTCACCAATCTAACCGATCGGTTAGTCCATTGAAATTGACCGCATTTGTTATTTCACACAATAGGCAATGCGATTGGTCAATTCCATTGGACTAACCTCTCTGTTAGCTCTAATCGAGATTGGTGAAAGAGGTCCTTAAGGGCCTCGCACATGAAATGCATAACATAACATAAGCACAACATAAGACCAATGGACCAATGAGCATTCAGCATAAAATCGCCGTATTGATTTACATAAGATTTTCATTGGTCCACAAGCCTTATGTTATGTTTATGCAGATAAATGCCAATGATCGATTATTCTCCTCATATTCAACTATGATTAGTCAATTTCTTAAGGCTTAAAGCTTACTACATCTATTGTAGAGTGGGACTTATAGTCTTGGTTTACAATCGGTGTAGTAAGCCTTAAGCCGTTAAAAGTTGGTTTATGCAGACTGTAATTGCTAACTTATGCCGGAATCTGTAAGAATTTGACCAATCATAGTCGGTTATTTTTTTATGCATCGATTATGATTGATCGATCAATTTCTTATAGATTTCGGCATAAGTTAACGATTACGGCCTGCATAAACCAACCTTAATTGTAGACCGGGACTTAAGGCACATTTACAATGGGGATTCGTAACCGTAAAAGCGCTTCCATAAGAGTTGAATTATTTGAACTCTTATTAAAGTGCTCTTACGGTAACAAAACGAATCAAACGAGGTTAGGTTTTGAGTGATATAACAATGCATCCTATAGATCGATGTTTAAAACTATAATTGAGAAATGTATATACATTTATACGACAAAAGCCATTACGATTACAAAGATAAAATAAAATATTTTTTTTGTTAAAGGCTTTTCCACTAATTTTAATAGTTTGTTAAATTGTAGAACAGTCATTTTAATAAATTTGACAAAATTGTTCAGAATCATTTGTTTTTATAACATTAAAAAGAGTATAGTAATAGACCCTTTTCTTTTCGTTGCAATAAAGGGACCGATACTTTTTTTATTAATTTTTTCTTTTTACGTAATAATTGAACAATGATTTCAATTAAATTGAGAGATACAAGTATTTTTTTACAACGCTGAATATCCATAATTCATATAGTGAAGTTTTTACACTTTGTAACAGCTCTGCGCTTTTATGGTTGGAATCGATTTAAACAAATTCATAATACGAATTTAACAATTCTTTACGTAGTGTTATGTTAAACATTATGTGCTGCCATTGGTCTAGTTTCCACGAGGCATTAATCCGCATCTAGAGTCCTATATAAAGAGAGAAGCGACATCAAACCCCCACCACAACCTTCAGTATCCAATTGAGTCCTCCACCGTCATTTTGGGACCGCTCTAACGTCATCAAACACCATTCGTATCATTCTGCAAACAGCTGTGGTCACACTATGGCTGCTCGCTTAGCCAAGCAAGTATCAATCAGATTACCAATCAGAGCTTCGGACATCAATGTCGCTTCTCTCTTTATATAGGACTCTATCCGCATTTAATCCGATGTAGAACCAAATTGAAATCGATGGAAATATGTCGGATTGAGCTCAGGGTAGCGATCATGTCACATTTCCCTAGGGCGGAAAGCACGGACTTAAGGGCCTCGCACATGAAATGCATAACAGAGCATAAGCGTAACATAAGGCTTCTGGACCAATGGGAATCTTATGTAAATCAATATGGCAACTTTATGTTGGATGCTCATTGATGAATCGGTCTTATGTTGTGCTTGTGTTATGTTATGCATTTTATGTGCGAGGCTCTTTAAGGCTATGACCGGTATTCATAATCGATTCTTATATTTAAGATCGTCTTAATTATCACCTTAAATGCCATCAACCAATCAGAGAGCCGTATTAGCATCTTAAGACGTTGCTTAAGACAATCTTGAAATAAGACTCGACTATGAATACCGGCCTATAACACACACTTTGCATAATCGTAACCATAAGACGTACCGTAAGAATTAGCTAATCACAACCGAGACATCAGATTCTTATTTCTTAATTCTCGACTGTGATTGGCTAATTTTTACGGTATGTCTTATGGTTACGGTTATGAAAGGTGTGTGATAAAATGCATAACAGAGCATAAGCACAACATAAGACCAATAGACCAATGAAAATGTTATGTAAATCAATATGGCGACTTTATGCTGGATGCTCATTGGCCCATCGCTCTTATGTTGTGCTTATGTTATGCATTTCATGTGCGACAGGCCTTATAGCCTTAGGAATAGAGGGTCGTTGCATAACCTACCACGTTCGCGGGGGGGGGGCGCCATGTTGGTTTCAAAGATCGCACACATATAAAACATGAACAGCGTGTGTATGAAATCAACAGTACAGAATAATAAAGTTTAAAATTTTGTTAATCTTTTACATTAAACTTTTCTTTAATTATTTTATAATATATAATACATTTAACAATGTAATAAGCTAGTATAACAAACATACTAAATAATATTTTACATATAAAAACAAACTAAAAAATGAACTCTGAAAAAATAAACATAAACTTTGGAGATCTTTTTCAGAAATTATAAAATTAATAATTCCATAGACTCTCAACAAAAAATGATTTAAATATATTTACCATAAACATTTATTGATGTTTATGCTGAATTAATTTAGTAAACTTTTGTCTATCACTAATGCTTTTATCGACAGTTTTAGAGCAAATATAATGTAATCTAATTTTGATGAATTTTTTAATTATAGCTTCGGTAAGAAAAATTGAATGGGATTCTAAAGTGATTTGGTCATTATTATGATCTTTTAAATTTGAAAAAAGTAAACTATAACTTATTAATGACTTTTTTACAAGATTTATTAATAATTGATCCGAAAATTTTTTTAATAAAAACTTTCATAAAGACACATTTTTATTATTTTTTCAGCTTTTGTACAAATAAAAATTACATTAGACGATGGATAAATTAAAAATCCTCTACTTTTTATTGAAATTAAAGATGAATTTGATGATGTAGAACTTTCTAAAGCTTTTAAGCAATATTCACATTTTATTTTTTTCTGTAAAGATCGAACAAAACCTGCTATGTAAGAAATAATTGTTTTAGCAACTTCTGATACAGTACATGGATGTGTTACATATGAGTGTGTGTCAAAATTCTGAATTAACATTGATAATCTTTCTGTATCCTTATCAATGTTTTTGTCAATTATCTTCTTTGTTACTTGTTTCAGCTAAGACTGATTGATGGCGTGGTCATATTAATTACATTCACCGGATCTATTTTTGATATTATACGTAATATAGAAATATTTTTTTGAGGTATACAATTACCTGTATTATCTGTGCAAAGTTCATGATGTACTAAAATTTTTTTAAATATACCAACAAATTGACGAACTGTAAGATTATGGTTACAACCATTATGTGCTCTATACAAAAAGCAATTCTATGTGATCTTGACTCACTTTGTAAGATGGTATATATTTTAAAACCTTTTCATGTTCACATAATTCACGATATAGTTGCTGGAAACTAAGAATACAAATTAAAAATCCAACAAACCCCACCTTTTTTTTAGTAAAAATGAATTTTTCTGAGGTTTTTGTTTCCAAATTAAGAATATAATTTTCACATTTGAGTAATTTTGCAAAAATAGTTTTGTTATGATTTTGTTGGTTCTCATTTTTTTTTAAATATTCTAATGGTTTTTTAAAATGTGAGCTTTTTAAACTTTTACTATTCATTATATCAAAAAGATCATTAAATAAATTTATAAAACGGATTGTAGCAGTGCTATCTTAAAATGAAGAAATATTCATATTTTTTAAAACTGTCATTGAATTGGCAACACTATTACTAAATAATTGAGCTGCAAGTCGAATTCATTTTCTGCTTTCAATAATTTAAATATTTACTGCGTAACTTATTTGTTAAATGAAGTCTTTCCTTTTCCTGAATAGTGTGTAGTTGTTCAAAGTATTTCCATGATACTTCCCCATCTTCTGCAATAATAGTACAAAAATCGCCTAAACAATTTCGTACTAATTTTAACATATGTGATGGATCCAAAAATATGAAGACCTTTTCAGTGACAGGATGTAGAAAATATGTCTGCAAATTGTTATTTTGATATTCTTTATCAATATGAAAACTAGTTAACTGTTTCATGATAGACATATTTACAAAAGCACCATCAAATGTTAAAGAAATTACAGAAATTCCAGATGCATGTAGCAACTCTAAGCTTTTTAAAATAAGCAATTTTTTTGTATCAGTTTTTAATGAATCTATAAAAAAGTAACCAAACGGAATTTTCCATGATCCATTCATGCACACAACAGTAAAAACCAAAACCTGTTTAGCTAATTTGTTAGGATCATCAATAGTAATATGTTTCTCCATACCACCAAAGTCTACCATGCCATACACCTTTGAGCCCACTCGTTCAACTTTTTATATCCATTTTATATCCATCACTCTTTATATCCATTTCATCAAATATGGCAGCTCCAAACAAAGGATAATTAACAGCTTTACAATGTTCTTTAATTGATTTTAAAGCTTCCGAATTGAAACGGGGATTTCCATTTATGGAAGTGTACCATTTATATAAGGTTTTTGGATGAGGTAAAATGCAATCAAATTTTTTTCTAACATAATCATAACCTTTTGGACTATAATAATTTAAAGTTAATGCAAATGATCTTAATTCGGGGCTGTATTGTCTATTAATTTTATTGTTATTAAATTTTAAAATTATTCTCTTTAAAAAATCTTTATTAGACTTACCTATTTGCTCTAAAACATCTAAGTAATTGTTATCTAATTGTGATAAAGACATCATAGCAGTATCATAATCTGCTTTAGATTTTTGTTTGATTTTGCGTTTCAAACGTTTAATGGTTTGTTGTGATTTTTGTTTATATTCTTTCAACGAAGCTTTCAAATATTTGATTGTGTCATCTTTGTCATCTTGCAAATGTTCAGGACTAACAGATGTTGAGCGATGAACTTTCAAATTTGAATTTTCAGATAAATTTATTGGAGAAGAACCCATATCAATAAAAGTCTCTTCCTCGAGTCTTACAGTGCAATCTTGAAATTTATCTAAAAATAATGTAACATATTAATATTCAAAAGTTTTAAAATATATATAATATTTTATAAATAAAGTTAGATAACTATATAAAAATTCAAACAAACCAGTTAACAAAGATTCTTCTGTTGTAATTAATTCTCCAATAGATTCATCAAAAAATATTTCATCTGTGGAAGTACTTGGTTTTTGAAAATTATTGTCATTTTGATTTCCTGTATTTAATTTGTTTGTCATATGTGTATCAACTGATGAAAATGAGGTTTCTAAATCTGAAGGTTGGTCTAAATTATAATCAATAGAAGAAAATGATACATTTAAACAATTCTGTTGATTTTTGATGTTTTCTTGTTCTCTATTGTGTGTGTCATCGACAAAAGCTTGTACCTAAAGAAATAAAAGAAATTATTAATAAAAAGCACAATTAATATCAACTAAACTAGAATATTATAATATTTCATACACAAGGAACAGCGTTTTCACGTAAAAAAATTTTATCTAAAGTCCTGTTTATATTTTCTTCTTTAAAATGTAAAGAACAAATTGATGCATGTTTTTTCAAGTTAATATGTTCACTTAATCCAATATTTTTAAGCCATAATGCTCTTCTATTTACATCTTTTGGTAACCTGTTGACAATAAGAAATAGTTGTACTTATTATAACTTTAATATTTTTTAAATAAATATAGTATCAACAGACACATACATTAATAGTATCAACAAAGAGTATAGTATTTTTTTATATTAATAAAAATAAAATATCACGTATTAATAAAATTAATAAAATTTTTTACCTGTGAAAACTAATTTTTATATTTTGTTCCAATACTTTCTGAAATTTATTTTTACATTTATCTGAAGAATTTGTCGTGAAACATCCTGGTACTATGCATTTTACCATTTTATTTAAAAAAAATGAATTAACGTTGATGAATGATACGAATGAGTTTGAGTATCTAACCTAACTTTGTAACTGTCACACTAAAGGGCTTCGCACATGAAATGCATAACATAACATAAGCACAACATAAAACCGACGGATCAATGAAAATGTTATGTAAATCAATATGGCGACTTTATGCTGAATGCTCATTGGCCCATCGGTCTTATGTTGTGCTTATGTTATGTTATGCATTTTATGTGCGAGGCCCTTAAAGGGCCTCGCACATGAAATGCATAACATAACATAAGACCTCTGGACCAATGGGAATCTTATGTAAATCAATATGGTGACTTTGTGCTAGATGCTCATTGGTCCATCGGTCTTATGTTGTGCTTATGTTATGTTATGCATTTCATGTGCGAGGCCCTTTACGCAGCACAAGCGGAATGTTACTGACACATATCTATGTATAAGTTTTTTGAAACCAAGATGGCGAATAACGGTTCCCCCTGCATGCCTGAGAGAACACCCCCTCTTGCCTAAAGTAGGGCTTTATGCTCCGTCCCTCTATTCCTAAGTCCGTGGCGGAAAGATGAAGAGTGAAAAATTTCGTCATTAATTTCAATAGCGAAAGATTTCACTTTTCACCTTTTCGCCCTAGGGAAAAAGTTACATGATCGCTACCCAGAGGGCCTATTCTCGAAAAATATCATACGAAAATACTAGAAAACTCTAAATATTTGTAACGTATACTATAGTATTTTCGTATATTTTCGTATGCGATATTTTTCGAAAATAGACCCCCAGTTCATTCTCACTTCAATTCACAAGTTCTAGCGGAGTGGCAGCAAATTAAATCCGGTGGAACTAATTAAAATTGAATAGTGCCAACCTGTATTTATCTCATTCCATGTTTGCGGGTGATGGGTGCTGTAAAAAAGTTTAAGAGGTTAAAAATCGCATATAATTCATCATAGAAATTTACTAAAAACCTATAGGTTCAGATAAAATTATATAAAATTATTTTATTTTATTTTAATATACAGGGTGATTCAGAACAACCCATGTGTCTCGGTAAAGACGTGTTCTTGGCTAAATTCTGAGACGATTTAAGGTGCCTACTGATGGACGCGGCAAATGCCGCGCGCGGCAACGCGGCAGTTCAGAAAGAACTAGATTCTAGGGGCTTCTAATTCCATGACGCCAGCCGCGTGAACGCGGCGTTGTTGCATTTGCCGCGTCCATCGTAGGCACCTTAACCTCTATTCGCATCGTTGACTTCCTCATCCTGAGCTTCCACATCGCCATGAGCTTCTTGAGCGTCGTTAATGAGATCAATGGATTCATTAATTGTTATATTTGAAACTGTCCTGAAATACAATGAAATGGAATATATTGATATTAACTATCTCCAGTATTTCAATGAATGCTTTTGTGATTACTGTTTTTGCAGATAAGTGTCCCGTAGGAAAGATATCGAGTCATAATATTGCCACTTTCTACGTGATGGCTTACTTCCTGAGCCACTTGGTAACTTCTCAAGAGAGACGATTTTCATAAAACGATCTCTCAAGTTTTTCCACTTTTTTTTTACGTCGTCGACAGAACATTCGCCTGTAATAATAAAATCATACATTTTGTACTATTATATATCATTTTAATTCTATACAGTTTTCATAAATAATTATCTTCCTTTCCTTCTTTCTCAACATACACACACACGTGTGTGTGTGTGTATGTGTGTGTATGTTATACATACGTACCATTTGTCGCATCAGCTACTTCCATCCAAAGCTGTTGTACAGTTCGTCTATCACGTTTTGTTATATTTATTCTTTGGTTCCATAATAGCGGTCGTGCCGACACTTCTGCTATTATGATTTCATCTACGTTTTGTTCTGTGTTTGATGTAAGCGGTTCTTGATCTGTCGGAGGATGTGATTCCATCACCAACACTCCATCCTGATCATCTTCGTCAATCGCACTGCGCCGTACAATGCTTCCATCCTCTACAAGATATTTAATTTGTTACATTCGCTAAAATAATTTTACATCATTCATTTCACCTTTTACTTACCACATTGGGGATACAAATACAAATTTTCATCGCTAACAATTGTGGGATAATTCTTTAAACATTCATGGGCATGTGTATCTTCTTCAAGAATTATCTCGCACATTCCGCATGTATATACTTTCTATAATAACAAAAATATTAATTATATCACCAATGTCATTCAAAAGTTCGGTTCCAAGTCATAAATGTTTATAAGAATTGAAATAGATGATTTATTTGCACATACTATCATACAATTTTGTTTTCGAAAACATGTAAAACATATGTACTTAACCTCCAATCTTGATGATTATAATAAATCATATGTATATTACTTAATTGCATTAATATATTACTTCCTTAATTGCTATCTTAACATTTTTGTATAAAACTCCATATTACACACAAATATAGAATACAAATATAAACATCTACTAACCTTTGGAATCTCCATTTCGGCCATCGTTATAATCTTTCAAATTTCGCTCTAGTAATCACTTTTGCGATGCCGCGAGTGAAGTTGGATTAATCCAACTTCACTTGCGGCATCGCAGTGGTTCAGAAGCCCCTAGAATCTAGTTCTTTCTGAACTGCCGCGTTGCCGCGCGCGGCATTTGCCGCGTCCATCAGTAGGCACCTTGTATGAAAATTTTGTCCGACGTTTACTTTTTGAATAATAAGAGGATAAAGTTAGCGAATCATGGGCCGTGTACACCCAAGGACTTTGATTCTGTCCATGGGGAAATTTTCCAAACTGAGAAGTCACCACTTTCTACATACTCGCAGTTCATGATTAATGAAACGACTAGAGCTTATTGGTCGTTACGTTAATCATGAACTGTAAGTATGTAGAAAGATAGCGACTTCTCAGTTTGAAAAATTTCCCCATGGACAGAATCAAATTCCATAGGTGTACAGTCGTGAGCTAAAAGGTTGCAACACATTTTCTTCAATGGTTTTTGGAATGTAGACTTGCTCATCGATCGGCGAACGTAATTGGTTGGATCCATAGGTAAGACCCAATTACGTTCGCCGTTCGATAAACAAGTCTACATTCCAAAAACCATCGAAGAAAATGTGTTGCAACCTTTTAGCTCACGACTGTACATATGGTAGATAAAGGCGGCGCAACTCACCGTCCGACACAGGTAAGCGTCCGCGTCGAACGGTCGTCCGTCCTAATTGAACAATTTCGTCAAATGGCGACAAACCTGGCTTAAAACCAAAGAGATTATACTATAGAAGGGAATAGTCAACCACGAATGCGTAAGCTAATAGAAAGAGACAGGAAATGAGATAATCCCTACCATCTTTGTTCAATCGCGCATGCGTTGTTAATGTTCAAAGTCAAGTGGAGAGGATTTGAAACAAAATACACCCAAAAACTTTGATTCTATCCACGGGGAAATTTTCTAAACTGAGAAATCACCACTTTCTACATAGGCCTAGTTTACACCGAGTACTTGATACACGTACTAACTAGTAATTTTCTATTAAATTATCTTAATTTCGGCAATAAATTTAAAGAATAGTATACTAAGATGGTACAATCTGAATTGTGATAATTAAATATATGTATCATGTATACACGCATCGTCAAAAGTAAGATAATTTAATAGAAAGTTACGAGTTAGTACGCGTATCAAGTACTCGGTGTAAACTAGGCCATACTCGCAGTTCATGATTAATGAAACGACTAGAGCTTAAAGGGCCTCGCACATGAAATGCATAACATAACATAAGCACAACATAAGACCGATGGGCCAATGAGCATTCAGCATAAAGTCGCCATATTGATTTACATAACATTTTCATTGGTCCGTCGGTTTTATGTTGTGCTTATGTTATGTTATGCATTTCATGTGCGAGGCCCTTAAAGGGCTTCGCACATAAAATGCATAACAGAGCATAAGCGTAGCATAAGGCCTTTGGACCAATGGAAATCTTATGTAAATCAATATGGCGACTGGATGCTCATTGGTTCATCGGTCTTATGTTGTGGCTATGTTACGTTATCTGATATATAACAAGGGCTACGTAACGTAAACTATATATTTTCAGTTCTGACAGTAAATTTTGGAACGTAACCAAAGTATGTAATAGGCCAAAGTATGTAGGGGCTCCTGTAAGTGGAAGTGTTAACTAATAATATAAGAAAGAAAATGAGAGAGCCAATTTCTACCTTTGTCTAATGTTGCGCTGAGTGGGGAGGCATCGTAGTGAAACTATTGAGGGATTAAGGGGAAGTTTATCTTGGTTTATGCTTTAATGTGGCGTTGTAACAAGATTTTATTAATTTTGAATCTAATTTTTATGTATTTATTCGGATTTCGAATTATCTGGTACACTCACCCATCTGGTTTTTGAAAACACCACTCACAGTAAAAAGGTCCGCAACCATAACAAAAAAAAAAACGAGAAATTTATTTCATAAGCAAAGCACTCAAAACCATGACAAAAAACGTCTACAGTGTACAAAAAACAACCTATTCCGTTCGATGAATCTCGAAATTTTCATAAATACCGTTTATCAAATATTAATAAATTTATTGTTGTTTGAAATGTAGAATATTATTAAAATACCTTAACTAAAATTCATACTTAACCTAAAATTTACATGAAAATGCCAAATATTATTCTATATTTAATTCTTAATTACAGATTTCCTAATAATGTTGAATTGAAAAAAAGTGGATGAAAGCTATTGGTGTGACAACAGTTAACAAATCGGCTAGTCTGTGCAGCGATCATTTCCATGATGATTTATTTCATCAGACAAATGGATATACAACTTTGATACGTTTAACATCTACTGCTGTCCCTTTTGATCAAAACGATCAAATTCACCAATCTACAATGTATCTATTTAAGTACTTGGCGAAATAATTAATCATCAAGATATGACAAATAGCAAAAAATACATCATTTTCAATAAGTACAAATACTAGTGGCTTTAAGACACATGATCATTTAAGTCCCAGACATTAAAAGATACATTTATTTAGAATTTTTATAAAGATTTTATTCTGCAAAATAGTTTAATATCTTATAGAGTAATTGTATTATTAATTATATTATTGACGTTTAGAAAATCATCTGTTGTCAACGTTCGTCCAACAAAATTGTGTTTCACAGTCTGACGTTAGTCAGTCTTCTTCAAGACAGCACTTTATTTCAAATAAAGTTTAGGAACGGTTTATAAAAGTTGTGACTTCTCAAAAATATAAGACGTTCGCTTTCCATATGAAGATAGAGTAGAAAAAATAATATATACACGTGGTAAAGCCACGAACGTGCGGACGGATGGAAACAGATATGTTTATAAATTCAGACGCTCGGACGGACGAGAAGCAGTAATCGTGTGGTTCACAGACGCGCGGACGAACGAAATGGAGATGACGTGCGGACGGACGGAACGAAGAATTTAAGTAATTAATCAGCGACGCGCGGACAGACGAACGGTATAATCGGAAACGACGCGGATATTTACATCGATATTACAGATGCTCTGAGATGGTTTTCGTTAAACTCGGAGCCTCTGTTTACGTAATCGCGCAGTACAGATCTATACGGGGTTTCCCGGTCGCAGCGCGAAGCGGTTAATACCGCAATGTTTGTGGCGGTTGACAATTACCCACGCCAAGAGCTCTTGGTAGAGGCGCGGAACTTCGTACCTCTGGTCGTGGGTAATTGCTGCTGGATGAAGAACGGATGTTGATTCTGCCGATGACCAAGATCTCTTGGTCGGAGCCCAAGCGCGCTTGGGCCCATGGATCGGCGGTAACGGGAATCGGAGCTAATTGTCGAGAGCACTCGATAGAAGCCAAGTTCGCTTGACTTCGAATTTTAGCGCAGTAGACAAACTTCTTTCGAATTGGAGCGTTCGGAATAAAAGAAACCCTTTTCTGAGAAGTGGCGGTGTTTACATACCTGCATCTCAAGAGGAGGGGATAGTCAGGGAACGGTTAGTAGCTCGGCGGAGTTGGCATCCCCGCCACTCGAGATCGGCAGCGGCCGTCGTTTCGGCAGCGTTTACGACACATACGTGCGAAAAGTTCTCAACGCGCGGATGCGTTCTTGCACGCTACGCGTATGTTTGTCTATTATTTGGCCCAAAGCGCTGTCCGATGGGTGGTCGGACGGACAG